>NW_017729030.1:3606323-3608221 GCF_001723915.1 Gavialis gangeticus | reverse complement strand
CTTACTGGCAGTGGAGGCTGGGTTCCACTCCCTGCTAGTGGCACGCTGCCTGCCGTCATGGGCAGGCAGCTTCAGCACCAGGGTGAGGGCTAACCATAGAGATGCTCTGCTCATGTCTATTGAAGACCCAGCCTCTGGTTGCCTCAGGGTATGGTCTGGGACTGTGCCCTGTCCCACATTTTTTTTTTTTGTGTGTGGGTTTTTTTGACCCCTGGATATCCAGGGGTCTAATTTTCCCGTACGCTACAAATCTGCAGTGTGGGGAACATTTTCTCATTCCTGCACGTGCCTCTTGCAGTGTCTCAAAGGGGTTTGAGATGCTGCAAGAAGCATGTCCGGGTTCATCTGGACATACCCATTAATTGCAAGCTAAATGGCAGCTGCTTCCTGTCATGGTACATGTGATGTACCTCACATATCCAGGAGCCTAGAGCCATGACTTATAATGATTTATTAATGCTCTAGGCATCAATTGTAATGGAATTTTTTCTGATACTATATGCACAGTATCTTTTTCTCTTGCTCACACACACATAAACACAGACACGAATGACGTGTTGTGTGTTAGATAAAATATTCTGGGTGCATCTACATGGTGCTGATGATAACGCCTAAGTTCTATCTTATGGCAGAGTTAATTTACTGTGCCCTAATACTGGCATACGTATAAACAGTGATGCTTTACAGTGGAACTAATTAGGCTACTCTGCAGTGAAGCATACATGTAGCTGCACCCTCTGTTCTTAAGATCCCTAGTTCTTCTATTTTGATTGTGACTTAAATTGGTTTTATCCTTTGTGTAACCATAGATTTTGAGAAAGACATCAATGAAACAAAACAATAAATATCTTTACCTATAATTTCGAGTCCTTAGTAAGAATTTAACAACCCATTGCTATTGTATTGTAAATATGAATAAATCCCTCAGCTCACATCAGCTAAACTGAATGATCTGACCAATTGTTTTGCTTGGTTAATTACTTTTTCCATATAATTTCCTGTTGCTAATAGAAATTACTTCTTTTCCATGAGCAAGAAATTGTCTTTCATTTTCTTGCCTATACTGGCTGTATTAATGATAACTAAAACTCACACTGCATGTCTTTGATGGAAAAGTACAAAATAAATGACATTTGAAAAGAGAAATAAGCACAAATAAAAGCTTGGAAATCTCTTATGTGGCAGAACTGCTCCAGCCTATTTTTTATATCAAGAACTTTAGAAAAAGCTGGTTTGTTGGTACCACATTTGCAGTTTCAATAGAATTAACGGAAATCTCATGTTGGTCTTCCCCCCCACCCCAGTTACAGGACATCTACAGGAGACTGGTATGGTATAGCAATGGCATAGAGGTAAGAGCAGTATGCAAAAAGAGTTTTTGTGGGAGTTGAGTGGGACAGTTCTACATTGATACAAAAACCATCTATTTTGTACCAAAACCCTCACACAATATTCAAAAGTAGTTTCAAACTAAGTAGCATTGATTTTGATCACTCTTCATCCCTTCCTGATTATTTAACAAGTATTTAATGTATTAAAGGAAGCATGGTACTGCAAGGATATTTGTCATTTGACAAACTGCTCTGGCAGGGTTTTTCAATATCCATACTCAAGAAAATAATAAATACATGAAAAATAAACAATCATATTTGTTTCACAATGGGGCTATATACCATTTATATTTCTCCATATTTGATTTATATCATCAGAAGATACATTACATATCCTGTCTATGTTTGGGAAAGCATACTTCATTTCTCCAGTTGGAGAATCAGTCTCCCTCTGTGAGAAGATTTTCTGTGTAGGAAGTTCTCTCTCCCCTTAAATACATTAATTCAAATTTGACAATGATCCTAATTTCATAGTTTCTAGGGTCGGAAGGAACCTGAGCAGATCAT
>NW_017729030.1:3602036-3602298 GCF_001723915.1 Gavialis gangeticus | reverse complement strand
TCTTGAAGTGTGGCACCCAGAACTGGACGCAGTACTCTAGCTGCTGCCTTATCAGTGCCACATAGAGGGGGAGTATCACCTCCTTGAACCTGCTTAAGATGCATCTGTGGATGCATGCCAAGGTGCGGTTCGCCTTCCTGACTGCATCCCCACACTGCTGACCCATGTTCATATTGGCATCAATGATGACTCCAAGATCCTTTTCTGCCTCTGCCCTGATGAGAAGGGAGTTCCCCAGCCTGTAGGTATGGTGGTGGTTCTT
>NW_017729030.1:3598069-3601797 GCF_001723915.1 Gavialis gangeticus | reverse complement strand
CGAGCCCTGCGGAACCCCACTGCCCACATCCCTCCAGGTCGGAAATGACCCATCCACTACCACTCTCTGGGTGCGACCCTCGAGCTAGTTGGCAACCAATTTGACTGTGTGGGTGTCGACACCACAGTCCCCCAGTTTCTTAATGAGAACGGGGTGAGAGACAGTGTTGAAGGCCTTCCAAAAATCCAGGAAGACTATGTCTACTGCTACCCCTGCTGCTAATGAACCTGTGTTGGGAAGCAGCTCCTCCCCAAAGTGAGGCAAGGCAGGGATGGAGGCTGGGGCAGAGGGCTGGTGCGGGCTCTGCCAGTTCCCGGGGAAGTGCTGTACTCCCCAGCCCTGATGTGGGGAAACCAAGCACTTCCCTGGAGCCGGCGGAGTCTGCGCCAGGCTCCCGCCCCAGCCTCTTTTGGTGCGAGGCCATGAAAAGGCTATGCACAGCCACACTTTTAGTTGTGCGCGGCTGCGCATGCATGCACCTTAGAGGGAACCTTGGATGAGGGTGTATCTTTCCTCCTACTCCTCTTCTTTTTGATGCTGGCTCTGTGCTGCCATATGGAGCCACCAGGCAACATGTTCTGCAACCTATGTTTCCCAGTTTCTGGTGCATAACAAAAGCAGAAAAGGAACTCTTCAGTGTCCTTGAACCACTTGCATGGGACCACTCTGTCACGGCTCTCTCTCTAATAGAGGACCGCCAAATGTTTAGCCAGCGGTCTGGATCTGGAGCCATTGTCATCTGGTCCATGGGCCTCCCAAGCAGGCTGGAATTCAGGGACTAGCCAAACAGGGGTAGAGACCACTGCTACAACCTGGAGCACAGAACCCCACTTGGGACTGATATGATTAGAGAAAGGGCAAACAATGACTGCATTAACTCCCATCGCTACCACCGCCACTCACCTCATTGGCACTCACTGCACCACCATGGCTGCATCTGGATCTGGCCCTCAAGAAGTTCTGTGGTCCAGATCCAACCAGAAGTAGCAGGAAGGATGGGTTTGACACCCCTACTATAAACTATCCCAAACAAATATTTGTCTAAATTGCACTCAACAATGGAGATTCCACAACCTTTCTAAGCAATGACCCTCAAAGTACTTCTCCTAATATCTAACCTAAATCTTCTTTATTGCAAAATTACAAAATTACATTCATTACTTCTTGTTCTTTCCCTTGTGGATACGGAGAACAGTTTTTGCTATCCTCTTTATCAAACACAGTTTTGTGTTTAAAGACTTATCAAATACCTCTACCTTTCTATAGATTAAATTATGACAGGTTTTAAAACTTTCCTTATTTCATATTTTCTAGATCTCAAACTATTTTTATTGGCCTCCTCTGGGCTCTTTTCAGTGTGTCCACTTCTTTTCTCAACCGTGGCACCCAAAAGTGGATACAGAATTCCAGTAATATGTCATTCTTTTGAATGGAATGGAAAGATCCCTTCCTGTGACTTTCATGTGACATCCCAGCAAAGACTTTTGTGCAAGAGAATCACATTGTTGAGTCACATTCAGTGTGTGATCCACTGAATGGTTTACATGACATTTTAAATCCAGTAGAATGAAAGAAAAATAATAGTTTGCTCAAATGTGACCTTGTCATCTCAGAAATAGGCAAAGTAGTAGAAGCGATGTCATGTAATCAGACATAATATACATATTTCAAATATTTATAACACTTTATATTAATATTGGGTATTTCTTCAATTTGCTCTGTGAATACAATACCATTAAAAACCATCAATAAATGTATGCCCTGAATTTAAGGTTACATACTTTATTATTATTCTAATTATTGTCTAAATATCAGCATTTTATGTGCTACTGTACAAACTGTAAATGACTCATAACATGCTTAGATGAGTGGATATTCAGAGAGGAAATTTCACATAATAATTTACCTGCCTTTTGTGTTCTAGGTGTAGATTAATGGGCTTCATAAACAAACTTTGTTCGGAAGAATTTGTGACTTTTCATCAGTGGTTTGCGTGTGAAATTTCAGGCAAAAGAACACAAATATTTTCATTTTATTTCTTATTCATAAAATTTATTTATGTACTGAAGTATTTTTCTCTTTAGGAGAAAGTCTACACAAAAACAACAAAGAGTTTACCTTCAAAAAAGAGAATGTAGAAAAAGCTAATATCTCATTAGGATTGTTTCTGGAGGGTTAACATGTATAGTTTATATGCATTATACTACCACATGGCTGTATCACAAAACTAGTGCTATAATAGAAAATACATTGATATCATCAAATGTTAATAGATAGTAAATAAACAATGTCTGCTGATATTTTGGTAACACTTTGCATGACAAAATTCCACGTATGTTACTGGTTTCTAGAAAGATTTTGCAGGCATAAAAGATAGGCACTGTGAGGAGGACACATTGGGTTCTTCGGATGAATGGATCCTGGAGAATGATGCTGGCATATTTCAGTTAAAATACAAAGGGCACAGTTCTCAAGAACATATCGTCCATTTTCTTGGATGTAGTTTAAAGCTTAGCTACCACCACAGTTGTTGGTGAAAACCCAAGTACTTTGGCTTCTGCCTATCTGATAAAGGTATTAAATTAGATGTTAAATATGCAAATACTCAGATTTGTATACACAATTCATTTATGCATACGTAAAGAGTAGACTCAAGTTTTGTGAACACTTAAAAAGACATGTGAAGTGTCAGGCCCAGAAGAATCTCTCCCAAGATAGCTGATAAAGATATCAGCTATCTTTAAAGAGCTTGAGGAACAGAAAAGAGTTGCAAGACGTCCAATAAGCTTTTATTAAACAGAATTTCATTTAAAATGTAGAAGCCCAGCTATATAAATGATTTTGTCATCGTACCCTGTCCTCAATAACTTACAAACTCTGCATTTAATTCAAAGTGTATCTTTACCATGGAATTTGAGGTGTTTCTGCAATAAATCCTGATCTAGATTGAGTGTGTGCTAGGAATTAAGAAGAATTTACATTTTAATCTTGGATCTCACTTTAACGCTTTCACTGGCCTTAAGCAAGTCACTTAACTTTTCTTTTTCTGTTTTTCTACCAGTAAATAATAGAAAAATAGATGGTTGGTTTGGACATGTATTATGAAACTTTATTATTTTTTATAATGCAGTTTGGAAATAAAAAGTAACATGTGAAAATGGGTATTAAGTATTTGTGGTGATGAGAAGACCCCACAGGCTCCGCGGGGGCTGCAGGAAACCCTGAGAGCTCCAGCATGGAATAAACAGACCCCCCACACCCAAGAGAACTCACCCTCAGGTGCGCCACAGGAGCAGGAACTGGTGCCACAGCCACGTGAGCCAGCATTTTGCCAGCTTTTCAAACAGCTGCTCCCAGGGTGGGGGAGTGCTGAGCCAATGGCGGCAGCAGGAGACGCCGCCGTGGGAAGGTTTAAAAACCCCACCAGAAGCTGGCAGGGGAGAGAGGGAGAAAGAGAGCCAGTGGGGAGCACGCGAGGCTCGAAGTGCCTCCTGCTGCTTGCAGGAGTGTTGTTGCAGGCACGGAGCCTGCCCCCGGAGCAGGGCAAAATAGCGTCCATGCATTAGGCTGGGGAGGATCCGTCCCCACCCCCAGCTACCTACAATTGCAAAGGGGATAAAAGACGTTGCCCTCTCTGGGGGAAAGAGAGCCACACCTGGTATCTGGAGTCCAATCCCCTAGCACCAGGGGCTGGGCCTCCAGCTGCCTTAACAACCAGGTGAAAAAAA
>NW_017729030.1:3585356-3597899 GCF_001723915.1 Gavialis gangeticus | reverse complement strand
CCAGGTGAAAAAAAGAAAAAAAAAAAAAAAAGAGCACCTACCCTTTACCAAAGGGGCTCACAGGGGCACAGTGGACTTACATCAGCAACACCCAAATGGTTGGCAAGTGGACGGGGGAGGCTGAGCCCTGAGGAACACTGTAGCACAACTGTAAGTACCTACATCACCGGGTCCCCCTCTGAGAAGAGGAACACCACTGAACCCCTCCTTTCACCCAATAATGTCAAGTCATGGTAGGCAAGTTGAGGGGGGGAGGGACCCCGGTAAGAAGATGGTACGGTACCCATCACCCCCACTAAAGCCTCTACAGTATTGTTTCTAAATAGTCTCTGAATGACAGTTATTGGGTTAAGTATAGAAGTAACTGGATGTAGTTCCATGTTCTATATCAGGGGTGTCAAAAACATGGCCCACGGCTCAGATCTGGCTCACAGAGTCATGTGATCTGGCTCATGAGTCATTGAACTAATCCCACATGCAGCTTTGACCCCACATGCTGCACTGAGTGCCATATATGTGGCACAAGAGATTGGTCTGGGGCACATACTGCATGCAGTGTCCCACCAGACCAGATCTATGCACTGGCTCCAGGGCTGGTCCAGACTGGGCCACAATGCAATTAGTGCAAAAGGCTGTGCTGGTGGGGAACATCCCTGTGACAGGCCCTTGTGCTGTATAGAGTGCCTGAGGCCATTCCAAACCCATGGGCCTCATGTAGCATGTACTGATCCCGGGGGGCACACAAGGCTGGCACACATGTGCATGCTACATTTGGTCACCCAGTACTACACATGGCAACATGGCACAAGGGGTCCAGGCCATGGGCCGCATGTGACACCTTGCACCAATTCCCTGTTCTGTCTGCAGTGGTGGGTTCAGCCCACACGGTATTGGCAGAGCATGACACATGTTGGTCCTATATGTCATGCCCACAGTGACCCTTGAAGCCAGCATGTGCTACATGCTCATGGTTCTGAATCAAGCCCACACACTGTGTCACACAGGACATCAGGTCTGGTCTGGCCCACAAGCCAGCCCAGTGACCCTCATCCAGACTGAGGGGCCATATGGGCTTGACATCCCTATTCTATATGATACAGGAGTTCAGATTAAATGATCTAATAGTCCTTTCTTGCCTTGCAATATGAACCAGTTTGGAAGGCTAGGGAAAGACATTACACATTAACCAATTTAAGCGATCAGAAACTGGTTTAAACCTGTAACAGAAGAGATGTTCAGTGCATATAAACCAGTTTCAACATGGCTGAAACTGGTTTGAGATAAATCTGGCTGAATGTAGTATCAGACTTAACTGATTTGGCTCAAACCAGTTTATGCAACATCTGTCCCATCCTGGTTTAAGTTAAACCAGACTCCCCCAGCATCCCAGAATTCTCTCTGGCAAGGCTCTACATCAGCCCAGCCAGGCTGGCCCTGCCCCACTGCTCCCCAGCCTGAGCAGGAACAGGCAGGGGTGGGAGTCTGTCCAGAAAGGTGTTTAATTCACCAGCTTTATCCCACCGGCAGGGACCCAAGCCAGGTCTGCTAGGTGCTCCCCCCTCACTGCAGCAGCAGCAGGGCATCATGACCCCTGAGGCAGAGTGGAGTCGTTATTCTTCTTCTACCCTCACTGGCAGCCAGGTCTGTGGCAGAATAGGCCTCCTACTGTCCCCGCTGCTGGATGCTGGAGGGAGGAGGAGTAACCCTGTCCCTGCCCCCTCCACCCCAAGAGCCCCCCCTCACTGTGGGCAGCAACCCCTGTCATAATGTCAGGGAGCAGGAGCCCCTTCCCAGTGGGGGCACTGAGCTGTGGGATGGGCAGAGCTGTGGCGGGCTGGAATCCACAGGGTCAGAGCCCTGCAAGACCCCTGTAGCACCTCTATGCTCTGCAGCAACTCTGCTGGCCCTGGAGCAGAGCTCCCACTAGGAAGAGGCTCTCACTTGGGGAAATGGAAATGGAGATGGGGGCTGCTGCCCGCTGTCACAGTTGCTCCCCCTTGCCACTCCAGCAGCCAGGTGGGGGAAGGGATGGGGCCAGATGTTGTCTGCAGGGCCTCTGGGAGGGGCAGGAAGCAGGGTTCCTCACTCTGCCCCTGACAACAGACCGAGCGCCAGCTGTGGACCAAGTCCGTTCACTGCTCAGTCTGCAGGCCTGAAGTCCCCTGCCACATCCCCTTCTCAACCTCTGGGCTGGCTGAGGCCGGAAAAGGGTATGGGGAGCAAAAGTCCTCAGCGGGACTTGACTCTGTCCCCAGAGCTGGGAGCCATGTCCCCCTCTCAGCTGGCCCAACAAGTGGGGAGCACCTGGCAGACCCAGCTTGGGTCCCTGCTGGTGGGATAGAGATGGGGGAATTAAACCCCTCCCTGGTCAGTTCAGCCCAGACTGGACACACCCCCCAGCACCTGGCCTGAACAACATGTGTTCACAATTCTTTAGTCCAGAGAAAATGTTTGTACTGTTACAAACTGATTCAACCTAGGCAGGTTATACTAACCGGCAAAGGTTGAATCAATTCAGGCTCTGTTTTTCTGAATGTCTGTTCCTAGCCAAAATGCCTATTTATAGAATCTACCTATTCTTTTAGTATCTCTTTCTATAGAATTATGCCTCTAAAAAACTGAAAAATATTGGTAGTCTAGAAATTACCTCCCATTTAGCAAAAATGGGTCCAAAATGGAAAGAAGGAGAATAAAATATTAATGCATGGGTAAATGCAAAAATAGTTATTAAAAGAATGTAAAGAGGACTAAGATATTTTTAGGTTTTACTACCTGATTGATAATAACAGTGCATGGACTATGATTTGGATTTCCAGAAAGCCTTTGATAAAACCTCAAATGATACTCTTCATTTTATATTTAAAGCAGGGAGGATTCAGGTTAAACACAGGAACTGATAAAGAACTGATTAAAAATTAGAAAGTAAAGTGGTGAGAAGGGTCACAGGGGAGTCTGTCCTCAGATCTTTATTGCTTCTAATCTACATAAATTACTCAGACACAGAAACTAGCTGTAGGATTGCCAAATGCACTGATGACTTACAACTGAAGTAAAGTAGTAAGTATAAAACACAGAACAAGAAAAATTAAATGACAACTGCCCCTGCTAAATAGCTGGGTTAATAGATGGCAAATGAAATTTAACAGTGTAAAAATATTATATAAAGCATTCATTGGTAAAATATCATGATGTTACAGAACACACTTGAATTACAAGCAATTGCATGCTTAGACTGTATAAGATCTATAACCAAAGATTTAGTGAAACCATTCTGAACTCATCCAAAGATGTAGAAAAGCTGAACCAATGAGCAAAAAATTCTGAAATATGTACTATCATCCTAAAGTAGATAAAACTAGATGACAACTCTAGACAACTTATGTTGAAATTGTACCACTTGCAATTTTAGCACCATGACATTATCACCCATTATATTTATACACCACTTTTCCTCTTGAAAGGACTCAGAGCAGTGAAAACCTCAAACTAACATAAAAAGCATTTTAAAAGCCCAAACCCCTGCCCTTAAAACTAACCCTCCACCCCCGCCCAGACACACACATTTTCCCTGAAATGTTTTGCCAATTTTTCCTTTTCTCTTTCATTGCAGTTTCACAATTTTCCAAATAGCTACCATATAACCCATACAAAGATGGGTCATCATACTGATAAACATATGATACTTAGTTATGTCCCAGTTCTGCAAACAACTGTGTGTGAAAGATCCAATTAGATGGGAAAGATCACAGCCGTGTACCATCGGAACTCTAGGACTCAAAAGTTAATTCAAGTGCCAAAAAGTTCAAAATATTTAGGCTGGAGGAAACAAGATCTTAGGGAGTGAAATTATACCTAAGAATTGAATATCAGAAGTTCCATGTCTTATGCCTAACTTTGTCAGAAATTATGCAATATCATTTTATGGTAAGCTGAGAATTGAATCTCACCACCTCCATGGTCTATGTTGGATAAATCTGGAAAATAATTTCCTGGAACTTGCCCCTGCTAATTTCCCCAAACTTGCCTCAGTTTCCTTCTTTGTTAAGCAGAGATAACACTCATATACTTGGCAGGACCTGTTAGTCCTTGTAGAGCAGATCAAGACCCTCAGATGAAAGCTGTTATTCTAGGCATACAATGTTATATTTAGGATAGGAGAGGATGACTGTTGGAACTTAGTAAAAATATTTGGGAAAAGCAGTAAGCTGGTAATGTACAATCTTCTGGCCCTGTGGGCTGGATGAGGGCCATGAGGTTGAACCTCATGTGCCAGCCTGACCCTGTGCATTGGATGTGGCTTCATGCCAACCGAACCCTGTACACCGATTCAAAGCTATGCACTGGATCTGCCCACACTGTAACCTGGCCCTGCATGCCGGTCCAATTCTACATCCCAGCCTGACCTTAAGCTAGTGCAATCTAATGCAGGGCCATGTTACTGGCCTGCAAGTCTTTCCATAGGTCTGGAAATCTGGCAGCAGGGGAGCAGTAGTTAATACTGCCACCACTCCCCAATTGCCAAATTTCTGAACCAGTGGGGAGTCTTGCAGGCTGAATGACATGGCTCTGTAAGCCAGATTTGGCCCATGGATCAGAGGTTGAGCACCACTGTAATAAGCCTTTACAGTAGATGCTGCTACCATTTGTTTATTGACCTAAAGAAGAAAATGCTATTAAACATTTCCAAATAGAAAAGATCCTATTTTTGGTAAAGGTAGGATGTAACCTAAAATATAACTCCAGGAAAAATGTGAAGCATAGTCAGTGCTGCAACTTAAAATGGTGTTAAGTACTCATTCACATATGATGATTTTTACATTTTAGATGTCTAAATATACTGCTGATTATAGCTCTCTTATAATTTATATTTCAGTCCTTGATTTAGTCTCATATCTTACCTTTTTCTGTACTTCCATGTTCCCTCCTCAAATCCTATATATTTTCTAAAGTTCATATTATAGATAGATGTATAGCTATAGATATATGATGGATAGGAAATGGTGTTTAGAGGTTTGCTTTTGGAAACTGGCTTGTACGTAAAATAGATACTGTATTAGAACAATAGTCCAGGGCAATGGCAAGGGTTAATTGGTTTCTAAAAGCCTGTTTGTGACAAAGTTTCCTTAAAGGGCCACTGTTTCTGACACAGGCAAGCAGCAAGCAGATTCACAGGCTGGGAAATTGAAGACATGTACCATGCTATTCCATAACATGAGATAAGGGAATCTGCCATGTTGTCTAGGTCACAGTGACCAGCTGCAGAGCCCTTGAGATTTCTGGTTTTTGTAGGTGGATCAAATTAAGATAAACTCATAAAAGCCCAAATTAGGATGGGTGCATGTGATAGGTTTGTGAAACAAAGGCATGTGCTGACAGAACAATACGTGGACAGTATGATGACCACAGAGAGACCAATTAATGATGCCTGGAGATGAAGAGTCACCAGGAGAGAAAGACTAGATAAAGAGGGATTTCAAAGGGGAACCTGAGGCCACCATGGACAGAGGGCACATCACCAACCCATCTCATCCACCCTACTAGTGGTAGGGAGGTGCCCTCAATCCTGCGACCTCCAGGCTGCTGACATCTGACGTTCAAGAAAGAACCTCAGGGTGAAGCTAGTGTACTGGCCAGATGTACCTTGATCCTGTGACAACTCTAGGACTTGTAGCTACAGAATTGTTTGCATTGTTCTTATCTGCTATCACTATGTATCAATAACATTTGCCTGTTATCAAATGGAGAGGTCGTGGTCAGTCAGAGGGCTTGGTTCCACCGAGAACAAAGTAGCTGGGTTATAAATCCAGTACCAACAAAAGAAAGCAGGCAAGGAAGAAGGAACTGTTAGGTAACTGGGAGGGGGAGAGGGACAGAGGAAGGAGGAGAGGGAAGTGACCTGAAAAATAAATGAAAATATCACATAAAATCCAGCTAATGAAAAGGATATGAAAGAACAAGATTCATTGGTTCAAGTCACTATTTTTTATTTGTAATTCAGAATTGCTTATAATTGTATATATCATATATATGATCCTTGAAGGCAGCTGAATCGAAATAAAAGATCTGCATAAGTACAATGCGAGCAGAAGGAGCTGTAGCATCAAGTTAGAATAAAATTGCATGCATGTGCCCATTTGCATGGTAATCAAAATGATAATTTGAAGTCCAACTACTTCAAAATATCCTTATGCACTCAACATAAGCATAGAAATTAACAGCAGTGGTTGGTTTGTGCCAGGCTAAATTGTTAGCAACAGGGGGAAAGCATATTTTATGTAGCAAGAAAGTTAGGAGGAAGGGAAAGAGAAGGATATTAACATTCAATTTATCTTTATTGCCACTCATCTAATTTTTCATTTTTCTATTAATGAACTGAATATAATTCTTTCAGCACCCACCATTTTAGAAACAGTAGTTCAATGTATAATGCGAATGAATCAGCACCTTTCTACCTTTTATATCCCAATGCTGCAACCATTTGTGGTTTTACAGGTTTATGTTATTAACCAAGGTAATTTGGAACCTATTGGAGTGTATATTTAAAAAAGAAACCAAACATACAAAAAACAAAAGGAAAACAAATGAAATCCCCACAACCCCTAAATGGAAGCTCTGTGTTTTGAACAGTAACACCATCCACAGACTGCTGTGGCTCAGTGAGAATTCAGGGGTCTCTGTACAACTTTGTAGTCTTTCCAAAAGATAAAATATTAAAGAATATGGGAATATTACTACATTGGAGTTTGGCTTCTCCACATTTCTTATTTAATCCTGGGTCTGTTCTAACACCTCCATGAAAACTGCTGGAAAAGGAGAAGCAATATTTTAAGTATTTCATAGACCCTCCTTTCTCGTGTTTCTATTAAAGCCATTGTTAAGAATTCCTTGGTAGATCCTATATAGAAATAGTTCCAATGCAGCCAGATATCTAGAAAGCAACACCTAAGAATACAAACAAGAAACAAATATACCATATCTAGGCATTTGTAGTGTAAACAAAGGTCTTAAGGAAGAATCATTGTAATTTGACTGCAGACAACAAAACTGGACTCTCCCTTTTAAATAGAATTTGTCTATTTAGAGCCCCCTCCTCTTTGTGTCCGAGACTTTCTGGTTGTTCTAATGGATGGTTCAGCATGGATTTATAAACTCAAAAACATGAAAACCATTTAGTCTTGGTGCCATTAAACATGAATCATATCATCTCTTATAGGATATATAGGAAGACAGAGGGTATATCTATATGGTAAACTTATCATTCCTGGCTGCAGTGCCCTCAAGCATGCTGCACTACTCTGGGCAGACTGCTTCCAAAGCTGTAGGCAACATAGCCAGGGCCACATGGGTGGGTTATCTAGTTTAAGGGATGCTAACTAGCACTGCCACTTACCAGTGCTAATTAGTCCACCTACGCACTGAACAAAAACAGTTGCACTGCTTCTTGTTTAAGAAGTATCCCACCCTATACAACACAAAGTGCTTCAGGGCAATGCCACGAGGGATGATGAGTTTAGCTTAGTTACTTATAGTAATTCTTTCTGGTGGTCTCTCTAAGGTGGCAAATGTTATGTTTTGAAAAGGTTTGCATTGCATACATCTCACTATTACAACTGAGTCTGAATTAAATCAACCAGTCTAGAACGATTTTTGCTCATAATTTCTTGGTCAACAATAGCATTGTAATATAGTATTGCCACTTTCCTTCCAAGTCAAACAATTTATTTGCTCTTGGCTTCCCTTTTCCAGGGGAAGTTTTTTCTACACATTTTCTTAGATTATAGGAGATTAACTGAGCTTAGAGCACAGGCATCAACATCAACTGGCTCCTTGGGTTGGGCCCAGGGATGGCAGTGGGGCAAGAAGTAGTGGGGTGAATAGTGGTGATGGTGTAGGGATTAAAGCAGCTGTTACTTCTGCCTTTGACATGTCGCCAACAAGCAGGGCTCTATACCCAGAAACTTGGCAGCAGGTTCTGCTTCTGCTCACCCTGCCCCTGAATTATTAGCTCCTGAAAAATCCCAAGGAGCTAGGTGGAAAAACTCTGGGCTGTATCTTTGAGACCCCTACTCTAAAACACTTAACTGTGCAAATATTATTAAAAGTTCAAAGCTAGCAAGAAAACTGAATTCCTTTCTTCTTGTTTCTCTGACATGACACGTCACTGTGTTTCCCACTGAATTAAAAAAAAATGAAGCCACTTATCGCCTTCTCAGAACCATGCAGTAGAACCCAATTTCAGCAAAACACTTAAACACTTATATCCTACTGAAGTCAATAAAACTTAATCACCGGTCTGGAAAAAACAAAACAAAAACAAAAACCCTCCATTAGTTTAAGTGCTTTGCTGAATTGGACTGGACTGCTGGAACTGGACCTAAATGAGGAATACTACTTATTTTAATGGCACTGATAAAAAATACTCTACTAAAAACCCTGTAATAATAATCATCATTTGGAAAAAGTCACTCTGGCTGCCAGCATCAAACTATTCCTAGCAGATAACTGGAACAAAACCATTTAAGCACTGTAGTCTGAATTTACAAAAGCAAGGACATACTCTAGGATAGCACATAAAATTGACTGAAGATTGGGTAGTCATGGAAACTGCAGATGAACTGTATTTTCCCCTAAAAGTAAGAAATCAAAACTTACACTCCTAGCTTTAAGTATTCTAGTTAAAGCAACTCTAAGCATCAAGCATAGATAGTTCACTATACAACTTCCATAAATAAAGTATTATGTGTTTTGAATCCCATGTGACCAGTATTCTTTACAAACTGCAGTGCTACAAGATGTTAAAAGGCTGATACACCAATGCCATTACGCTGTGTTAACATTTAAATTTGTTTTGTCCACTTTAACTTCTTTAATGCAAGTCCAGCTACTTTAAAAGAAACAAATTTTGTCAACTCTACAGTTGTTTAGCTGTTTTGTAATAAAAGCCATTCTGTGTGCATTAATAATACTGACAAGAACAGATGGCAATTATCACTTTTAACAATTATTTTTTCTGTTAGTATTAATTACTTCAGCTTAATTTCTGTTGTGATGTCCACTGGGTACATAAGAAAGTAAGGCACCAAAAATGTCTGAGTATTTTCATTTTATAGACAGAGGAAGGATTTCTATGAAAACAGAATCTCTGCTATCATTTTGATTAACTCATTAGGGATACATCCAAATTCATTACTGATAGCTGTTTCTAATGATTTCCTAATAGTACTGTACTCTGTAAAATTAGTTGCACCCTTATTGTTAGTTATATAGCTGAAACATCATCTGCTGTATATAAGAGCAGAATTATCCATACACTTAATGAAAACATCTGAGTCCCATAAATCAAGAGGAAGCTCACTGTGGTTTCTTAAGTGGGTTGATAAAATCCCAGGCTATTTTTTTACCCTCTTTTCTTGGCTCAGTTTCACTCTGTGAACAGCTTTTATATATATAGATATATATATACATATATATATCTATATATATAAAAGTTTAGTCACCTGGTAGTGTAATGAAATCCACATCCCTGACTTTGGCAACAGAGCAAGAGTGAGGTGTCTAAAAATGGAATCCAGAAAAAATAAAATGTGTAGTGGGGAGCCATGCAATCTAAAACATGGTTTCCCAAAGATATGAACGTGGTTCAAGCCACAACCTTCTCAGGGGTGTAGAAACCTTGTAGTTGTACCATTTGTTTGGGAGGTAGGAGATGAGTGTTCAAATCCCCTCTAAACAGAAGATAGTTGAACCTGGGTTTTCCCTGTCCTGGATGAATAATCTATTCATGGAGCATTAAGGAAATACTTCTTCAGTAGTGCTTTATGTGGGTCACTACATGATTAATGTGCTCGATGATTGCCTACTAGGTCAAGTCCCCAAGCAAAAATATGTGGAGATCTACTTAGTTTGTATGAACTAGATGGCTGCTCAGGACTTTAATATCACCAGGCATGGTCAAAAACAGACATTCTGGGTGTGTCTACACATTCGTTAATGCACAGTGGTTACTGTACATTTAATTTAGTACTTGTATAACCAAGTAATAAATAAATGAGCAGCAACCAGTGTTACTGTGCAGTAGCACCAACAAATGCCTTTTTAGTAATGTTACTGCTCAGTAGCCTAATAATACTGTGCGGTAGCGTATTAGCACTGTCCATGCTATAACATGTTACTGTGCAGTGTTATTCAGCTAGTGTACAGTTAGCGTCTTGAGTAGATGCATCCACAAACAACTAAGGAATATTACTGGTAGAAACCTAAGTGCCTGTGGACTTTAGGTGCATACAGGATTAGGTGACAGTTAAGAGGGGGAAAGTTTATGGATTTAAGTTTTGGACTCAGACATTTACAGTGGCGGTGTGGTTGATGCTTTGTGGTTCTTCTAACCCAACTTTGTAGGGTGCACGATTTAACAGGCTTATTTATTCTTATGTCTTATACATTTAAAAAGTTCTCTTAATTAATGGTCTTTGTCTAGTACATCCTAAAGTAAGTCCTAATTCATAGATGCTAGGGTCAGAAGGGACCTCAACAGATCATCTAGTCCAAACCTCTGCTTAGGCAGGAAAGAGTGCTGGGGTCAGCCAGATCTGACCCCAGCCAGATGCTTATCCAGCCTTCTCTTAAAGACCCCCATGGTAGGGGAGAGCACCACCTCCCTTGGAAGCCCATTCCAAATTTTGGCCACCCTTACCGTGAAGAAGTTTTTCCTGATATCTAGCCTAAATCTGCTGTCAGTCTGTGACCATTGTTCCTTGTTACCCCAAGAGGCACCCTGGTGAACAGAGCATCTCCAGTCCCTTGCTGTGTCCCCCTAATGAATTTGTAGTCAGCCACAAGATCACCTCTCAGCCTTCTCTTGCAGAGGCTGAAAAGGTCCAGGTCCTTCAGTCTCTCCTCATAGGGCTGGTCCTGTAAGCCCCTAACCATACGAGTGGCCCTCCTCTGGACCCTCTCAAGTCTATCAACATCCTTCTTGAAGTATGGCACCCAAAACTGGACACAGTACTCCAACTCTGGTCTGACCAATGCCACATAGAGGGGAAGTATCACCTCCTTGGTTCTATTTGTCACGATCTGCTGATGCATGATAAAGTGCGGTAAGCTTTGCTGATGATTTCATCACACTGATGACTCATGTTCCTCTGGGAGTCCACTATGACTCCAAGATCCCTTTCTGCTTCTGTGCTGCTGAGAGGGTCGCTCCCCAGCCAGTAGGTGTGATGGATATTTTTGTGCCCTAGGTGCAACACTCGCCACTTGTCCTTGCTGTATTGCATCCTGTTGTGTACTGCACACTTTTCTAACCTGTCCAGGTCTGCCTGCAATTGTTCCCTACCCTACAGAGTGTGCACTTCACCCCACAATTTAGTATCATCCGAAAATTTGGACAGAGTACACTTCACACCCACATCCAAGTTACTGATGAAGATATTGAAAAGTACAGGTCCAAGGACCAAACCCTGCGGGACCTCACTACCCACATCCAGGTTGATACCAACCCATCTACTACCACTCTCTGGGTGCAACCGCTAAGCCAACTTGCCACCCACCAGACCATGTAAACATTTATGTCACAGCCTCTTAATTTATTTATGAGAAGAGAATAAGATACCATATTGAAGGCCTTGCTAAAGTCCAAGTTCTCTATTCCTGCATCTAAGCATTTTGTGACCCTGTCATAAAATGAAACCAGATTGGTCAGGCATGATCTACTTGCTACAAATCCATGCTGGTTTCCCTGATGCATTATTTTCCCTCTGGACTCCCACAAATATGATCCTTCATAATCTTTTCAAAGACCTTTCCAAAGATGGAGGTGAAACTGACTGGCCTATAGTTATTCGGATCCTCCTTCCTCCCCTTCTTAAAAATAGGGACTACATTGGCCCTTTTCCAGTTTTTCGGGACCTGACCCAGGCGCCGTAAGCACTCAAACAGCCATGCCAGTGGTTCTGTTATGACACGAGCCAATCCCTTCAGTACCCTCGGATGCAGCTTATCCAGGGATGCTGACTTGAACACATCCAGTCCATCCAAGTGACTCTGCACCAAGTCAGCGTCGACAGTTGGAAGGCTGGTGTCCCTTTGATGCCCATCTAAGAACCCATTAGGAGACTTATCTTGAGCCCTGTTCAGGAACACTGAGGCAAAAAACTCATTGAATAGCTCAGCCTTGTCCCCCATCTGTCACTAATTGCTCCTTCTTGTTCAGTAGAGGTTCTATGCTGCCCTGCTCCTTCCTTTTACTCCCTACATACCTAAAAAAAGACTTTTTGTTGTTTCATAGTTTCACAGTTTTAGGGTTGGAAGGGACCTGAGCAGAACATCTAGTCCGACCCCCTGCCATGGCAGGAAAGAGTACTGGGGTCAAACGACTCCAGCAAGGTGTTCATCTAACCTCCTCTTAAAAAACCCCAGGGTAGGAGCCTGCACCACCTCTCTTGGAAGTTGGTTCCAGACCCTAGCTACCCTGACTGTGAAATAGCGCCTCCTGATGTCCAACCTAAACCTACCCGTTGCTAGCTTGTGACCGTTATTCCT
>NW_017729030.1:3576911-3585234 GCF_001723915.1 Gavialis gangeticus | reverse complement strand
GCTTGAAATGCATCTGTGGATGCATGACAAGGTACGGTTGGCCTTCCTAACTGTCTCCCCACACTGCCGACCCATGTTCAGCTTGGAGTCAATGATGACTCCAAGATCCTTTTCCGCCTCCGTGCTAACAAGAGGGGAGTTCCCCAACCTGTAGGTATGGTGCCAGTTGTTCCTCCCCAGGTGCATCACCTTGTGTTGAAACCCATCCTATTCTCATCCGCCCACCCTTGTAACCTGTCTAGGTCAGATTGTAGCCTGTTGCTTCCTTCTAGTGTGCCCACATCCCCCCACATCTTAGTGTCATCAGCAAATTTGTCTTTAATTTGTTTTGCCAACCTCATCTCTGTAGTTGCTTTGGCCTTTCTAATTCCCTCCCTGCAAGCGTGGGCCAAATAGGTATACTCTCCCCTGGCAGCTTCCCTCTGTTTCTACGCCTATATGCCTTCTTTTTTGCCCTTAGGCTCCCCTGGATTTCTGTGTTTAGCCAAGGAAATTTTTTGGCTCCTTTCCCCCTTTTGCCTCGTACTGGGATAGTCTCCCTATGTGCCTTAAGGATTGCTTCCTTTAGGAATGACCACCCTTCCTGGACCCCCACCTTGCCAATACTCTTATCCTGCAGTGCGTTGTTGACTAGCCTCCTAAGCACACTGAATTTTGTCTTCCTAAAGTCAACCACTTCCACCCTAGTAGTTATCTTACCAAACTATGCCATATGGTGAATTCGACTGATTGGTGGTCACTGTCCCCAAGGTGACCATGAATCTGCAGCTCCCTTATGAGGTCTTCCCCCATAACCAACACCAAGTCCAGTAAGCCATTCCCCCCATTGGGACTGTGTACTTCCTGCATTAGATGACGGTCCTGCATGCAGGTTAAGAACCTATGTGAATGGTTGGATTTGGCTGACTGCTCCTCCAAACAGATATTAGGTTCCCCATGACAACCATGTCCCTAGACTGTACAGCCTCTGAGAGCTGCCTCAAGAATTCCAAGTCTAGCTTTTCCTCATTGTGTGGTGGTCTGTAGCAGACCCCCACCACCAAGTCCCTTTCCGCATGACCTCCATGTACCCTAACCCACAATGCCTCAACTTTCTCCTCCTTTGATGCCATTTGGATAAGGGTATAATGCTCCTTAACAAAGAGAGCAACTCCACCCCCTTTCCTCCTCGATTTTACTGTAATAGGGAGAAGTTTTCTATAGATCAAATTTTCTGATCTATTAATTTTATACTGCAAACAACCTAGACTTTGCTGATAAACAGAGATATGCTTAAGAACCTACAGAAGCTTTACTATTCTTCAGCAAGTTTGAACATAAAATGAAACTGAGGACTATGAACACAGAGGATGTAAATGCAATTCAGAAGGATCTCGACAGATTGGAAAGCTGGGTAAGTACTAACAGGATAAAGTTCAAAGCAGACAAATGAAAGGTATTACACTTTGGGAGGAATCATCTAAAAGAGAAATATAAAATGGGGGACACTTGGTTGGATGGCAGCAGTAGGGAAAAGAACTTGGGAGTCTTGGTATATCACAGATTCAATATGAGTTTGCAGTGTGATACAGCCAGACAGAAGGTGAATGTGGTTTTGGGATGCATCAACAGAAGCATTAGGTGCAAGACATGAGAGGTGATAGTGCCTCTCTACTCACTGGCTAGACCTCAGTGAGCACTGGTTAGGCCTCATCCAGAGTACAGTGCAAAGTTCCGCACTCAACATTTTAAAAAGGACGTGGAAAATTTAGAGAGGGTCCATAGGCAGGGAATAAAGATGATAAAGAGTTGGAAAACATGTCAAATAAAGAGAGGCTGAAGGAGCAAGGAAAGTTCAACTGGCATAAAAGGAGACATGTTAGCAGTCTTCAAATACCCAGAGGGCTGCCACAAAAAAGAAGGAAAACACCTTTTCTCTCTTACTGCAGAGAGGAAGACACAGACCAATGGCTTGAAGTTGCAGCAAGTTTATAATGAATATCAGCAAAGCTTCTTCACTGTTAGAATAATGAGGCAGTGGAATAGACTGCCCATGGAAGTTGTGCACTCTCCATCACTGGAGGCATTCAAGAAGAGGTTGGACAGCCACTGTTCTAGGTATAGCTATGCCCGTGTTCTGTTTCCCAGTCTTCTGGGCTTTCTCAATTGCCTCCACACACCTCTTTCTGCTACATGAGTCAGGGTATTTTTAAGCCTCCCTCAGAAGCACTGGGTATTAACTACAGCCAAGGCTGGGGACTTTGACAGGGCTGTGCCAATGTTCCTGCTGGAACCAACGCTGTAGATATCCCTGGATAGAGGGTATTGCCCCTCTGCCCAGGGCCAGACCTATCACTATTTTTGGAGCCAGGATGTATTTTAACCCCATGGTAGGATTGGTATGGAGTTGGGGAGGTTGCCTTCCTCTACAGTGTGGCCCTCCTCCCAGCATCTCTTCAGCATACATTGACAACACTTCATAGATGCAGGACACTGGCTGCCATGGTTCTCCCGTGTTTACCTGTGGCAGGTTAGGGTGTTAGGTCTATATTGTCTCAGGGTTAATGATAGTCTTATGCAGAGTAAAGATTCTGGATTGTATACGAAGGTTTCAATAGGGAAGATCCTGCCTCAGGCAGGGGGTTGGACTAGACGACTTCTAAAGGTCCCTTCCAGCCCTATCATTCTATGATTGCTACTGTCACAACCCAAATCACTTGACACTCTTCTTTCTACTGTGACACTGTCAGGACTGATCCTGATCCTAAGCCTCTATGGACCAAGTCAGAGAGAGAGATGACATTGGCTACTTTGGTTAAATCCTGAGCAAAAACTGAAATGTGAAACTCAGCAACCTTCCGTCCTTCTCCTTTTCCCTTTCAAATCTCTCCTTTCTCACTGATTCCTTCTCTTTCCTATATCACTTTATTTACCTTCTGTTTTAAAAGAGTCTGGCTTAGCTAACTAAGCACAACTATTGTGAACCTATGACCAGAAAGGCTGTGTCTTCAACTGCCTGAAAGTGGTACAAGTTGGACAAGGGCTCAGAGTGGCTTATGAGCCTTTCATTATCCAGGAGTAAGACTGCAAGTACCAGTCAGTCCCAGAAACAGAAGCTGAATTTTGTATCACTGATATTTTCCCCTCTTCTATTTGTTCAAGTTTATTTTGTTTTATCTTCAGGGAAATAGAATCAGACACCAAGAGAAACAACATCTGCTCTAGCCCATGACAACTAATATTTTGTTTTCCACAGAAAGGACAATTATTACGATTTTCACTATAATCTAAGAGACTGCCCAACAGAAGTATTTATTATATAAACTCTCTACAGCTTAAGATAAAAGGAATGAGTGATAGGGTAAAAAACAAAACCTTAATACTTTACATTTAACATTCTTAGTTTTTTTTCCCTCTCTTTCCATAACTTTATCACATTTTATGAAAGGTTTAAAGATTTTAATAGTAATTGTTTTCTAGGTATTAAGTGGGCTGAGATCTTTGTACATGAAGACCTCTGGACCTTCTTTAATTGTTTAGTGCTGTAAAGTTAAAATGATGGAATTGATAGGCCCACTCATTCCTTCAGAATGAACACAAAGCTTTCAGGTTAGATTACAACAAATCACAATACCTGAAGCTGAATTTGAAGATATTGCACATGCTCCAGATGGTACAGATTGCTATCAGTTTTGTCTGTAGCCCAAGTCACTGTGAACCCATTAGGCTTCTACTCAAATATAATTATATTCCCTGCATTGGCTCTCAGACAGCTTTCAATGCCAGGTGGAGGGTTTGGTCTTAATTTTTAGAGCAGTGAATTAATGAAACCCGAACTATATCATGTCTATGTGAACAGGGGACTAAGCATGCTTTTTTTGACAAGATCCAACTAAGAACATATCTTCCTGGGGCACCCAAGCAAATTCAGAGTCTAGCCATCTTTAGGAAGTTGCAAAGCCTTCTTTGAGAATGTCCTCTCATCCTAAGTGACAGTCACTATTTATACACCCATTTTATACACTCCAACTGCTCCCATTCTACTCAACCCATAAGAATTAGGCCATGTCTCTTCGTGTGTGGGAGCCAGCTCCTAAATCAGGACAGTGTAACAAGATCTACACAGTGCTTAAGGCTGGCTAATTAGCATTGGTGAGTGACAGGGCCAATTAGTGTACCCCCTGCTAATTAGGGCAGATTTAGATACATTTCTTACTTAGGAGGCAACCTACATGGAACAGCTTGAGGGCACCACTGCTGTGCACAGTAACTTTAATGTGTAGATATGGCCTTATTTAGAACAGTTCTGACATCATAAAGGAAGAAGTGTCAGAAAGTCCAAGGAGCCCACTAGGGATTTTGTTATCAATTTTATGTGAAAGGTGCTCTGATATGATGATAATGGGTGGTAGCATAAGACTTCAAGATAGACAGATATACTAATGAAACAAGATGAAATTCAATAAAGACAAGTGTAAAGTGCTACACTTAGGAAGGAGAAATCAAATGAAAGAACACAAACTGGGGTATAACTGGCTGGGCACCAGCAAGAACACAGAAAAGAATCAAGATATTACAGCAGGATGTAAACTTAATATGAAACAACAATGTGTTTTTGTTAAAAAAAAAAAAAAAAAAAAAAAAATGTTTTTTTTTAAAAAAAAAAAAAAAAAAAAAAAAATGTTTTTTTTTAAAAAAAAAAAAAAAAAAAAAAAAATGTTTTTTTTTAAAAAAAAAAAAAAAAAAAAAAAAATGTTTTTTTTTAAAAAAAAAAAAAAAAAAAAAAAAATGTTTTTTTTTAAAAAAAAAAAAAAAAAAAAAAAAAGAAATCTGATTCTTGGATGTATTAAAAGGAGTGTCATATATTAGACTGCAGAAAAGTCCAAAGGAAAGATTAAAAGAATAGGGTGTCATTAACCTAGAAAGAGAAAACTTAGGGAAGAATTTATAACAGTCTTCTAAAATGTAAATAACTAACATTGACAGTGACAATAATAATAAAAAAGCTCAATTTGTAGCAACACATTTAGGCTTGACACTAGAAAAACTTTCTTGCAGTTAGGGGGTGAAAAATTAGAGCAGACTACCTATAGATGGAAGCTCCTTCACTGGAGGTTTCCATCACATAGACCAGTGATTCTCAGCCAGGGTGCTGTAGCACTCTGGTGTACCATGTGATCCTTTTACAGGTGTCAGGGGTGCCACTCAATATTAGTACAGTTAGGTGTGCAAAAACCTACACATGACTCAGAGAATAAACCCAGAGATGTCAAATAGGAATCCACAACATCAAAAATATTCAGACTTGTGGTCTTTGCAACAGAAGAATTGCTCTATTTCTGCACTCAGGCTAAGCATTTTCCAAGAGGTGCCTTGAATCTAAAAAGGTTGAAAACTATTTGGTTGGATACATACCTGTGCAGATGTTTTAGGTATACTTGACCCTGACTTTTTGAAGAGGGACTGACTAGGTGATCCCTTGAGCTGCCTTCCAGTCCTATATCTTTAGGATTGTAACATAATCAGTTACCCTGAGCAGTTGTTCCGAACACCATACTACACTTTTATTATTACCCTAAGATATGTCAATATTTTCAAATGTTAGATCATGTATCTTTTACATGAATGCACTGCTTTACAAATGTCCCTTTAGGGAAACCACAGAAATTAGAAAGGACAAGACCAAATAGGCTACTGTGTTCACATCCTGTCAATGGAATTATCTTTTAAATTATTCAAGCAATGGGATTTCGACAACTTGCAACCTATTATCATTTAATTACACTTGAATGTTTCTTGATATCCACCATGTAGTTATTTGCTTAATTTAGCCTACTGATCTTTTTTTAAGACTTTTTTAACAATCATAAACTCTTCTCCCTTTCTCCCTTAATTAGCTGCACATAGCGACCATATTTTGATCAATTATTCTGTCAAATTATAAAGTCTTGTGGCTAAATATGTTGCCAGATTTTCAAAACCAAATGTGTAAATTTGTGTATACATCTGTCACATCCATAAAATCTAGATTTGCTTGTGCAAATGCACAAATGGCTAAATGCACCTAAAAAAACAAGTGTTTTAGACTGTAATTTTGTGCAGACAATGAGTAGACATTAATTTATTTGGACCAGGAGTGGGCAAAATGTGGCCCATGGGCCAGATGCTGCCCACCAGGCCATTCTATCTGGCCCCTAAAAAATTTAGAAAATTGATATTTATCTGCTCCTGGCTGCCTGTCATGCGGCCCTCGATGGCTTGCCAAGACTCAGTAAGCGGCCCTCTGCCAAAAATAATTGCCTACCCCGATTTAGATACATTTTAACTATCTTCATTGCACCTATATATATTTTTTTACTTGGTCATCTTTTAATTCTCTCAATGTTTTCACTATAGCTTTAGTAACAGAAATTGTTACCTTACATAGATGGGCTTAACCAACAAATGTCCAGTACCTAAGTATGCTCACCTTAAGCATCAGTAAAACTAAAGCTATGAGCCTGATTCTGATGTTCCTGATTTCTAAAATTAATCAACACTTTGGACAGTGAGAGCAAAGGTTCACACTTAGATGTGTTATGTTAAGTGTAGAGGCAAGTTTAAACATATGTACGAAGGAAATTACTGTGGTAAAATTTACATTTCCTCCCAGCACCTTTAATGCATGTTCTACCACTGAAGACATGCATGTTGAATATGAACTTAATCTTATATGTTAAAACCTGCAGCAATAACTTATATTCTAATTAAATATTAGAATTTAATATTCTATTTAATATTGCACAGGTGAGTATTTGGGTCTGTGGCCCAAATTCTCACCTATGCAAAAACAGCATTTGTTATGCCATTCTGAGGTGGTTTGGGTTTCCAGACCAAAATAGATTATCCCCAGGGAAGATTTACATTATGGAAACTGCCCAGCAACCCCAGGAACCTTTATAGCAGATTAAAATGGTGGGGCAATAGGGACACCCTAACTACACTTTTTTCCTCTCATATCTGCTTTGTGGAAGTGCAGAAGCTACTACAGTGCTTTCACCTACTAAGGGATTTCACTAAAGAAAAAATCCTTCACTGAGCAGTTGAGCCAATCTCAGTACTGCTTTTGTTAAGAAGTCTTAATATAGTTCAATATCTGGCTGCTTAGAACAAATTACTCTTACTTTACTGATTTCTAACTATGTTTAAGTCAATGTGACTTCTTAAGTCTTAACTTACGCATGATTTTACCTCCTTGAGATGTAAGTTACTCTAGAAATACCTACTATTAGTATGGGTAAAACTAGCCCAAAGAAATTCTGAGGGAGAGAGAGTCTAACTCACACATCACCTCCATATCTAGCCCCTTATATAGCAAGAATCACTATATATATAAAAAGGAAGGTTGGTAGGAAGAGCAAGACAATTTTTAAGAGCTCTATAGGTACTTACTTCAACATTAAAAGTTTAGAATTTTCACTCTTTTCACAAATTAACATATGCACACAAACAAACAAAATAATTCCAATAATATATATCTGTGGGCAAGATATGAGCCTCCAGGAACAAGGAAGCTATTTATTTAAAAAGCAACTGGATGGATTTTTCTTTTTTTTCTTTTTTTTTTGCAAGGGGGGAAGCATTCCAACCTGTTTCCGTTAACAAATATTCCTTTCTTGTTCCTTTCTTGTGCTCAGCTGTTTGTTTTCAGATTGGACTGGAGCAGGTGGCACTAATAGGAGAGAATAGCCCAGTGGCACTGAAGCAGATTTGCTGATACAAAAACTATTCAATTCTTTAAGAAGTCATTTCTTCAAGAATAGGGAAAACAACACATGGGCTGAACATTTTGGAGCATCTAGTCTCTGTGAATAACTTTTGCATTCTAACACCCATGTCAGATTGTACTCATTTTAGTTCAAAACAATGGGAGGGAGAGACATTTGAGGGGCTGTTTGAAAAAATATATTTATAAGTTGTGCAAAAAATAAACATGAATAAGAGCAATTCACTCACCATGTCTTGTTGATAACCACACTAGTTAGCCCTTTTTAAACAGAATCATAGAATCAATGAGTCGAAGGGACCCAGACAGAACATCGAGTCCAACCCCCCTGCCATGGGCAGGAAGGAGCACTGGGGGTGGCAGGGGTCATAAGACCCCAGCCAGGTGCCTATCCAGTCTCCTCTTGAAGATTTCCAGGGAAGGTGAGAGCACCATCTCTCTGGGAAGCCCATTCCAGGCTCTGGCCACCCTTACAGTGAAGTAGTTCTTCCTAATATCTAACCTAAACCTATCCTCCCTCAGCTTGTGGCCATTGTTCCTGGTGACTCCAAGGGGGGCCCTGGTGAACAGACTTTCCCC
>NW_017729030.1:3575035-3576809 GCF_001723915.1 Gavialis gangeticus | reverse complement strand
GCAGTCCCTCAGCTTGCCCACCAGAATTGGGTGGGACACTGTGTTGAAGACCTTCTGGAAGTCCAAGAAGATGACATCGACTTCCTCCTTCGCATCTAAGCTCTTTGTTACTTGGTCATAGAAAGAGACCAGGTTAGTCAGGCAGGATCGGCCTTGCACGAACCCATGCTGGTTACCCCTCAACATCACTTCCCCTGCAGGGCTCTCACAAATGTGGCCCTTGATAATTTTTTCAAAGACCTTCTCCAGGATAGAAGTGAGGCTGGAAACCAGAAAACAGGAAACAGACGTGCTCCTTTTTCATCTCTGTCCAAGGTTTCTATATAATATTATGGGATCCTCTAAAATCCCTGTGGAAAATTCCGCTGGTGCAAATTGTCATAAAGGCATTACCATCACTGGAATGATGTAATTGAAATCAGCTGATGGATCTGTCTCCATCAGTGTCATACATCACCACTTACTCTGATGGCTTACAGTACTTTTTCCTAATTCTGCTTCTGTTTAAGAAAAGGGATTAGCTGCACCATATTGTAGAAATATTATACAAGGAATAGGAACAAACTTGATATGAAGCATTACCATTTGCGGTGGAATTTAGGTAAAAGCATGAATCTCTACTGCTCGAGATGGATGATAAAAAGTAAAGTGCTCAAGTTCAGAAACCATAACAGATCCATGTCCTCTGTGTACTGGGCACAGCATCCATTAACTAGTGAGATATACACCTTTTGTTAGATCTGTGGTCCCTTAAGTCTTTTATGTTGCTTACACATTTAGAGACTTCACAAATGATTCAATCTTAAAGACAATGCCCAACTTCTTTTATCTAATATTGCGTATGTATTTTATAACACAAAAGTATTTCACATAAATATTAAAAACAACTTTGGGCATAGATGAATTAGGTGGCTGCAAGGACATCATGTAGAAAGTGCCTCGGGCACTTAATTAACTCCTATACCCTAAGGGCCTTGTTAAACACTACTTTTAGGTGGCTCCTGATGCTCTTAACCCCAGGATTGTCCACACATTCAAACCTAAAACTATTTTTAATTACACTTTAGGTGGTTTAAAGTTATGCCTCTCCAGGGCAGGTTTATGTCTGATTCATTTTACCTGGCTCATGTTTCATTAATGAGTGGCCACTCCCTACAGATAAGCTGCCCAAGTTGAAGTCCTCCAGCATCCCAGGATGCAGGGGCCCCTCCTCCACTCTACTGTTTTGTGTGGACTGACTTTTCCACCTCCTGAATTCTACTGCCCAGGGGGTGGTGCTGGTACCAAGCCAACTCCCCCTTCCACCTCCAGGGGATGTGACCTTTCCACTCCAGGAGTGCAACCCTGTGCAAACAACAGGCTGATGAGGCAAATGCCAGCTAGATAGGTCATACAGCATGGCTGAGTCCAGAAGTGGGGTCTAGGAAGGGTTGGGGGAAATAAGGTAGGGGGCTTGATTGGGTCCCCTTGAGCTAGGGCTTCCTTCCTGGGTCATGGCTCTTTATTGGTCTTTAATTTTTTTTTAACTTCTTTAAATGTTGTCCTTCCGTGGTGAGCTGACTTCATTTCAACACTCTCCTGTGCCCCATTTACTTTTCACCTCCCATTTCATTACCCACCCCCACCCCATTAACTCTCTGCCTTCCTCATTCCAACCAGTCTTTCACACATCCCACATAAAAGGTTGGCCTGGCTTATCAACCCTGTAATTTAAAGACAGAAATTACGCATAAACCAGTATACAGGCATACCTCGTTTTATTGCGCTTCGCTTT
>NW_017729030.1:3573185-3575024 GCF_001723915.1 Gavialis gangeticus | reverse complement strand
TGGTCTGGAACCGAACCCGCAATATCTTCGAGGTATGCCTGTAATTGATTAGAAACCGGTTCATATCTGTAATACAACAGCAGGTCAGTGCATATAAACTGCTTTCAAAATCACTGAAACCAGTTTAAAATAAACTTAGATGGATGTAGTATCAGTCTTAACTGATTTAAGTTAAATCAGCTTATTGAATTTCTGTTCCAGTTCCCCTCCAGATTCAAGTTAACTCAAAGTCCCCCAGCATCCCAAGATTCTTTGCACCGCTCCCACAAACCACCCTGCTCCCTCATAGGGTGGGCAGGCTAGCCTTGGCCCAAGCTGTCTGCTCCAGCTGAGCAGGAAGACATTCTTAGTGTCCCCTGGCTTCTGGCCCAGGGCACTGTGGGCATGTGGCTGCATTTCTGGAATCAAAAATGAATGTCTGTTCACTTGCTTATTGGTTCAATTTATGCAACTTAGACTAATCTGTGAAGACTGAACTGATTCAGTCTTGGGCTTCTTGACTGTCTGTACTTAGCTATAGTGGCAACTCACAGCTTTAGCTCCCAGTCAGGCCCCTGCTCACCAGCCCTCTAGTGGCAAATCACATCTGTGCAGGTGGGGGACAGTCAGGGAAGGTTTTTAGCCTTAAGGTGTTACTGCTCCAAACTCAAGCTAGGACTAACACCAATCAACATTGCAGCTTAAAGTACAGTGTGTAACAAGGACCTGACATTATGGCTCTTGTTCCCTCCCTCTTTCTCACTCACCCTTAAGAAGAACTGCTTCTGTTTTGTTAGTCAGACTAGCTGTTTTGGGGTCTCTGATATAATCTGGAAAACTCTGCAGGAGCTGTTTCATGCATCACATTTAAAGATTCAAAAGATTCTGAGATGTGCTTGGAAATTCCAATTTAATTGCTACGGGGAACATTTACATAATTGTTATAAGCTGATTTAAGATTTATGATAAAAGAACTGAATGCAGCAGAAAAGTAATAGCAATTTAATGGTGAAGCATTGGTGAATAAAGATACGGTTTATTTGGAAGAAAACAGAGATGGGGTGTTGAATGGAATGCTGAACCAAGCAAGATGATTGGAACTGGAGGAGGGAAGCAAGGAAAAGATTTGGTATATCCAATATTTCCCTAGGAGCCCAAGATACTAGTCTTACCAACAATGGCACTCTTGACAAAGACAGAATTTACCACACCCCTTATCTTTCCTTTCTCCATCTACTTCATCCATTATTGAGGATGACCTCTGCTAAGACTGTTGCTAAAGCCTTTCAAAGTGAGCCAGGAGGTCACTGAGGACTGACTCCACTGTGAGCAAGGACTAACTCCTGAAACTGAAGCAAAGTTTTTCTGATACCCCCAAGTCAGTGTCTTATTCCGACATCTCCCAGTACTTTATCTACCACAGCTTTTTGTTTCTATAGGGATCCGATTGCTAACAGTGGGTTTTGCTCTTTGGGATGAGGTGCATCTACTAGGCTTTCCTAAGTTCACAGTCCAAGCTGCACTGGTCTACTTGCAGTCTTTTATCTGGACTCCCTAGTCTTTCTTCAAGCTTACTTATTTAGTCCCAGCTGGAAACCTCCCAGCTGTGGCCTTTCTTAGCCCTACTAATAGTCTGAAGCCCCTTTTAATTCCTCCTTAAAGGAGAAGCCTTCTCTAGTAAGACCACGTCTCACCATTAAAGGAATTCCATCACTTCCCCTCCTGTCTCCCTTTCTAATATCCCTGCTAAGACTTAAGACTTCCCAACCTTAACCATCCTTTGTGAAGGGCCCTTTCCACTTCATAATGAGATATAAAGGGACCATATTATATCTACTCACAGAGAACTTAACCAAATAT
>NW_017729030.1:3564423-3568185 GCF_001723915.1 Gavialis gangeticus | reverse complement strand
TCCTGTCTCCCTTTCTAATATCCCTGCTAAGACTTAAGACTTCCCAACCTTAACCATCCTTTGTGAAGGGCCCTTTCCACTTCATAATGAGATATAAAGGGACCATATTATATCTACTCACAGAGAACTTAACCAAATATCTCTGTGACAAGTCTAGGCTCCAGCACAGAAGAAGTCAAGCATTTTTTTTTTCACACTTGGGTGTGTAAAACTGCCTGTCGGTCTGATACCATTTCTAAAATATATGTTGTAACCACATTTCTTCCCATTTAACTCCCTTCTACAGTATGACCTCAATAACAGCAAAGTTTAAGCTTCCAGCTCTCACTTCTGAAAAGTGATATTTATTGTTTTTTAAATATCACACTATTTGAAGTAAGAGTAGATAGTGGCTAGTTTGGTCATATTTTGAGTGCTTTGTTCTTGAAAGAGCTTTCTCAGCATGATTGATTTGTATTGCTAATTGCAGTTGCACATATGCAGGCTGTTTTTCATCCAGACAGTTATGACAGAAGAGGTGCTACTTCCATAATCAGGTTTGGCATGAGAGTTTCTATAAAGGTAGATGATGTGAACAATTATGGACTCGACATTTCATCCATAATTGATTACAAGGGTAATGTATTATTCCAAGAATCATGTTTCTGGTTAGTCTCTTTGCTGTTAAACTGCTATTTTTCTACTCTGTGCAGCTATTCTATTCATAAGGTCTTAAATCAGCTTATGAAACTTATGTAAACTTTCCTAAAAGCAATTAAATTGGAAAATATCTATGAATACTCTGGAGTATACATATTCCTTTATATCATTAAATATCATAAAGGTACATAACAATAGGCAATATTGCACCTGAGGCTGTCTAGCATTAAGCAGATGATCCAGTTACAGCTTCTACCATAAAAACCCTGATTGTCTCCTGATAATACTAATACATTCACATCTTCACGGTGTTGATCAGGTTGAATTAGTGCAGTCAGAATATGAGCGATGAAGAAGATACATAAAAGAGTATGTCTGACAAGATACATCAGTCACCCTACTGGATGAAAATGAAGTGGTAGAGTTAACACTGGGGGCCAGTTTTTCAAGAGGGCTTTGACCTGTCTTCCAGCTTTACAGATAAAAATACTTGAATGTGCATTCTGCAGGAAGTCCCACCCTGTTTATTTCATGGTGGAAGAAATTGTGACGGCTCCCTCAGAATCAATTGCTCTCTAGCCATCTGTGAGCCAAGCACTTGCTTCCAGAATGGCCTTGATACTTCTTGATTGGGTAGGAACATCACTTGGGAAACTGTGAAGCCCATGAGCATGGCACAGAATAAAACCTCTTTAAGATCACCTTTTTAATTTCCTTTTCAGTCTTGCAGGGTCACCTTTGGACCAGAATACTGAAAGGGTGGAGATATAGCAGCCAAGAAGGCAAAGAAAGATGTAGCTGTTTACTAAAATATGCATGGGAAAGAGTAAAAGGTGACAGGAAAATAGAATGTAATAAGAGGACTTTGTTAACTTGTGCTTTGGAGCCCAGTCATGTTTTTCATACTTTTACAGAAATGTCAAAATAAATCTGGCATTTAATGTGGCACGCAGAACTTAGCATTAACATAAATGTAAAAAAAAATAATTTACTCTGCAAGTTACACATACTGAAGCTTTGATGTGGAATTCATCACATATCCAACATGTACAACTAAATAGTTGCATAATCTGAAAAGTTGAATATAGTCTTCAGCCTTATAAATCTGCCTTCCTTTCAAAAAAGTAGATACTGTTGTTTTCGTTACTATAGAAAGACAATGTTTTTAACTGGTGCACCAGGTGGAAAGTTAAGATTTCATACTGCAGTAATACATCTTCCTACATAATATGTAAACTCCTTTTTCATGAAATATGTAAAAGCTATGTCTATATGGCAGCAGACAATGATGACCTGACATATTCCTGAATGACAGAAATATTATCAGCACTGTAAATGTAAAATTAGCATAAAGTTAAGCCTTGAACTTAGCTCCTAACTAGTGTAGTTGAGTGAAAGGAGCTTTATTAAATCTAACCTATTTTAAATTGCACACCTGTGAAAGGCTGCCTAAATAAGAGATGTAATAAAAATATGAAAAAGGTCCAAAAGGTATACAGAAATAACCTAAAAAGTCTGCATTCTTGCATTTTGAAAGAGATGGAAAAGAAAAAAAAAACTGAAAACTTTTCACAGAACCTTGAAATGTCTTTAAAAAAATAAAAGGCATACTATTTTGGCCGAGATCACTATACATAAAGGAAAAAAACAAATATGGTACCTCTAAGCTGGGGGTGGCCAAGCTAGGGTGCAGGTGCCACAAATATCATGGGTAGCCTTTGTGTGTGGCACTTAGTCGGCTGGTGAAGGGACAAGCAGCACAGTGACTGATAGGGAAGGGAGCAGGAAAAAAAATGGAGCAGCAGATCAGGCAACAGACAGAGCAAGGAATAGAAAGCAGAGCAGCTGATCAGGCAGAGGAACAGGATCAGAATGACATTTGGGGAGGGTGTAGGGCTAATTTGTGGCACACCTATAAAAGAGGTTGGCCCTCCACTCTCCAGTGGTCAGTATAATTCCTTTTGGTCCTTCCTTCCTCCCCCATGCCCCTGGTGCTGAAAAAGCTTTAATGTTTCTGAAACCAGGTTTAGTGATTGGTTGTTTGCAAATTCTGTGAATCACATCCTTATATAAGGTAGCTCCAAATTCCCATTTCCTTGGTTACATTATAAGAAGTCTCCCCTTTTGAAAGTCTAAGAACTATGGATGAAATTTCAGTTCTACTGAAGTCAGTGGAAATGTTATATCATCTTCCTGCAAGGATCTATTTTTTAAATAACCATCGTGTTTGCCTAATACACAGATAACAAAAAAGCATAGGTTCAAACCTGTTTGGACAAACCCACTATGAAGGTATTGCTCAGAGGAACCAAATAATCCTTCTGCATCCTGTTCACATAGGGTGCAGCTACACATCACCCTATGTCACCATAGCAATATTATATGTTGTCATATGATGCGCTATGGAGACATAGCAATCACATAAGTCTACATGTGACTAGCAACTACTTCGCCATAATGGTGTGCTCCCCCATTTTAGCGTGCCACTACAGCAAAGTAGCAGCTAAAACTAATATTTTAGCTATAGTATGGGTGGTCACTGCACCATGTTTTATTATTTCCAAAAGGAAGTAATAAAGCATGGCGCAGTAACAACATCACCATAGGGTGATGTTTAGATATACCCATAAGGATTTATTTTGGTATAAGTTTCATCTTTTTGAGTGTAGAATATAACCATCAATTTAAAATTACTTTCTTAATGGAGACAAAATTGGAAACAAAACAGAATGTCAAAAGATCAATGACTAAACTATGTATTACCAAAATATCTAAAATCCACTTTCATGCAGTTTATTATAAAAACTTGACTTTCAGAAAGCAATATCAGTACCAAAATCTTGGAAGTTATACATGGCAAAAGGAATAGAGCTTTCAGCAACTATGCTAAATACAAAGAAAATGGCAGAAACACCATAATAAAATACAGAATTTTTTTTGTTCCTTTGACATGGAAGAGGTATGAAAACATATAGATTCTCAAATAGGCATTTTCGTATTCTTAGGTTTAAATAATGAAAAGCTGAGTTAAAAATCTTAGAGGATTTACTAAAATACTGCACTGGTCAATATAATAATTTGTGTAGAGGCCTCAAATGCCTCTACACAAATGCTCATAGTATG
>NW_017729030.1:3559471-3564412 GCF_001723915.1 Gavialis gangeticus | reverse complement strand
CTTCTCAGGTCCCTTCCGAGCCTAGAAACTATGAAACTATAAAGATATAAATAAGACAGTTTGTTTACAAAAAAGAAAGAAGTTTTCTTACACAAAAAGAGAGAAAGAAAAAGAACCCTTCAGTATCTTGTTCTTGTGAGACTGAAGAAAGAGTTTTCTTTTTTTGCGGACAGGGGGAGGGTAGACTGAGCTACATGAATCAAACACTCAACGGCTTAACCTGCAAATTTTCTGACTATTCTGTTTAATTTTAAACACAGGAATAATCCCATCAGTGTGTCTCATACTTTTATTAAGTACTTGCAAAAATGTTTAATTCATATAGTTATTGTATACATTTTAAATTTAGAAGTGATACGATAGTATTATATTTTGGGTTGAGCATGGCAAACTGATTTCATTCTAAGTGCATTGTTGCTCACTATACTTCTGTTAAACCAGGGCCAAAACCTCTGCAACATTAAAATATTTAAACACACAAGGCTGTATCCTGTACTCACATCCAGCTCCTTGAGTCACAAAGAAGATGCAAAGGGTCTGAAATCTATCTTCTACCTACAAAAATTTCCCCTGCTGGGGTGGAATATCCTTCTGATCCATGTGTACCTCTCCATAGGGTTACTGTATGTCCTGGGCAAAACTAGAACAGTCCTGGCTTCCATAGTCTGGTCCTGGCCAGTTGGTTAAAAGTCCCAGAGTGGAGTCTGGTAGGGATGCAGAGTGGCATGGTGCACCAGGCAAGCAGTTGCACAGGCACCACTGCTGCTATGCAGGAGCGAGGTGGGTGGGATGTATGGTCACCCTACCTGTGCAGGACTGTCTTACTGCAACAACCTCAGACTAGAGTGCATGTTGGGAGAGAGAAATGGGTCTTCCATTGCTCAACTAAGTTATGCCTAAGATCTGCTACAATGTCTACATTCCACTAATGTTGGGTCCATAAAGTTCATAAAGCCTCTTGCATAGGAGTTAGGGAGAAGTTTTGATTCCCTGAAGATAGGCTTTCATCCTCATATAAACACAGCTGGACCTGTGTTAACTTGGACGCCCCAATCTCTTTCCTGCACAGAAAACTTAGGGACAAAACTTAGGGACAGGAAAGAATCAGTCCCATCACCTTCACTACACATTGAGTAAAGAAAAATGAATAAATAAAAGACAAAAGAAATCACACTACTGTATAATGACAGAATAAAAATGCTGTAAATATAGTGGCCGCATCCTAGCTTCGGTGTCTAATTCCACCCTAAAAGTTGCAACAAGGAACAGAAAAAATAGCATGTCCTCTTGCCACTCAACTCCTGGCTTCTGTAAAACAGCAACACAACATGTACTTCTTGCACGAAGTCATGAAGGGAGACTGTAAGACAGCACAGAAGGGCTTACAGTATGTGCTTGTGGACGTGCCCATACTGTTTATTCATCTTAAGCTTAATTACCCATTTTCCTAGCACAAGCATCCTGTTTTAAGTCTCCCCAGACAAAGGTCTAAATACTTTTTCCCCCACCATTTGCTTGGTGTGTTTGTATGTTGTAGGGAAAGGGGAGGAAGACAAAAAACAGAACAAAACAAAAACAAGAAACAAAATGAGAGCTACAATTTGCAGGCTGTTTTAGTTTCATGAGGTTACGTGGAAACATTTATCAACTTAAGATTCCTGTATAACAACCACCTGTTAGAAATTAATTTGAATGGTCCTCATAATGTTTCTAATTAAAATAAAAACACTAGTATGTTCATTTCAAGTAAAGAAAAAAGTGAAGCCAAAAGAACGTTATTTCAGGTGTATACCTGAGATAACAGTTATTTTCATTTCAGACATGTTTTTCCTTCTACTCAATAAATTGTGCTTCTTTATTATGCATTTCCCTCTATTGTAACCAAAACCTTCCATCGCAATGAACAGGAACATATGTGTAATATAGATATTAGGAAAAACTGCTAGAGAAAAAGAAAACATCAGTAATTTTCAAAATGTTTAGAAAAAACTGAGTGCTGGTATTTGTGATATAATGCACTATCTTACTAACCCTGAAATAGTTGGTTTCCAATACAAGCAAACTCTTGTTGTTGACTTAGTCTGACATCAGCTATTTCAAAGGCAGCTTTGCCTCTTCCCAGTAGATATCCCAAATATTAATGTAGAATACATCAGATTAAAAGTATCAAGTACTGTAGGTGGGAGAAAATTTGTACACAGCTGCCTGATAAGGTCAGAATTATATGGCTCCTCTTATTTATGACTATCAGCCTATAGCCTCCAGGCACTTCCTAATGAAACTCCTTGCTACTGGTAACAATTTTCAAGCTGTCAAAATGTGCAAGTGAACCAGAAATAAAATATAAATGTAGTTAATGTACAGGATGAATCTAGTACAAAAAAGAAATGCTGCTATAGAAAAGCTAGCAAACATTCATTATACTATGAAACCTGGAATAACTCTTCTGCATCCCATTCACACATGAAACTCTTTCTAGTTTCTAAAACGATAAGCACTCTTTGTTGAAAATTGCTAAATCCATGAGAATGGAAAATATTAATTTTGATAGGTCATAACTACAGTTTGGTGTCTATGTGCAGCTCCCTTTTTGCTCATTAATAGTCCATGGAATATTTGATATTCATAAATGTGTCTGTTATCGAAACTAGTTGATGAATTACAAAAATCTATTTGGTCTTGCATCCTCTTGCAAATTATTGGTTACAGCTATTGATTTGAGTATTTGCTATTCATAATTCCCTGCGTGTGTAATCAGATACTTACAATTTTTTTATTCACTAACTAGCTAACTGAAACCCACAAAGGTCCAGATTAAACAAATATTTAAGTACATGGGTAACACTAACTCAATTCATCTTCAAGCCAAATCACCTTCAAAAGATAAGATCTTAAACAGTTAAGTTAGGTAAGTCGCAAACTGAGCAGTTTCCAGTACAAATAAAGAGAAACAGAATAATTAACTCTCCATCTGTTTTAACTCTTTCAAAAACCCAAAGCTAAACAGATTCCAACTAAAAACAGAGTTGAAATATACTGGTAAAATGTATCATATATGCTATATTTCCTTTCTGCTGGGTGCTTATGCCTTTCTCTAAAACATTACTATCAGGCCAGAATACCTGAACATTATAGACAAGTCTGATCCACGATAGCAGTTCCTATGCTTTATGTTCTGATGCAATTGGAATACCAAATAACCCGTGTAGCTTGCATTGCTTTATGCCAGTGCTTAATATTTTTGACCAAACAGGCAGCATTTTCAGAATAACCTAATTAAATGTTTTAATATGCTTACGTGTCTGTACCTATTTCAGTTCTCATGCTTGTTGCTTGCAATCATTTATATTTTTGAAACTTCAAACATTTCTTTAAAAATTTGGCTTGGAAAGCAACTATTCTACTGATAAAATGTAAAGAGTTTAAAATTTTTCAAACTATGAGTGAAAGACAAGCAGCTTTCAGATCAAGTATACAATTGGTGCTTGTTTCAGAATGTACCCAACTGGTAGCCATATACTGTTTTATATAACAGCTATTACTAATTACCACATATATAATAATATGGAGAAAACAATCAGCTAATGTAAATCAGTGTAGCTCCACTGACACCTATGAAATCATGCTGATTTATACTAGCTGATGGTAAAGAGGATCACAAAAAAGTTCAGCTTCCCTATTAGATGCATATTCAAAGTCCGATCATTCCCTCAGATCTAAGCTTTCAAGTCACTTACCAACCTGAAAAAATCTGCCTTTGTGTTAACTGGAAGAGCAGATTTTCCAGATTTTGCAGCATCTGTGAATATGACCATATCAAGGCTTCTACATAGATTTATACAGGCCTTTATAAAGATAGTTTTTTTTTTTTTTTTTTTTAAAGATTATTATATGGTATCACATTGCTTATCTCAGAATAAAAATTAATTGAGATCCAAAAAAAGTTAAATCCCACATATGCACCATTCTGGTTAGAAACGGTCAGAACCAAGATAAAATGTGAGCTTTGGCAGAAAAATATAAATGAAAACTGATACATTCACCTTGAATGATGTATAGCTTGAAAAACAGAATCAGAAAATTGGGATCAAATGTCCAAAGAGAAATTAATGATAAAATCATAAAGTACAGCAGTTATTTGAGTTTGTGAGCCAACTTTGCAAATGGTTCACATAAAATCTATGGACCTCCTGGTTTATGCAAAAAGAGAAAAAAAACATTCTCTATGGAGAAATAAGAATCTTTGAATTGAAAAGGTATACATCTGGCTGTAAAAGGAATACCAAGGCTTCATTCTGAGCACAATTATATCATATAACAATTTGGTTTTGGGGGAAAAAAGCCAGGGTTCTCCAGAGACTTCTTAATGTGTTCCCTATACCATAATACATCAGTGAATTCTCCTCCAAGGGCTGAATGCTACTTAGGCAGGTAAGAATTATAAAGTGAAATGACAGAGTTCTTTCTGTCTGAAAAGTATGTTATTTCTAGCCAGTTTATAAAGAGGTGAGGTCAGCAGTTGAAAAGAAAAAATGGTCAGCTAGTCCACGAAAGGGAGAAAGAGAACAGTTCTTAAGAGCCTTGTTACTCCTTACACAGTAAGCTGCACAAATGTTGATGGGTCAAGTTTGGCGCAGTCACACTTCAGGCCAACAGGGGCCAGGAGGACTGAAGGATAAGAATCCCACCCCACTTCCCATTCCATGCTTCCCCCCTGCCCCTTGAGCCTCCCCTAGTTCCCCCTAGCCCCATCTCCCACACCCCTGCCTGTTGCCACTTCCAGGTTAACAGGGTTAATCTGCCTGCCTGGCCACCACTGCCAGGCTGCGGTTCTTCTCAGGGCTGAGCCCGCACAAAGAGCAGAAATGGCTGGGCCATGCAGGCAGGTTAACCCTCCCCTGCCTGCTCCCCCAGGACAGACAGTGTGAGCAGCAACAAGTA
>NW_017729030.1:3534333-3554471 GCF_001723915.1 Gavialis gangeticus | reverse complement strand
TGCAACAGTGTGTTGATGTAAGCATGGTTGCTGTATCTGTGCTGTAGATAGCGAAGGCTTAGAATCATAGAGTCATAGAAAATGAGGGTTGGAGGGTTCCTCAGGAGGTCATCTAGTCCAACCCCTGCTCAAAGCAGGACCATCCCCAACTATATCATCCCAGCCAAGGCTTTCTCTATCCAGGTCTTAAAAATCTCTAAGGATGGAAATTCCACAACCTCTCTGGGTAGCCTGCTCCAGTGCATTACTACCCACTAGTTTTCCATTGTTTTCCATTTTTTCCCATTAGTCTGTTATGCTTTACTTTGCACATGTCTGCAGATACATGTTAAAAGAAGGGAAAAGAAAAGTATCACATGTGAAATCCATATAATGATCAAAGGTGTGAGAGAAATTGGATCTGGCTGTGACATTTGCTGTAAGCACAATGTGCAGTTTGCCAGTCTGTAGCAAGGTAACAAATACATTTCAGCTTGCATACATTATGTTCTGTTGCTAGCTTAATGACAATAAAAGCTTCACAGACTTAGTCACTGACATTGCTGACTAAGTTTCCAAAATACTTTATATACTAATGTTGGTACTTTCGGTAGAACATCATAAAAAATTGCTGAGCCAATAAGTATCGTGCTGTGATAAATGTGAGGTCGTGAGTTCTATTTGTCAGCTATGACAATATTTTTTTTAAAGCAAAAACATTTTCAACTGGTTTTTACTGTTATAAATTAGCATTCTAAAAAGCAGTTACCAGCTAAAGCAAGAAATTGAGTTTGTGGCATTAACAGTGAATATTACATGAGCTTTTACAAGAACTTCAGGAAATCAGGAGTTGACATTAGAGTCAGTGATGATAAAACCTAAATGGATGCTACCAACATTTAAAAAAAAAATGTTTGGAGGGATCCCAAAACATGTTTAACAGGAAACTCTTCCCAAGTAGGTGGGTAGGTGAATATAGACTATGGGACCAAAGGAAGGAGATTTCTGAATATTAGGCCCACTAATGTTGGGAACTAATCAACAATACTGTTTGGTAGCTTCTGCTGCAGTTATGAGTTTCCTGATTCTCAGAGGAATGCTAGAATTCACAGCTGGGGAATGAAATGCATTTGGGACCCAAGACAAAAAACTCCATAAAGAAATCCTGTGATGAAGGACAATAGGGCTGTGTGAAGTTTTGATGAATGTTTCATTTCAAAGCTGTTTTGATGCGTTTCAAGCTCGAAACAGCGAAATCAAAATGAAACAAACGGCTTCAAAACAGTTTCCAAATGAAATGAGGGCACTTGAAATGTTTTGAAAGTTTCAAAACATTTCAAATTTTGAAGCAGCCTGGTGATGGGAGGCGGGGGGGGAGCCAGGACTGCTCCGAGTGGCTCTGCTAGCCCTATGGAGCTCAGCCTGGTGGCGAGAGGTGGCAGAGAGCCAGTGGTGGAGCCATTCAGGCCACAGCCCTGGCTCCACTTGCAGCCTTAGCCAGTGACTCTCCCTGGCCTCCTACCACCAGGCTCATGTCCATGGGGCTGCGGATCTTGGACCCACCTCCAGCCACCGGCTGTTCCTCCCACCTCCAGCCACTGGCTGTGCTTGCCAGGGATGAGCTCTGAACAGCTCCACCAGCCCCATGGAGCTCAGCCTGGTGGCAGGAGGTGGCAGGAGAGCCACTAACAGAGCTACTCAGAGTGCAGCCCTGGCCAGTGGCTCCTCCCACCACCAGGCTCAGCTCTGTGGGGCTGCATAGCCTCCTACCACTGGGCTGTGCTCACCAGGGCTGCAATCTGGGCAGCTCCGCCACTGGCTCTCCTGCTGCCAGGCTAAGCTTCACGGGCTGGTGGAGCTGCTCGGACTGTAGCCCAGCAGCAGGAAACAGGGAGAGCCAGGGCTGCGCTCCAAGCAGCTCTGCCAGCCCCACAGAGTTCAACATGCCCTCTCAGTGCTGCCAGACTCCTCCCAGGGGTGTGGGCCCCCAGGTCTTCATGCAGGATAACAGGAGGTTGTTGCTGCTGCCTGAAGCCAGTGGCAGTACCAGTCTTCCCAGTGCTGGGTGTGGGCTGCGCCCAGCACCAGTCCAGGTAGCAGTGGCAGCCTCCTGTCATCCCAAGTGCAGATCCAGGGGCTTACATCCCTGGGAGGAGTTTGGCACAGCCCCACAGCTCTCCTGGGGGTGCAGGCCCCCAGATCTGTGCACAGGATGACAGGAGTCGCTCAGTGTGCACCCCAGTGGTGGGAGGTGGGAAGATCCAGGACTGTGCACTGAGAGGCTCTGCCAGCCCCACAGAGCTGAACCTGCCCTCTCAGTGCTGCTAGACTCCTCCCAGGGGCATGGGTCCCCAGCTATGCACACAAGATGACAGGAGGCTGCTGCTGCTGCTGCTTGGGGCTGGTGGCAGTACCAGTCTTCCCGGTGCTGGGTGTGGCCTGCACCCAGTGCTGGTCCAGGTGGCAGCACCAGCCTGCTATAACCCTGAACACAAATCTGGGGGCCTGCAGCCCCAAGAGGAGTTTGGCAGCACCCCACAGCCCTCCTGGGGGTGTGAGCCCCCAGGTCTGCATGCAGGATGACAGGAGACTGCCACTGCCGGCAAGTGACACTAGCTTTGCTTTTAGCAGTTTGAGGTGCAGTTTCTCAGAAACCCCTGCACCTATCTCCTTGAAACTCCTCGGCAGGCTTCATGCCCTTAGAAGGGGCTATCATCCCTGCAATTTGCATTCAGATCAGTCATGAAATGACAAAGTTATAGGCATTTTCATGATTCCCCATTATAGCCTGTGGGCGAAATGTAGAAATGCGTCGAAACAGCAAAACAGTTTTGACAAAATGAAATGGAACATTACTTCAAAATTAAATGAAACAATGAAATTAAACACTGTCCCTTCAAAACAGTGAAACAGATGTCAAAATGAAATGGTGCTGTTTTGCACAGCGCTAAAGGACACTAAGTGGGATAAATTCTAGTCTGAAATTCTGATGTGGAACACTTTTGACGGGCTCAGTGTGAGCATGTTGACATAATTTCTCAATTTAAATAGTTTTACCCCAGGGGAAAAACGGCAGCCTGAGTCAGGCACCAGGACCCAGCTTCCCGATTGGTTCCCTGTGACATTAAGTTTAATTTTCATTGGGTGAGTGTTTTTGTCACAGTGGGTGTGTTTACACATGCATTAGATCTGGAAGCAGTTTACTCTGAAGTAAACTACTTGCAAATAAAAGCTCTTGGGCAGGCTTCTACACATGTTTGCTGGAGTAGTTTGCTGGACCTGGGGGTTATAGTAGAATATAAACTGAATGAGGCAGCAACTTACTTTTCTTGCAACAGAGGCCAACAGTATACTGGGTTGTATTTACAGATATATCACTTGGGAAAGTAAGTGATCTTCCGCTCAACTGAGCACTGGTGAGACCTCACCTGGTCTAGAGTTGTGTCTAGTTTTGGGTACAACACTTAAAACAGGATGTAAACAGATTGGAATGTGTCCAGAACAGAGTTACAAAAATGATAGGGGCCTGGGAAGCAAGCTTTATGAGGAAAGACTGAAATGACCATGGTTATTTAATCTAAAAGGTGAGATGACAGGGAGGATTTGATAATAGTCTTCAAATACCTAAAGGATGACTACAGAGAAGGTGGAGATAGGCTTTACTTCATGACTGTAGGAGACAGAACTAGGAGCAATGGCCTCAAACTGAAGAAGAAGAAATCTAGTTAGGAGATTAGGAAGACCTTTCTGGCTATGAGGGTAGTTAAACACTGTAAGAGGCTACCTAGAGAAATTGTGAAATCCCCATCCTTGGAAACTTTCCAACATAGGTTGCACAGACACTTGGCTGGGATGGGTTAGGCAGGGATGGTCCTACCTTGAGCAGGAAACTGAACTAAATGACCTTGTTAATTCCCTTCCAGCCCTACTTTTCTATGATCCTATGCTACGTAAACAGACTTTGAGTTATTTAGCTATGGTGAGATACACCTATACCAGACACCAATTAGGTGTATACCTTACTGTTTGGGAACCAGACGGTGAATGAGGCCTTCTTCTGGCAGGTGTCCAGTAGCAGTACTTGTTCACAGGGAGTCCAGTTCCCTAATAAACTGGAATTGGAAAGGTCCTTCAGAAATCTGGAAATAGTGGTTCAGGACTCTTTACAGCTCAAATGGTGAAGAAAAAATCCAGCTCCTCCAACATACGCTGAACCAAGTGAGGAAAAACAGTGACACGCACTGTTGAGTTTATTGCCTCATAGTTAAAGAAATTAAACAAGGCTACATGTGTTATTTCTCCCTTGTTCCTAGAGCAGAAAAAAAGGTTCCTTGCTCCTTAGCAAAATCAGTCCAATAAACAGCACAGCATATTGAGCCAAGATTGCTCCTACACAATGGCAATAGCAATATTTTACAAAAATATTTTTTTTTTGCAAAAATCAAACAACCAGCTCACATGACTTTCTAAGTCCATGGCTTGTAGTTAGTTCTAAACTTTGCTGCAACCAAATGTGGTTCACCACCTGTCTCATCAAGCGACACCTCAACCATGAAGAGGGTGGTGGCTTGAAAACACAGTCCTAGCATTTCATCTAGTTCAGTGTAAAACAGACCATTTACATGCAAACACATACAAAAGCCTTTTCAGACATGTGAGGGACTGCATTTACACTAGCAACTTCATTATGACTTTTCAATGCTAAGCTGACACTACAAAAAGCAATTTTCTCCTCCTTCTATGTTGGTATAGCTATAGTTATAAATCCTTAAAATTACTATATTATAAATCAGAGAACAAACTACAAGAGATATTTGGCTTGGTAACAATTAAAATGGCTTATGCAGGATATTTAATATACTCAGGGTACTGTAGTAATTCCATTCATGGAAAAGATCTTGTTTATGATAGATTCCCGTATCATTCTCTTATCTTCAAGGGGAAATATGAAAATTGTGTGGAGGACCTGTAGTAAATAGAGAAAAAATAACTAACCTGCATTTAAATAAATCCACTGGAGTTCCTGCCACTGGAGGTGCTTCCATAGTCCTGAGAACAAATAGGCATTCCCTGGGGACAACTAGCAGTGGCTCAAGGTATCCCACTGCTGGCTGACCTCAGGGAACCAAATGCCCCCTCCCATGTGAATACGGCTGTGAGGTCCTTTCCAGCCTTGCTTTTTCTATGGTTCTGTGATTCACAATACTAGTTCTCTGTCTAGAACATATACTCATTGCTCTTAGTGCTGAATACAGTGGAGGCAAGACATTCAATATCAGTTGGATGAGTTGTACGATCAGCAGGAAATAAAAGAGACTCAAGAAAAGAATGAGAGATGATGCCCACTCCCCTTTTGGCATGTCCTCTTTATTTCCATTGAACTGCAACAGAGAGGAATAGGGGCTCATATAACCATCCTATAGATATTTAAGCATCTCAAAAGTTTCTTGCTCCTGTTTATCATCCTTTCCTCCATCCACCAACTTACAGGAAAATAGCTGTGGATGCATCATAGTGCATATCTGAACAATCACCTTTCTTTTGGGAAGGAAGATTTTCTGTCAGGTTAAATGTATATGAGGTAAGGTAGGTATAGTTTTATCTTTCTCACAGCATACTAGAGGCAAAGTTGAATGGAAAACAATAGTATTTAAAAATATATAATTAACCTGGTAACGCTTAACTTACAGGTGCATTCAATGCAGGTAAGAGCTAGAAGGATTGGCTCCTAGAGATTAACAGGGTTTCAAATTTTGCTTGGGCCTGTATTAGAAGGAAACGAAGGTGACTCCCCTCCCTTCGTGATCTTTACTGCCAATCTGTTCCCTAGGTGTGCAGAGAGAAATTTTACAACTAGAATACATAGGAAAGGCTGATAATAATCCATTCCAAGTTATTTGTTGTGTCGGTTGTGTCACAGTCGCCCTGTAACACCTACTGTAGCAAAGTGAAATACCCAGTATGTTAAGATAGGAGAGTGGGAACTTAAGTTTGTCTCTCCAGTGCTGAATTAATAGAGTTGTGGCCTGTCATTCAGATCCACTCTACGGATCTCTCCCATTTGCCTGCATATCCTAATCAATCTCAGCTGACATACAGAGGATCCTTACACCAACATGCATTACTCAGATAACATTTTGAAGAATAAGACCACTGACATTTTAAGAAACTGCAGAGAATTTAACTGAACAAATAATGGAAGTGACATCAATCTAAAATTGTGGGTGAAGGACAGATGGTTTCTGAATATTTCAATCTGCCACTACCAGTGTTTTGGTTTTTCATTGTGGTAATATTTATCTAACTCTGAATATGTTTGTCATCTCAGGTTTCTGTATTAATGAAAGTTTAATCATTTTGACTTCACCACAATTCAGTTTAGAAATTTTCACTGCCTTTGCAAGCCCTGTAATTAAAATGTTCTGTTGAACTTACAATACTTTCATTTTTTAATTCACAGTGGAAACCTAGTGTCAAAAGTTAGTTGAGCAAATGTCTTGCTTTCCTACACAAAACATGAGTTTAGAACTATTTATTACATTTCACCCTTCAATAAATATTTACATAAAACATCTGATTTTAGAGTTTTTGATTCATGCAGATTTTCTTTTTCCTTTTTAATTGTTATCCTTTGTGAGGTCTGACTTACCCTGCCCTCTAAGGACAGCAAAATATACAAAATGCAGTATTACAAGCATGCTTACAATTCAAATTTGATAATAATATTATGATGGGACTACAAAATGATAATTTCTAAGTAAGGTTTATATTATGCAATGACTAGTAAAAAAAAGTATTGTGTATTTTTTTATTAATCCTGGCTGCAGGCATTTCTAATAAAAAGCTTAAAAAAAAACTTCTGCCTTTATGCAGGTATCAGAGGTATTACATTTGGTAATAAGTAAATGTTATTGTACAGTATATTTGGATCATGCAGTGAATGAGTATACTGTTGTCTGACACAAGCACAGGAGGTTCATTTTCAGATGATTGTACATTTTCCTGGGAAATGCTGGACAGAAGCATCCTCAGCTTAACATTTCCTATGCCAACAGAAAAGCCTAAGCATACACAACATGTGGTTCAGTCTTGCAGGTTCACCTTGTGGTTCAACTTGCATGCATGGCCATATACTCAAGTTCATCATGTTTCACAGCAGCCTCCCCCACCCCACTCAGGTAACCTATCATGTGCCAGAGTATGCTTGCATGGGCATTCACCAGGGAAAAGAAGCAGTGGCACAAGGTATGCCACTGCTACTTGTCCCCAGGGAAACAAATGGTCATGTTCATCTGGACATGGCTATAGCTTTCAAATTGTGAAGGGACTGTTATGATTAATTAGTTTAACATCCTGTACAACAAAGGCACTAGAATTTTACCAAACAGTTCCTAGATGAAGCCCAACTTGTGGTCGAACTAATATGTATCCATTAATCTTTGTTTGATTAATTAAAGTGATAGATAACTTACAACAGTATAACCTCATAAATCCAGATATCAGAAATCCGGAATTATTGAAAATCCAGCACTTTTTAAAACTACACTCCACCAGGGAGTAGTGGCAGCCACTCCCCAAGAAGTGGAAGGGGAAGCTTATACACAGCAGCTGCCACTGCCATCCACCACCCCATGCCACTGCTCCGTGTGTAGCCGCTGCTCTGGGACCTCTCTGGTTTAAAAAATCTGGAATTTTCACATTTCGGGCAGGTGCTCGTCCTGAGCATGCCTGATTCATAAGGTTATATTGTATATCCTTTAGTTAATCTGTTAAAGCACTTGTCTTCATTGTTGAATCTTTGCATCCCATCTAGTTTGAATTCTTCTGAGTTCAGCCTTTGCTGCCTTGCTCTTCTCAATTCAAACAGACCTTTGGTATCAAATATTGTTTCCAAATTTAGTAAATATAGATATATGTAATCAGTTATTACATAAACAACTTCTTAATACATTTAGTAGATGGAGCTACGTGTACTTTTTCTTATAAGACATGTTTTCCTTCCTTCCCACTAACCATTCATAGGAAAATTCTGTACAACATCATCCTCGAATGCGCAGGAAGCAAATAAGGCTTCTAGCTCACAGAGGAAGAGGAATGTTAAAGCTCGTTGAGATCATATGCAGATCAAATTTTTTATTCTTAGGAACAGTATACAAGAAAGGGTCCAGTTGTGAGCCCCTTTTTTGACAAACTACATAATTTTCCAGAAGGAGATACAGAGTGACAGTTTAGGAAAAAATATGACTTACTGCGGTGTACCAGCAAAATAATTAAATTATCAAAGATCTGTATAATAAAAATAAATATGCAGTCAGAGATGCTGACATTATTAGCAATGGTTTGTATTGATTGCTAGAATGAGGTAAGGGTCTCTTTCACATTGGTCACTGAATGGGTCATAAAGAAGGAAATTGAAGAACATGACTAATAAATTTCACAAACAAATGATAAAACACATTTGGATCGCTTCCATTTTCCTAATGATATTGCTGTGATTTTTTTAATATATTGCTCAATGAAGAGAAAGAATCCAGTGAACTGGGGGAAACAAGAAAAGAAGCTGACTTTTTCAGCAATGGAGAGATACAAATATAAGGCTATTAATATCTTCAAAGCAACCATGAGGTAGGCGGAGAAACATTAGAAACAGAAAATGATTTTACCTATTTGGAGGGTGAGATGTGCAATAAAGGTAAATGTCATATAGCTGTCAAACAAGGAATATCAAAGCAGCAATCAACAATCACAAACTTAAAAAGATATGAAAAAAATACCAAAATCAGTCTCAAGACAAAGATACAAATTTACAACATAGCTATCACATTTAATCCTGCTTCATGAATTAGAATATAAGAAATTTGGGGTCAGGCCAATGGTCCACCTATCCAGCATTCTGTCTCCAACAGTGGCAAGCAATATCTGTTTTATAGGGAGAGTAAATATAGAAGACATGTCAAGTGCATTCCATCCCCTGTCATATCCCCCATGGCATTGGCCATCATTGGTTTAGGGATATCAGAGGAAATCAATAATCAGCATTGTGGAAATACAAAACAGAACTGGATGAGCAGAACAATCTTTCTAAATCAAATGCCTGCAGAAGCTCCTCAGAGTTCATTGGAAACAGCATCCTATAATGCAAAAAATTAGTTATAAATGGGAAATCATTTTGTATGTTGTAAGCAGTCACCATTTTCTCACAAAAAATGATGACTAATGGAATGCTGGCTAATGGGAAGATTGTGCTTGCTGACATATTAGCAGAACTTGAAACAAGAGTTGCTGCATTATTTGCTGATAGAAACTTTTTTTTTCAATGCACAAGTCAACCACCTTCCATTATAGAGTTCAGGCTATAATCAACATACAATAAACACACATGCACATACAATGAAAAACATTTCTACAAGCATCAAGAAGCTATGATCTTTTGACAATGTCAAGAGAATTTTATGCTGTGTATTTCAGCTAACAGGTCTGACAAGAAAACTATTGCTCTCAAACTAAGTTCTCAAACTAAGCGCTCAGATCCATTCAAATGCATTATAAAGACACTCGACACATCTTTTTTATAACAAACATTAAGAAGTCCTTGGTCTCAGGAACACAATATGAGATTGAAAGAGAAAGAGTTGTATGTTATGTGGTAGATTGTCAGGCCAGTAGTTAAAGCCTTTTCAGTGTTACTTTCTTTTCCTAAGCTCTTTTCTATTTATCTTTTAGAGAGAAATGAAGATACATGGGTTTGATGCTGGGATTGGAATTATTGAATTCTAATCCACTCTTTGCCAATGACTTTCTGTTGACTCATGGATAAGATACATACCCTTGGTTTATCTTACTGTTTCATTTGTAAACATTAATAATAATTATTAAATCTTGTATGAAATCAAAAGGCAAGTTTTCCTCATACAGAAAGTCACGTCTACATAGTGTTTGTTCTTTGACAAATTTTGAATAGATTTAGCAATAGGGTAGTAGCCATGCTTTTCTGTTTGTTGTTTTGTGTACAGGTGAGAAATTGGGAACTTTTCACAAACAGAGATCATATGTAGATTGTATGTGGACATTTTAAGCCAAGATTACAGCATTACAGCAGTAATGTGAAAAGAGAGGGATTCACAATTATTGTATTAGCACTTATACTATATAGATTGTCTGTACAACCTATGCAAGTATATTTTTTTCCAGACATTAAATTGTTAATGACATTAAAATATGAATTTTTGAATGACTCTACAAAATGGAGTAGAGTCTCAGTGGTTCTACTGAGATAGGGGAATTATGCAAGCAAGAATTTATCACTACTGAAGTGGTGTGGGGGGAAGTAAGAGAACCACTAACAAAGGAAAAATTGCTAATAGAAGTGAAAGGTTTACTGTGGAAGTGTATTGGTTTTTCCAAATTTCTACGATATACAGATATTATCTGTGAAGTTCTTAACATAATAAGAACAAAATATGTGATCCCAAATAACACATTTAACAATCTAGGAAATCACTGAAATAAGAAAAATATAGGGATAATATAATGCATCCCCCCGCTCTGAGGGGCAGAGCAAATAGATTCCTGTCACATGTTTGTCTCACCTATTTTTAAATGATGGAGAGTCCACAACCTCACCTAGGTAATCTGATCCAGTCCATAACTCTCCTTATACTTAGAAAGTTTTTTTCCCCAATATCACACCTCTCTCCTTCTGTAAATGAACTGATTGCTTATGATCAGATTCTTATGGGCATGTAAATATTTGAACAAAATAATATCCTCTTTCACTCTTCTCTTTTCCAGACTAAAAGCCCAATAAACCAATTTCTTCAATTTTTCCAGATGGGACATGTTTTATAAACACTTGATCATTTTTGTCATTCTCCTCTGAACTCTCCCCTGCCTGCCTGCTCGCAGCCTCTGTCATACTCCTGTTGGTACCTATAGCTCAGCCCTGCTGGGTGCTGTTCTGCTCCCCCTGCCTCCAGCAGCAGCTCCTGCTTCTGCCCCTGCCAAGAAGGTATCCAAGAGCTGAAGCCAAGCCCTGTGCACTGGGGCAGGATCTGCCCAGCTGAAGCTGCCTGCCTGCCTGGAGAGGCACAGCACGGTGCAGTAGGGGCAGAATCAGATTCTGGTGGGGCTGTTTCTGGTACAGCTGCAGCTAAACAGGAGCTGCTCTGTGCCTGCCACCTCCAGCGGCAGCTCCTTCCCCTGCCCTGCCAAGTCGTGCCACTCCCAGTAGGTGTGACTGGGATAAAATCAGGAGCAGGAGCCACTGCTGGAAGTGAGGGGAGGAAAGAAGCACCCAGCTGCAGCTATGTTAGAAGCTGTGCATGATGGCTGGGACCGGGCTGCAGGCACCGGTGGAAGCCTGGTGCAGGCTGCCCAGTGCAAGTGGCTCAGGCCAATGACAAGTGCCACAGGGGCAGCCATGGGCTGGATCCAGTCACATGGGCCAGATACAGCCCATGGACTATATTTTGCCCACCTCTACAAGGGGAGGAAGCAACTCTGAAGACCTGGGAACAAGGGAAAGGTACCTGGGGCAGAGTGGGGTTTATTTATACAGGCAGGTAGCCTTAGTTTCTGTTAAGCCCTGAGAAGATTTGAGTGCCTGCTGGAGGGTGCAGATGCTTTTAATTAAGTTGCATCTAGGTATAGCCTTAAGCACTGCTGAGGGCAGGCTCAAGGCCTGTTTAAGGAACTGGTAAGCCAAGAGGGACTGAGAATGGGGCCCAGCAGGGAGTGCACGAGCCCAGAAAGAATTGGGGGCCCAGAGCAAGGCTGAGAGTGAAAGATTAAAGATACCTGATGGCTGGCCTGAGATATCAATATCAATGAGAGAACACCTGTGAGGCATGGGGCATGGTGCAGCGAAGGATGGAGCCATGCAATGAGCCTTTAAGGTTACAGGAGCCCTGCACAGAGACAGACAGGCTGAGCAGGCCTATTTAGCTTGAGGACTGAACCAAGACTAAAGAAGTCCAAGAGAGACTCGGTGGTGATTTGTGCAGACTCAAGTTCACTCTAAAGCCCACAGGCATCCTCTCTGACAATTTCCAATAAGAATAAGGCTGATTGGTGAATGTCAAGGGAGGGATACATTACAGCCTGAGCCGGGCAGAAGCTCAGGCCACAAGGGGGTGTCACAGCCACCCCTGTGGCTCATTCATGCTACCATATTCTTTTAATCATTTTTTTCCTCTGCCACAAGGTAAACCTTGAACCCTCCTCAAGTATCACTTTAATCCTTTACTTGATCTGTTGCTCTGCCTTCTGCTCCCTGAACCATGGACACTGCCTGATCTGTTGCTCTGCTTTCTGCTCCTTGTTCTACTGCTGCTGTGTCCCCTGCTCCCTCTCTGATCTGTTGCATGCCACACATAGACTGCCTGTACCATTTTAGCATGCATGTTGCAGGTTGGGCTTCCCTGATCTAGACCACATTTCACCAAGGCCCCTGGCAGAAGTTAATATAATGGTATGAGTGGGATCTGAGGAATTTTATGCCTGATCCCCCAAATCATCCTGCCATGTGGTGGCCTCATTAGAGTATGAATTAATACAACATCGATCAGTCTTTAGACAAACAGTATACAGCCCTGTTAAATGGATGAGCCAAAGTAGGCTTCACTGGAAGAGGCTTGAAAGAAGTGCTGTAAAAATAGTTTGTTATTCTTGGGGTGCCTCCTTAGCCAACATATAGAGCAGGGGTTCCCAACCTTTTTAGATTGAGGACAGGCAAACTGTGGACTGGAAGTGGCCATGGACCAGCACCCAACCCTTTTTTTTTTTATATTCAGTATAAAAAAGGGTTGGATACTGGTCTGCCATGTGTTGGTCACTTCCAGTCCACATTTTGCTGGTCTGTGGCCACTTCTGGTGACACTGTGTGGGGCCCTGAGGCTGGAACTTCTGGCTGGAACAACCATAAAGACACTTTCACCCTAGGGGGGGAAGAGAGGGACCAAACCTCAACTGTGGCAGCCACTGCCACAGGATAGGACAGGCCAGCCCTCCTGCAGACCGGCAGCCAACCCTTTGCGGCTTAGCACCGGGTTGTGGCCCGGGGGTTGGGAACCCGTGCTATAGAGCATAAAGATCAGGACTGAAAACCAAAACGAAGATCAGAGTGACCTGGCAAACAGGTGTCCCTATCTGTTGGGAATTGGTGAAAACTAGGGTGTGTATGTTGTGTAAACATGAAGTTGTTTTGATCTGTGTATAAGAAAGAGCCTGGGAACCCTTACTACTTTGGGCTGGTCTTAGGGGTTATATTCATACCTATATTATGGCTGCAAATAGCTCAGCTAGCATTGGCTGGGCATAGATGTTAGTGTCTAGGTTTATCTGTAGACAAAAAACCTGGCAATGCTTTTTGTCAGTCAGGACAAAGCTTGTGCTCTCTTTATGGTAACGGTGAGGTGATTAGGGGCATAACATTATACATAGTTACTTGTTATTGGTGTCCTGACAACACATGGACAAGCCATCCAAACTGAGGGAGCCTGATGTGATTGATAACACCTTTCTCCAAAACAATACTAATGTAGTCAGACAACAATTTGATGGATTCTACCCTGACAACATTGGTGACTCCCTGGAGTTCTGCCATCTATGGCAGGATGGGTGATTTTGGGGAATACGAATAAAACTCCTCAGATCCCAACTGCATGACTCCTGGGCCCCAGTTAGGTCTTGGAGCTATTCCATCATCTTATCATTGGGACCGGCCAGGTAACTGGGCATGGAGTGGCTGTGCCCCAAACCTAGGGGCTGATCATAAACATCTGACAGGGGACAGCACAAGGTCTCAGTTCAAAACCTGGGGCTTCCCCCTTGGCTGAGCCACTGTGGCCCAGACCCCAGGGCTGCCCTCTACCTGACCCTGATGATCAGCTGATCATTGGGATCAAGCAGGGGACAGCCTCAGGTGCAGGACACATGTCACATGTTTAGTTTAAAGCAAGATACAAACCACTAAATGTAGCGGTGGTTGCCATATCACACCACAACTAGGCTGAATGCATAGAATGTTGCAGTTTATCATGACATTAACACGTTAATCATTAGAAAAATGCAATGTATGCCAGGAATCTAATTTTCTTAGTATAGTGTCATGTATGACAGTGTTGAAAATCATATTAAATCAGGATTTATCACATCTACTGCTTTCCCTTTATCCACTAAACTTGTTACACTGTCAGAGGACACCAGATTGGTTAAGATGACTTTTTCTTCATAAATGCATGCTGGCTTTCTTAACACTTTATAATCTTTTGGTGCTTACAGAAATGATTAACAATTTGTTCTAGTATATTTATGGGCACTGAAAGTAGGCTGACCACTCTGGTAATTCTGTATATCCTCCTTTTTCCAACCCATTTTAAAGATAGATGCTATACTTGCCCTTCTGGGTCCTTTGGGACCTCACCCATTCTCCATGAGTCCTCAAAGATAATTGCTAATGGTTCAGAGATTGCTTTGGCTAGTTCCCTTGCTTCAGCAAAACATTAATCACATGAACAAGGGTTTTGAAGATAAGACAATAAGTAAGACAAGAACAAAGAAAGGAAGATTAGCATTTGGCATCCCTCCAGACACAGTTAAGGTCATTTTCTTTCCTTAGCTGTGCACTCCCATACTTAAATTTTCTAGGTGTATAATACATATTCTGCAACTGTCAATACTCTGTAACTTTTCTCATGGACCGTGAGGTACCTTTTATTGATTAAGGACTCCTCTCTGCTCAAGGCATAGGACTTGCTTTGAAGATTTGTCCCCACAAGATGACTGCATGTATTTCAAATCTCCCTGATTCCAATAGACTACTTGATAAAATTGTTTAAATTATATTTTCTCCTGAACCTTGGATACAGTACACAAGGTCTCTTACATGGCTTTTCCTTCAGGGCCACCAGTTTACCGTTCTTGAAGCTTTACGTCATAGGTGTGGAGAGGTAAATTTATTGTAGATGTGACATTGTGGGTGCATCTACACGTGACTGAAAATAATCATGTGGTGTGCACAGTGATAAAAATAACTGCGTGGTGCACACAGTGCGGTACTGGCTGTTACTGCGCCGTCTTTAGTACTTCCAAAAGGAAGTACTAAGGACGGCGCAGTAACATTGCCATAGCAACACATGTAGATTTGCCCTGTATGTCCAAATTCATGTATAGCAGATCCACACAGACACAGCAGCTACATTCCCCAAGTGATAGCTTACAAACTTCTCAGTTTTCAAAAAAAAAAAAAAAGGATGTGAATCTGCAGCTTGTATCCAAAGTATGGAAGCAGCCCTCACAAGAAACACATCCTATTTTAACCAAACTCTGAGAACATAGGACTGTCTTCAGCTGTCAGAATTTTTCCTTATTACCCCTGAACTCCAGTTAGTTCAGTTCCACAGTATGACTATGAAACACCTAATGCCATGCAATCTTAGAAACAGCTGCCAAAACTGTTAATGACTATCACACCCCTTTTAGATGCAGCTTTTTTTTTTTGAAGGTTGCAATGTCCTGCTACCTGCACATGTAAAAGGGCACAGGGCATTAAACAAAAATCTGTCTCTCCTCACTGCTGTTTCTCCCCTCTTCTTTTCCTAGGACTTGAAAAAAGTGTTTATTTAGTCTCTGTGTGCTTACATTTTTATTGAAATTCATTTTTATATTATTTTATGGCTAAAATCCTTTAGATTTGGAGTGAACTGTATCTTTCTGTGGCTGCACAACAGACATGCTCATGAAGACACATGCCACTTCTCTTCTGTTACTAACTCACACCAGGGTTGGTTATGTGGTTCTAGAAGTGCTAGCAGTATGTTACAGCCACTGTCAAGTGAAGCCAAGACCAAGTCCTGACTCCTTTCTGCCTCTGCCCGTGCTTTGTGGGATGATATGCACCTTCAAGGCATATAGAGGAAAGAATCCTGTCCCATCCTGTAATAAGGATTGATAACTGTGCTTATATGGGGCACAAAAGAGAGAAAAGGACACTACATACTTTTCTTTCCTTTAATCCTCCCTGGGGCATGAGCTCATTGAAGTGATTCCAGATGTGGACACAGCTGGAAATTTGCCTAAATTATCCTATTTGCTGGACTTAGATTCTAGGTATAACTAAGAGTTGCAGTAATCAGGCTACCTGAGGTTGAGGTTTTCAGAGCAATTTATGTTCTCACAGTAGCCCAAACTAAAACAACCAAACCTGGCAGATCTCTCTGGGGAGCAGCTTCTCTTGAAATAATTTTATTACCTCTGCCTTCAAATTGGAAAATATGGATGAAATCCTGGTCCTAATAAATTTTTCCACAGACTTCAGAGTTTAACCCTGGGTCCTTTCTTTTTTATTTCTGAATCACACTGATAAGCTAAAATCAGACAAGATCATATATGATACTTCATTCAGAATTTTTTTTTTTAAACCAAACTTGGTAAAGACTTATAGTACAAGAGCTCATGAGTTTGTAATGATGGTCTCAGAAACAGGGAAAAGTAAGCAATGCTGAAGAGATTTTGAAAACCTGTGGTGTTTTCAAAACAGGATAAAAAGGGAAAAAGAACTTATTTTACAAAAAATTAGGGAGCCACATGTTCTTCCAAGATGAACGGATTCAGGTACGAATACACAACATTGATTTGAATCTTGACAGCTCCATACAAAGAAATTCAAAAGACAGAACCATTTTGCCCATAATCCTTTAGTTCTGTTAGAAAGCATACTGCTTTTGAAAATTTCTAGATTTCTTTTCACTGTCATGGATTAAAATTTATAAAGAACTTGCTTCCCTGCTATCTGCTTTTCTTGAAATAGTAATCTTGCTAACACATTTCACTTGAGAAGTTACATTTGGAGGACATTTATAAGATGCCATTCATCCACATCTGCTGGTCTGACTTTGTACTGATATTTAAATTTAATTTTAAATTTTAGCTCCTTGCAGACAGTTGTGAATCCCTAAATCTATTTCATTCTTGATTTATTTCTGGTTTTTCCTATGTACCAGTACCTGACAAGACACTAAGGCAGAATAAAGCAGGTGAATAAGATTGTCAACAATTCTTTTCTTGCAAATTTTCAACAACTCTTTTTTGTGGGGTCTAATTGTATTCCACACCAACCTTTGTCCCCCTGACATTAATTTATGAAATACAGTTTTCTGAATTTGAAATTTTATGTGAAGGTCCCAATTGATTGTGAATATAAAACAGCGAAAGCCATAGGGAACACCCCTGGAGCCGCTTCACTGACGCATTTCAAGTTCTGGCATGCATGAATGGAACAGGTAAGTAGGTGTTCTCAGGAGAATCCCTTCTGGGGTATGTTAAGGACATGATATAGCCATATCCTAAATTATTAGAATACCAAGCAACAGAGAGAGATTTTCAACAACCTAAATGACAAGTCTATCAAATGAGCGCAAAAAAACTTGAGGCAGTTTCCTGAGGTAGTTATGTTTCCTGAAGTAGTTTCTCTAAACAATCACTCTGGCTGCCAAAAGAGAGAGAGAGAAAGAGAGCAATAACATGCTATTAAAAATTGGAAACAAAATAGAAAGCAACTCATCTTTCAGCAAGCTGTTCACTTTTATTAATGAGCAGAATGATAGCAAATAAGAGTAGAAATGATTTAATAATATAAGAAAAAAGTAACTTAGAAAGGAAAGCAGAGGCTAGGAATGAGAATGTCAGCAGTGTGTGTGGTTGGAACTGGGCCAGGTTTCTGACCTCAAGTCTTTCTCCCTGGCAGGTGAAAGTCAATTGCATCCTCAACATTGTGTGGTGACATGTTTATTTATAGTGGTTGATTAGTTCCTGGGTCACAACCCTGGTTTATGTTGTGTAAGTGACAGTTGCAATAGAAGACAAGTTTTTCGGGGGGGTTTTTTGCAGCTAATGACAAAACTGTATCCCATATATAGTGCACAAGAATTGCTTTGAGTTCTCCTTTGGCTAATGATTTGTGCCCAACTTAATTAATATAACTTTTATGTCTAGAGTTTAATCCATCTAGAGTTCCAGGTTTCAAATATATATATATATATTACTTTTTTGTAGCATTTTCTGTTCAAGTATCCAGATTCAGCAAATATTTACTGAGCTGCATAATGCTCCCATGTGGTAAGTCAGTATTATAAACTGTGGATATATACAGATGCTTGGAAGAGGTTAGATTGCATTAAAATGCTACCCTATCTAACTTAGTTTGCCCAGCTCTGGACCTTACATTTAGATTCCCAGTTAGGTTGTTCTAAGTGTGAACTGTATAGAAGTTAGGACAGTTAGATCAGTCTAAAAATGGACCTGATCTATGTCAAGTGCATCTTGCAGGTAGTCTAACTTAGGTGGGATCCAGTGAGACCTATCTTATTTAACTTCTGTACAGTTTACAGATGCTAGCCCCAGCCCCAGAGTTGTGCTTTCCCTCCCTACCACCCTGGTATCAGGCCATTTTTAACCCCTCAGCCCGTCTCCTTAGCCCCAGATGGACAACCCTGCTCCAAGAACTAGCTACCCCCCAGTCCACCAACCTGCCCCCCCCATGCCATTCCTGGTGCTGGTTTTATTGGCGTTCACCTGTGCCAGATGCTGAGGAAGTTGGGATGAAGGCACAGGGTGGGGGGGCAGCTTTGCCATGGAGGGGGATACAGGCAACCCCCACTTAATACTGTTTTACTTACCGCTATAACGCTCATTTTAAACTGATACCTGATTTCACTTAGTGTTCAGCAAATTTCATGATAACACTCACAGTCACCATCTTGGGTCATTAAAAACACTTGCGGTTGCCATCTTGAATCATCAGATACTTTTGGTTTCACTTAACGCTCGTTTTGCTTAACACTTGGTTTTCCAGGAACCGATTAAGAGCGCTAAGCAGGAGTTACCTGTATTTTTCTGGTGATGGTGGGGGCGAGATGTAACAGAGAGCCTGGGGCTCCCTGTTCCTTCAGGGTAAAAGCAACCCAACTGGGGAGCTCTGCAGGTTAGGCAGGGCACAGCAGCTGCAGGTTGCTGGGGCAACAGGGCAAATGAGGCAATTAGCAGTCACTGCAGGCAGCCCATGCACTCTGCTGACTGGAATGGGGCAGAGCTCTGGGAGCAGATAAGGTGAAGGATGTTAGTCTTTCCCTAGTAGCTATAGAGGAGGGAGCTCCTGCCCAGGAGAGCTACCTGGGAATGTTAGGCCAATTGCTTTTCTGCCTGTGAGAACAGTGAGGCTCAGGGAGCTCACAAGGAGCCCAGGCTGGGTAGTATGCTAGCTGAGAAGCGAGGGAAGTTTTTCCCTCTTAAAGCGGCAGAAGAGGCTGTTTCACCCTATGTTATGTTACAGCCTGGAAAGTTATGTTTATGTTGTATTTACATCAGTGGTTTGGGTTGGGACTGTAGAGGTGGTATACAGAGGTCCCATTAGTGTTTGAGTGGTATGAGATTGCCCTGAGCCCTGCCAGGGGAAAAAATCAGACCCAGCACCTCAAAGCCAAGTCTGATTTTCCCCTGGGAGCCTAAGCTAGAAGGCCTAGACAAGAGTGAAGAAGCAGAGGCCAAAGCCCCAACAGGAGAACATTATAGCAGTAACACCTGCAAGGCTTGAGGCTTAGTGTAGGGGAGGATTGGAACTAGGGAGTTAGATCCTAAAGCTTTACACACCCAGCAGGGTGCAGTCAGAGAGGCCCATATGGAACCTGGGGACCCCAGTGGGGGTCCAGTTGAACTGGGGCCACACAAAGGCCCATGGACAGCCATGCTGTTATTGTTATTATTTTTCCATCCAGGCATGGCAGGAAAGAAGGGAAGGCACTCAAGGGGTGGAGCAGAGCATGGTCACAGAGCCATCAGGGGGTGTCATGGCCACCCCTAGGACTCTGACAAGTTACAGGGGGACTGGGAGGCTAAAAATAGCTCCTGTTCTGGGGGCGGGGGGGTGGAAGAACCTTCAAGCCCCCTGGGAGCCTTCTTGATTCTCTCAAACCTTTCCATACCCCACCAGCCCCCGCAGAGCCCACTTGCTCCCCCATCCACCTGATCCCCCCACAGACCCCACTTGCCCCCCATTTGCCAATGGATCCTACCAGCCCTCTGATCCCCCTATGGATGCTGCTAGCCCACCTGATCTCCTCAACCCTCCAGCACATCCTGCTTGCCCCACACCCTGATCCCGCCTG
>NW_017729030.1:3526980-3529333 GCF_001723915.1 Gavialis gangeticus | reverse complement strand
CTAATAAAGAAATTGAACAGTGCGGGCCCGAGGACCGAGCCCTGTGGACAACACTAGCCCCTTTGATTCCATCAACATTCCTTTGAAGACCAGACCTGCCCTGCAATCGCCCCCGCACAAGCCTGTTTGCCTATGCAATCCCCACAAGTCCCCCCCCCCCGGTTACCTTAGAGTGGGTGGCTATTTTTACCTCAATCTAGCCTCCCCAAATGTCTGTACATACCCTATATTATTGCAGGTTAAAGGTAGGTACAGGGAAGTTATGACCTATTCAGGCATACAGCAAGTCAGGGTAGAGCTGGGAATATGATACACAAGTCCTGACATCTTGCTTTCCAATCTCAATGTACTTCATATGCTACTTCCCATTATTGCAATAGACTGAAAACTGGTGTCTACTGTATAAGTATTGCTGCAAATAGCCTCTAATTATTACTAGCATTATCTTTTGGCAGAAGGAAAACACAAAGTAAAATGTTAACAAGCCCATAAAGGTTATTTCAATCATTTCATGTTCGTTACACATTTTTATAATTACTTCTTTACTTGTAAGAGGTTTCTCAAAGGTATGTTTTATGACCTCAAGGGCAAAAGAAGTTTCATATAATAATATCCTTTCTTTGCATGAATAGTGAACTAGAGGTCACTATAAATATATCACATCTTTTATGCCTAGAGATAAATGTTAAAACATATGTCTAACACATGATGTATTCATTAACAGCAGCATGCAATACCTGTGCATGTAATTGATGAGAAAGTACTTGTAAAAAGTCCAAGTAGTAGACTGGAGGCTTCCGCAGGACTGTATACCATCATTTGGGTGGGTTTCAGAACAATGTCAGCAGAGAGCTCGGGGGGTCACATCCCCTGAGACAGACCATCTTATCATAAAAAGCTCAGGTAAATATACACATGAATTAGTTATCTAGAGAAGCCTCCATTTGCACAGAATTATCCTTTATTTTTCCCCATGACAGTCACTATGAGAAAATACAATATTATTACATTTGATAACTTCTCCCCATCTTTTGCAACATACAGTGAAATCCTGGAGTGATGCTATAATGTGTGTACATAACTGCTCTGTGATCATTTTACAGCACTAATTTATAATACTTTTTATAGCACTATAAAGTTACAGCATTCTTAAGAATGATAGAAGGGCAGTGTTTGTGGGGAGAGGAGGGGACTCTGACTCTTCCATGCACTTTCCAGGCTAGGAGGCAGGGGGTGCGCCGCAGCCTCCCATGGCTTCTTCGCTGGTCAGAAATCTGACCAGCATAAACAAATTATTTAAGGGTGTGTGTAGATGAAAGAGTGATCCTAAACTGAAATGCTGAGTTTTAAAAAACACCACTTCAATTTAGGGCTGATTAAACACGTGTCATGCACATAGCCCACTGACTTACCTGCCTCTCCAGAGGGAGGGGAGGGCAAGCTGCTGGCGGGTGGAGTGGTCCCTGGGCTGCAGGCTGGGGGCTGGTGTTTCCCACCATGGCAGCTTGCGCGGCCCCCGCAGGCACCCAGCTGGGCAGTCCCAGGGGACACCGCAGCTGCAGAGGGAAACACCAGGTCCCCATGCAGCTCAGGCAGGCAGGCTCCAGGGGCAGGGGGAGATCAGGCTTGCCACTTTCCTTGGCCAGAGCTGTTTTCTCAGGTTGTCGTCAGGCTGCCTGCAGGGTTTCCTGCAGAGCCATGGAGCTTCACAGAGCCCAGTACTTCACTCCGCGGCTATAGGGGCAGCAAACTAAAACTCCTTTGAGTCATTTAAAGTATATTATGCTGCCAAATTTTCTACAACATCTGAAATTAATGCACAATATGCCACCAAAGTATGCAAACCATTAAAATGGTGCAAAGGCATTTAGCCCGCTCTAAAGTGTTATGAACACACGCCTCTCATATCATCTACACATGGCCTAAAGCACTATAGGTTGATAAGTGCTCTAAAATACAAATGCAATACCTCATTTAAATAAGGGTTAATGTAAAGTGCAGTACCCATTTTTAAAGTAATATAAAGACAGAGTTTTGTTAAGTCATGGCAATAAAGCATTTTAAAATGGTGAAAAAACAACTTCTATACACACCTATAGATGCTAAAGGAACTATGGGAGAAGTCCTAAAAGTATTAATTCTTTTTCTTTCAATATTGATTTGATAGTGATAAGATAAATTTACTGAAAATTGGGGTGGGGAAAGTTGCACAAAAGGATGTGCGCTAATCAATAAAGGCTGGATTCCATTATAAACCCCCACAAAAAAAATTTTGGATGGCTGTAAAATGTTTACCTTTACCTACCATTAGAAGTCAAAATAATTTTAATTGAGTCCTAGCTATGGGTTATTA
>NW_017729030.1:3524739-3526853 GCF_001723915.1 Gavialis gangeticus | reverse complement strand
AAAAAAAAAAAAAAAAAACAGGAAAAGAAGTCAGTCTGTGTATGCTTTAAAGGGTCTTAAATAATTCAACTAAGTTTCTTCATATCCAGACAGTATTAAAAAAGCCTTTTTTGTGCTACTTGCAACATAACCACATTGGGCAAGGTTTACTTTAAATATAATATTTCAGTTTTACCATGTAATTAAATAATGTAGCAATTCATAAATTAAAGGGAGAATGATAAATTAAACTAATTTATATTAAGTAAATATTCAGTGAGTTACTCAAAAGTCACAGTTGTTTTGTAGACAGAAAAAAAAACATTTGTTTTTTAAGAGATACGAAGCAATTATCTTTAATATTTTTGCTTATTCCAGTTAATTACTATGTCCTGTTTCATATGTGCTCCTTAAAATATGCATTTCCACTTGTACTTTTTCTGCAGTAGCATTACATTTCAAATGTTAAACAGAAGTGTCAGAGCTGTCATCTCAAGTGCATATGTTAAAACTAAGTAATTTAACAACACTTTACTCCAACAGAGCTCTCTTACTAAATAAACATGGATGTTCAAACAAACCACTTTTCAATGGCAATTCTCTTTGCTATCCCAAGAGACTGCAGAACTGCACACAGCCAAATTAGTAAACAAAAAGTGTGAAACCAGAAGGTAACCACAAGTTTTCTCATGCTTTCTACCTGCTGCAAATTTCATTGTCACTGTCAATCGGTTCATATAGCTGAATAGATGTGAGTGACAGGCCCTGGATCAATACAATGCCATATACTTTACAAAGAGGCTGCAATTACTGACTTGGAAAGCACTCTAGCAAAATTTCAGTATTAAGTCAATACACTAAATGCCCTCTATTTTGATCTATTTTATGTTAGCTAAAATGAGGAAACATATTTTAAGCTTCTTCTTAAGACAGGTTAATGTGTATATGCTGAGTTTATTATAATAAAAGATGAACAAATGAAAGTAGAAAGGCAGCCCATTCCAAAAATACTGTTACAGAAAACGTGTAACAATACAAAAAAAAAAAATAGAAAAAATTTTGGAAGAAGCTAACTACTAATTTTCTATTTTACTCTAATCTATTGAAGAGCTAGTGAGTTTGCCTGGATGCCTTACAACTTATTTTTATTTTAATTTATTTTATTAAAAATCTATAATAAGAGAGCATGGGTTCCATGTGAATAATAACCGTTCACAAAAAATAATTTTAATATAACACTTTACATTTCACATATACAAGCATCTTAAAATAAAACACCCTAATAATTATAGGCTTTATTATGGAAAAAAGTAACATTTTAAAACAAACTGTTAAGGAAAATTCTGTGTCTAAGAAAGATAACATTTTATCCTCTGAGTCACTCCAAATACTTTCTAGAAGTTCCAAAAAGCTATTTCTCCTGATTTCTAAATTTGTTAATTTGTTTCTGGTCATTAATAGATAAGAACATTTTTTTTTTTAACCAAGGCAAACAAACATTGTAAGATGTATTGTCCACATTATTCAGAAGAATAAACACATTACCACACAAACATCCACTAGCAGCTATTAATAATACTTATTTTCAAAACAGGAGTCTGCATCTTTAAAGCTCTCTAAATATTAGCTAATTAATTCTCACAATGAATCCTTTGAGGTAGGTTCATTGATTAGATCAGAAATAGGTAAAATAATAAAAACAAAAATAAATAAATATGTTCATGATATATGTATTAAATGCATTCATTGTTTGCTTGACTCCTTTTATTTCAGTAACCTAAAGACCTTTAGAAACCATTAAATATTATATGCCTCACAAAATGTATACATTTTCTGGTGACAAAGGGTACCATGTGTTTGTAAAAATGTTTGCTATGACTTTTCCAGCTCTACTCACAAGACACTGACTTAATAAGAAAGGTACAGTGAATTAATTTAACTGTATAAAAAATGCTTCATTTTGATTAAACACTTTTGAACAGTACCATATTTACCTGAATCCAAGATGAGCCTGAATTTAAAAAGATGACCCTCTAATAAGTAGACTCCAGACACAGACACTATATAAATTTGTTATGATTTCCTCTATATGGAATCTAATTACTGAAGGGTAATCTTAAATTTGCCCCCCCCCC
>NW_017729030.1:3518073-3524587 GCF_001723915.1 Gavialis gangeticus | reverse complement strand
AGTAGGGTAGATGGAGGAAGCAGATGATGGGGCAGGCAATAGAGGAACAGCTGAGTGGGCAATATGGGGATAGGCAGTAGTGTAATCAAGCAGGCAGACCTTATCTATCCCCTGTACCCCCTCCTGCCTTTCCCCATACTGCTTGACTTCTGCAGCCTGTACACCCCACCACTTGCCTCCCCTGCTGCCTGTCCCCACCCTCCACTGCTCACCTTCCAGCTCTGCCTTAGCCAGGGCTTTGATGCCACTCCAGCCCAGAGCATGGAGTATGTGATTGCTCTGAGCCCAGCTTGGCTCAGTAACAGCTGTTGCAGAAGTGGCAGCTCTGGCCAAGCCACAGAACTGGAGCCCATGCCAGAGCTGCTGCCACTGATGCTATTGGGCCAGGTTTGGACCAGAGCAACTGTATACTCAGTGCCCTGGGCTGGAGTAGGGCCAGAGCTTAACAGGACCCAGAGGGTAAATGGTAGCAGCAGCAGGAAGGACAAAGCATTGGGAGATACATAGGCAGCATGGAAAGGAAATGGGAGATGGGGGCCATGGAGGAGTGGGCAGCACCTGTGGCTCCAACCCTGTCCAGTCAGAGTCACACAAGCCACCCACCCCCTCACAACCTTGTACTCAAGTCCAAGACAAGGGGCTTCCCCTCCCCTGCATGTTAAATATGGGGGGGAACCTCATCTTGGATTTGAGTGAACATAGTATTGAAAAAAAGAAAATATTAGGTAAGGAATTACATTCTGTCCAATTTTACACAGTGAAATAAGGGGTGTCAAAATGTTTTTACCCACTATGAAATTTGAACAGAATCCGAAGTTGAGATACTCTTAAACATTCTATGAGAATTTTATTAACCAAAACAGGCAGAAAGTTAGCCTGATTACATTGTCCAAAATGAGGTTATGTCAATTTTAATTAGCAGAGGATCAGCCTCAAGGTATTAGGAACTTGAATTTGTCCTATCTGAATGAAAACTAAACTGAAATAGATCTACCTACCTACTTTGGCAAGTCTATAAGGTACAAATTGACCTTGCCAGGTAATTATGTCTGTCTGAAAAATAAGCCAATACTGCTACCCACTGAAGCTATAGGTCAGCAAAGAACTTTAAATGCTGGCTTCAACCCCATTGTTTTAAATGATTTGCTGAGTCTGGACCCGAGTCATGAATGTTACTGCCTTCAGCACTTTCAAATTTCATACGTTTTCCGTCCCTTCTAAGCCTGTGATATTTGACAGGATCACAACTATGAGATTGCAGAGCAATCTGGTAATGATAATAACAAATAAAATCCATTTTATTCTGTATCCAAGGGTCTTTTTTCCAGGTAAAATTATTTTAGCTAATCACAGTACTTCACATGTGACTAACTCCTTGGTGCAAAATAACGATAGCTGCAGACTTGTACTAGTTAATTCTAAAAAACAATTGACAATGCAACCTGATAGGAATAAACACAATGTACAGACATGTTTTTTGTTTTGTTTTGTTTTTAATTACTGAGTACTATAGCATTTCTTAAAACTGTTAAAACACATATTCTTAAGGCTAATTATTATAGAACCAAAACTGAAGACAACATCTCTACTCTTTTGTTCTGCATATACACACTAGGTTAAAAATACAATTGAAAAACTTATCTAAGGTAAATGTCAACCTGATGTAGGAGGGCATTAAACTTCCAAACTATTCAGTTTAATGTTAAGCAGTTCTTATTGGAAGGGCAACAGGAAAGGGATGGAGGGGAAAGGAGGAGAAGGAAGCTGTCCAGATTCAGTATTCATAGGCATAGTATAAGATCCTTATAGAAAAGGCAGCCAGCTTATTTACAAGAACTCTCTTGTCACTCATGATCCTATTGTGGCCTGGGGTTTAAATTAATTTTATCACCTTTATAAGTCTTTCTGGTTCTTCCACACCTTTATTTTACCTATGCATCTTGGCTTTTGTGGGAAAATAGGTACACTTCTCTGGGAAGAAGAGAACACTTTTGCCATCCTTTTATGAAACAATGCCAAAAGAGGGTTTCCCATAGTTAGAATTCTGTTAGCAGATCACCTTCATTTTGAGGGATAAAGATAATGGCTAAATGGATCCTCCTTTTTAAGCTTCATGGCTACAATGTTTGGGTTTTTTAAAATCTTAATCAAAAATAATATTTGCCATGCAAAAAAACAAACAACCCCTCTCCCCCTATTTCCTTTGTTCCTGCATAACAGAGAGAAGTTGACATTTCCAAAAGAATCAGGAATAGCTAAATAGGGAACTCTGGGTTTGATTGGATGCCTGGAGTTTAAGAGAAGTTTACAAAGGGTTATGCCTGATTAAATAAAAAATGGGTGCCTATACATGTGCAGCAAAGCTGCTCCAATGTGCTGTAATTATAGCATGTCAGACCTGACTCGATTAAGCGAGCCTGCTGGAACGTGGTAATTACCACACTCTAGCAGACTCCAGCATCACATGTATCAGTATCCCCATGCTGAAAAATGGTGGTGGAGGTAGTTTAACTAAAACCTTTTTAACGAGATTTTAAGTGCCCCCACCTGCATTTTTCAGTGCAGGGGCACTGATACACGTGAAGCTCTGGGAGTTTTAATTAATCTCCCCACCACTCCCAGAGCACATGTATAAATTCCCAATGTTACACTTCTAACTATGTATGGTAGTCTCACAGAAAAAACAGAGGCCTAATGTGCATCTGTTTTGATATTTCTACAGCTAAAGAAACATAAAAAACTAAGAACTATGTTTGAAAAAGCTTTATTGAAAACTTCTCCAGACTCAAATATATACATTAAACATGTGACATACCATGTTAAATTGGTTTCTCTTACTCACTCTTTACAACTCATAACAAACATGAAATTCCAACAAATTTATTCAAGTTACTTAAATTCAGAAAATTATATAGTAAACAAAGGGTGAGTTTTGGTAGGGCAGCAGCTACTTATTTGGAGAAAAATAAACTTGACAGAAGAAAACAATTTGTGCCTTTTTTCTGTGTGACTGCAAACTGATGGGGGGAAAATAGTAACTTAGGAGTAGCAATGTATAATTTGGAAATAACAAAACAGACTTAGATGTCATATAAGTGCTGAGAAGCTTAGCCCTGAAAAATTGGTGTCAGTTCTGGGCATGTAGAGTAACAGCACCTTAGGTACCTACAGAACTTCAGGTACTCTTACATTTTCAGGTGGTTATAACATTAGTCAAAAGATTTTTGGATTTCACTGTTGGACTTAGAGTCCTTAAGGCTATGTACAGACAGTCAAAATCCTGAGGCTGAATTGATTCAATCTTCACAGGTTAGTCTAAACTGTGTAGAATGAACCAATAAACAAATAAACAGACATTCACTTTTGATTCTAGAAATGCAGCCACATATCTTCAGTGGCCCAGACCAGAAGCCAGGGTTCACTAAAGCAAGCCTCTCTGCTCAGCTGGAGGAGACAGCTTGGGCCAAGGCTAGCCTGCCCATCCTGCAAAGGGGTGTTTGCAAAGGAGGTACAAAGCTTGTTGGAATGCTGGGGAATGTAAATTAACTTGAATTTGGAGGGGATCTAGGACAGAAATTCAGTAAACTTAAAATCAGTTAAGTCTGAAACTACATTCATCCAGGTTTATCTTAAACCAATTTCAGCCATTTTGAAAGCAGTTTATGTGCACTGAATTTCCGTTGTGTTACAGACTTGAACTGGTTTCTGAACAATTATACAGGTTTATATGTAACTTCTGTCCCTTGCCTAAATGGGACTGAATGGGAAATTAGGCAATCAAGTCCTTTTGTGGATTTAAGATACAGTCAATAAGTAATGCACAAAACTTTAGGCAAGTTTACACCAGTGTAAGCCACTTTTACATAGGCATAAGAAAGAATCAGACACTCTATACATAACTACTATATGTCTAACTTACAATTACAAGGTAAAATTTCCCTGAGGGAAAAAAGCATAAGTAAAAACATATTGGAATAAGTCACACTGACATATTTATTGTGTTTGAAGTTATCTTGGCATAGCTTTCTGTGCCACAATACACTATCTCCTGTTTCCCTGCCCCCTAGTTGTGACATGCTACTACCGTACTAACTTTGACAGCAACTCAGAGTCGGCCTGCTCTGGATCCTGACATCATTTACATTGCTGTATAAACTAATGTACATTTCACCTGTATAAATATTTCTCATAGTCAGGTGCCAAGGACATAAGCACTTATTGTGTACACACGGTGCCATGCTAAGATGATTAAACTACTTCTAGTTTGGGAAATAGGACATACCACATAGATATATCTGAAACCAGTAGATCTTACTTCAAACAGCAAACAGTGTTAAATCAAACATTGTTAGTTTACTTGAAAGTGTGTTCTGTATCTATGTCTCTACCAGTGTATATATAATCTAGAACATATAAACTGGAATATATAGCAACAGTTTGTTAGAACTGGAAAGTACTCTATTTATGCAATGTGTAGTCTTTCTAATCTTTGTATAGTAAATCTGTCTCTGTGTTTGTGTTTTCTTGCCACAAACATATATACAATTGACATTCATTACCCCAAAACCAAAAAACCTTATGATAGCTATTAAGTTAATCCAATCAAAGGAAAATAAAAACAGAACAAAATATGAGTCTACTCTCATCTAAACAACACAGTGTCAATTTCAAATAACAAGCTAGGAAAAAAGTGAAATTTTAGCAACGGCAAGCCAAATAAATATTTTACAAATGTGTGCAAAAATAATGAACTGAGAACATTTGGAAAGAATCTAAATTAAATATTCACTGCGAATGATACATAACCAGCTATGTACAAATTTTCATTTGGAAAATTATCCCCCTGTAGTTAACTGTGTTTGTCTAAAATGACTGTGGAGAAAGGTAAGAGGACAGTTTATGTTTGCAACTCTAGTGGTCAATTTATTGTGAAATGTGCATCTGTACATAGCTTTCGTAAAAGTGAAATTCAAAAAAGTTAACTGAGGTAAGTGTGACGATTACTTGAGAACATCTGTTTTCCTCTACAATTAATGGCAAAGCATGTCCCCTTTATATGTATGAATTGTAAAGTTGTTATTGGAAATAAGTAGTATTTATTTTTCTGGCCTAGAAAAGTCTTAGAATGATGCAGATGGCCTAAAAATTGCATTTATCATTATGCAGCTCAGATACAATACATAAAGAGGCTGGGTTTTGCATTAAATAGTATGCAAAACATTTGACTTGGACTCAATCCATTTTCATAATGTTTGCAACATGTTGTGTTAATTTCCTCTTTTGTTGTTAAATATTTACTGTGTAGCAAAAGATGAAATTACTGTATAGAAATCAGTGTCACAAAAATGTGGAAAGCACTTGTGACTAATTCAGAATTATATTTAATAAAATTCTTTGTATCTCAATGCTTCCTCAAACATGGAAAAACCCAGAGAAAACATAAACTTTATTTAAACATAAGGTGCTCATCAGTCATCACAATGTGTTGGCTCCATGGTATTGATATATCCAATTTTCTAAGATGCACAAAATATCATAAAAACACAGAGGAGTCAAAACTTGTGGGAGAGGTGATATCTTTTATTAGACCAACTAGAAAATTGCAAACAAATTATTTTATTTATTTGCAAGCATTTGGAAACACACACACTTCATCAGGCATAGGAGAGTCATATTTCAAAGGAGAGTTGAAGGTGTGATAAAATCTCCTATTTGGAATAGTTCAGTTTGTCCAGGTTTGGAATAGAGAAAGGTTGAAGAAGCCTTTTATCCCAAAGTTGTCTGGTGATAAGAAGGATGTAGAAGCATATTTCCTTCAGGTTATGATGTTTCATCTGTCACAGAAGAGTGGAAAGATGAAAAGTTCTTCTGCACAGGAATTTCTTTTGTGGTGAGCTATCTCTGTGTCTCTGTGCTCTGTGAGATGCAAATTCACTCCAACAATGGCAGGAGCCTGGTGTTAGCATATAGGTGGTAAAATGCTTCTTTCTTATAAAAGTCATATCAGCTCCGCCATGATTTTTTATTCCATTTCAAGACCAATATGGCTATAACCTGAATATCTGACACATGGAAACTAACAAGTTTTAGCTGCTTTTTTAAATGAAAAGTCCATAATGTTACAAGAAGGAAGCATTTTACCAGCTATGTGCTAACATCAGTGTCCTGCCATTGTTTAAGCAAATCTCCATCTCACAGAGCACAAAGATACATAGATACATCACCACAAAAAATATCCTGCTCAAAGGAGCTTTCTATCCTTCCATTCTTCTGTGAAATATGAAACATCATAACCTGAAGGATATGTGCTTCTACAGCCTGCTTGCCACCAGACATATTCAAGATAAAAAGACTTTTTAACCTTTCTCTGTGCCTAGCTTAGACAAAATGAACTATTCCAAATGGAAGATTTTACCCCACCATCAGCGCTCATTTGAAATATGAATGTTCATTTCTACCTACGACAACTTCCATTCCACCTTTCCCCTAAAGGTAAGTGTGTGTTCTCTTCTAG
>NW_017729030.1:3513245-3518062 GCF_001723915.1 Gavialis gangeticus | reverse complement strand
TACTCAGGTCCCTTCCGACCCTAGAAACTATGAAACTTTTACAATCTCTGCTCTCTCCTATGACTGATGAAGGGCAAGTGTACCCAAAAGCTTGCAAATCTTCAAGAAAGGGCAGAAAGTAGATTCCAGGAATTACAGGCCAATCAGCTTGACCTCAATCCCCAGTAAGATTCTGAAGAAAATTATAAAAGACCCCCTTCTGGATAAACTGGCTGATGGCAGCATCCTAAGGGACAGCCAGCATGTGTTTGTTGCAAGTAGGTCTTGCCTGACCAATCTCATCTCCTTCTATGACCAGGTGACATATCACCTCAAGAAGGGAGAAGAAATTGACATAATATATCTGGACTTTAAAAAAGCCTTTGATCTGGTGCCCCACAATCCCCTCATGGAAAAATTGGCCAACTGTTACCTCGGCTACACCACAGTCCGATGGCTGGGAAATTGGCTCTGAGCTCAGACCCAGAGAGTAGTAGTCGATGGAAGCAAATCATTATGGTGCTCCGTGACTGGTGGTGTCTCCCAAGGTTCTGGCCTTGGACCAGTTCTCTTTAACATCTTTATCAACAATGTGGACATTTGTGTCAGAAGCGCACTGGCCAAGTTCGCCGATGACACTAAACTTTGGGGCACAGCATCCGCATCTGAAGATAGGCCACAGCTGGAGTACTGCATCCAATTCTGGGCCCCACAATTCAAGAAGGATGTTGAGAAGCTTTAAAGAGTCCAGAGGAGAGCCACGTGCATGATCAGAGGGCAAGAGAATAGGCCTTATGATGACAGGCTGAGAGTCATGGGACTCATCAGTCTGGAAAAAACACAGGCTCAGGGGTGACCCGGTGGTTGTCTATAAGTACGTAAAGGGTCTGGGGGAGCGTCTTTTCACCAGTGCCCCAAGGGATAACAAGGACCAACAGTCATAAACACCTCCACGATTGTTTTAGGCTGGACATAAGGAAAAATGTCTTTACTGTCCAAGCCCGAAAGGCCTGGAATAGACTGCCTCCAGAAGTGATGCAGGCACCTACTCTGGACTCATTCAAGAAACATTTGGATGCTTATCTAGCCAACTTCCTGCCCCTGGGGCAGGGGGCTGGACTTGATGATCTTCAAGGTCCCTTTTAGACATAATGACTATGAAATCTATGAAATAATTTGTTTGCAAATATCTAGTTGGTCTAATAAAAGATGTCACCTCTCCCATGAGTTTTGATTCCTTTTACCTGTACAGCAATATGGCTACAACCTGGATACCTGATATAAAAACACAGTTATTTATTTGTGTGCAATGCAGTTTTGTAGTCAAGGGGCACGTTTACACAAGATCTTTGCTGTGGAGCTGACTAATTAGCTCTGCAGTAAAATGTCTCAGTGTCTACATGTGTGCCCCTACTAAGGGTGCAGGAAATAAACTCTGCAGCAGGGTAGTACTTTTAAATACAAGTACTACCCTGGTGTGGAGTTTTTTTGTGTGCCACAGTACACATGTAGACACTAACCTAGCTGGCTGAGGCATATGGGTGCTTCAGTGTGGGGGCTGACTGCCAGTTACCCCCACACTGAAGCAACCTCGTGCCCCAGGCAGACCTCTGCAGCACATTGAGCATAGTCAGAGCAGCCCTGGGCTGGCAGGCTGACCTCCATGTCCCCTGCCAACCAGGGCTACTCTGACCCAGCTCAATGTTCTGTGGTCTGGCACACATTTAAATGCCATACATGGGAACTTCCCAGGAGCAATACCTTCCAAAGCAATTAGCTCCAGAGTTCTATGATTTTTATTACTGCAGAATAATGTCACGTGTAGACATGCCCAAGGACTGACAAATAAACCATGATATACTACACATGATCTAATTTATTGAACTACTCAAGTTGGAAAAAAAATGAAAGAGATTTGGGACTTTAAGGGATGACATAATAACAGTACTTATCAGCATTCAAGCATGATAGAATTTTCAGTTCCTAGATAATAAAGATGGACATCTTGATAAAAATTGCTGATTCATATTTCTATTCAAACTAATGAATCTGATAAAGTAAAATTACTCATCAGTACTTGAATATAGTGAAAAGAATATTATGATGATAAATATCACCCTGAAGAGTTTTAGCGTATTTGAAATTTCATTACCAAAAAAATTAGAGTGGCTGTGATGCAGCCAAGGTAGATTTTACTCCAATCAAGAGACGCATTTCTGGCACCCAAAAGCAATTAAGGATTCCTTACAACTTCTCAATATATATATTATTCTAGTAGGGTTAGAGTGTTGAAGCCATAATATATTATTTTATTAATTTTTAATAAAATCTAATTTTCAAACATTTTAAAATGCACCATTTTCAGCATCATGACAAAATGAAACAAGACACTGATTCTTTTGACTACAGACTTTATAAGAAAGCTTAATGCTTAACAAAACAAGTAGATGCATAGTTTGTATTCTATGCATAGATCCTTCTAGTTAATCTATTATTCTGTGATCCCATAAACACTCTAACAAGTCCTTATGAGACAAACTGCCAGAGTGCTTGATACAGAAAATAACTAAATCAAACAAAACAACAACAATAACAAATCAAACAAAACCCACTAACACCCCAAAACAAACACCCCGACTTCTGAAAACCTGACTGATATGATAAAAAGATAAACAAGCAAAATACACATAAATATTCATAAAAATGCAAAAACATCAGGGCAGATTACATCAGTTTTATATTAGCACAGTGGTTTTCAGCCAGGGTGCTGAGGCACCCTGGGGTGCTGTAAGATACTTTTCAGGATCTATGAGGAACTGTTCAATATTATCACTCTTAGATATGCAAACATGATTCACAAAATAAACCCAGAGATTCCAAGCAGAAAAAAACATTCAGACCTGTTGTGGTCTTTCTGATTTCTTTGCAATAGAAGATGTTTCCATAGTCAAAAAATGAAAGAAAGACCTGTCATTTTCTGAAGGATGCTTCCAGTCTAATGAAGTGTGCCTTAAATCTAAAAAGGTTGAGACCCACAAATACAGGCAGATGAACAAATTACCAAGTGTATTAGGGTGGCATGATCCTTTTAAGTGGAACAGACAGCCCTGGGGTAGGAGCCCAGCGGTAGGTGATTAGCTGGCAGTTAAAAGCCAAAAGGGAGAGCAAGCAAGAGGCTTGAGCTGAGGAAGAAGCTGGGAGGTGGATTGAAACCCAGAGGAGCTTGTTTCTAGGAAGGGCTAGACCTAAAGTGCTTTCTTCTGCCTGGAGAAAGGTGAAGGGTTTTGCTTTCCTTATTTGTTTAGGTCAAGGGTTATTGTTTGTGTTATGGACTACTGTTTCAACTGGCTGAGGGGTCTCTAAGGGGATAAAATCTGCCTGCACAGGAGCAGGCACACCAACAGACTTATAGCTGGTGGAGACTTCAGGTAACACTTAGTTGTGAGTCATCAAAATGGACCCTGAGGCTATGCTGAAATGGATGGGGGACTATATCATCAGAAGCAACAAGCATTTTAGGATCAACAGGAGGTGTTTCAACAGCTCTAGATCTAGCAGCAGCAGTTTTCAGTAAAAGTGGCAAGAGGAGCAGCAGCACTCCATGCTATTCCTGGAAGAAGTGAAACCCAGCATGCAGTGGGTGTGGCTTCCCTAACTTGGGCAGACATGGGTGGAATGCTTTTCAAAATGAGGCCTGGCAATGAGCCCAAAGCATTTTTAAAGATTTTTCAGGCAAGTGGCTGGGACATATCAGTAGTCCAAGGACAAGCAGGCTATAAAGCTGGTACCCTACCTGACTGGAGAAGTTCAAACAGCTTACTGGGCCCTGGGGGCTGAAGCCACACATAGTTATGACACCTTCAAGTCAGCTATTTTAGATCAAGTGGGGTTCATGGAAAAGGCATACAGGTACCCTTTCACCCACATTCTTGGTCCAGAATATCAGCTGTAAAGGTCTATGCAAAAGACCCAAGACAGAATGCTTGTCAATTTCTTCTGGCCTGGAATTTACTAGGAAAATAAGGGTACTATACCTCATGCCTGGAGTGTCAGCTGGTAGTCCCAAACTGATGGCATTGGGTTGCTTTTGGTTCCATTGCCATCAGCAGGTACCCCACTTGAGTGGCTTGGGATAGATATCATAGGAACATCATACCAGTGGTGCTGCTTTGTGCCGTTTCTCTGGTACTTGGAGGAGGTGATGATTCACAGTGCCTTGGCCCCAAAAGTGGCATGGGACTGCTGAAGATCTTTCTGAGGGTGGGCCTCCCAAGAGAAATATTAATGGATCAAGGCACTATCTTCATGTCCTAGCTTTTTCAAGAGGTGTGGTTACTTCTGAAAGTCCATGTGGTCAGAACCTGTGTTTACTACCTCCAGCCAGATGGTCTGGTAGAAAGTTTTAACATTGTCTTCAGGGTCTGGTTGAACAAATTTGTGACAGGGGAACTGCATAAGTGGGATATGCCCCACCTACTCTTCACAATCCAGGAAGTACCCCAATCATTTAAGAAGTTTGGTCCTTTGAACTCCTATATGGTAGGCAGCCTTGAGTGGTACTAGACCTGGCAAAGGCACAAAGGTCTAGAATGTAATCCAATATGTTGTCCAGGTAAGGGAGTGACTGGACCTAGTGAGGGCCTTCCTATGGAAAACCTCAGAGCTGCACAGCAAATGCAGGACAGTAATGGCATTAAAACAAGAATGCATATGAAATGATCCTGTGTGAAAATAGAACAAAAACCCTTTTACAATAAAAATGGTATCATACTGATTTTTTGTACACCTAACTGTTTGTGTTAGAAGCACTCTAGGAAAAGCGGTTTTATCACTCTCCC
>NW_017729030.1:3509317-3513137 GCF_001723915.1 Gavialis gangeticus | reverse complement strand
CCCCCCCCCCCCCCCATCAGATGATTTCAAAACTTCTTATTCATAGTAGATTAATACTAGGGCCTACATATATTTTTGGCTCTGAACTGGAACCAAATGTTCACTTTCTAAAAATTGTGTATTTCTATTAGTTTAAATTAATCTTTGAGAAATGATCCTAATTAATATGTTTTACCTAGTAGCAATAGCTATATAAACTCAAATTCTTCCCTTAGATATGCACGCAAAATTGAACTGCATGTATTTGAGAAAAGTTTGAATCCTGTAAAATTTTCTCTAACAGGTGACTACGAAATGAAATAACCTGACTCTCCACTGTCTCACACCTTCTTCCAACACAAGATAAATGTAAAACTACCAAATAGACTAGTAGATGCTGATGCCATTTTCACACAGGTGTACGTAACCTAAACAAGCTGTAAGAAACAGGATCCGGTCCACTAATTGTAAGGTTTCATTCTAACTAGTATTTGGACTTCTGAACAACATTTGATTCTTAATCTTATCTTAAAAAATAAATTCTTAACTTTATCTTCGTATCTTTATTTTAAGGGCTTATAGTTAGCTTTATATTTAAAAAATAAGGTATTAAAATAACATCTTAGCTTCATTCATTAATTTCCTTCCAAAGAACCCAGTAATAATACAAATCTAAACAGAGAAATTATGGCCTTGACCCTTCAGTTGACCCATGTTGTTGACTCAAACACCAAATGGACACTTGATAAGAATTAGTGGATGAGCTTAAGTATTAAAGGCCTAAATAATATAAGCTGTTTATAAAATTATTTTATGTCAAGTACTGGTATGCATAATAAATACTAATATTACTCTAACTGCATTGATTAAAACTTCATTAATCAATTTATTCATTTAGCAGTTCATTGAGTTGCTAAGAATGTTAAGATTATATTGAACTGCTAATTGGAAATTATTGTAGAGTACATATAATTATATGGTTTTATATAATATTTATGTAATACATTATGTATGTAAAGGTAAAAGAGTATATGGTGTTGTTAATTATGTCAATCAGAGTTAGGCAATGGACCATGGAGCTAAATACTGAAGTGTATTTATAGCAGCCTTCTAATTATATTATACAGACTTTGCTCTTAATCTCTGTCCACCGGGTGTGTCTATACGAGACACTAACTGCACAGTAGCCTAATAACACTGTGCAGCAGTATGCTGGGCAAAACCTGTGCTAATATGCTACTGCTCAGATGCTGTCCATAAACCTGTGCACTGGTGCTATGTAGTGCCAGTAGTGCCAGTTACTGCACATTGATTTAGTATTTGGTTATCCAAGTACTACATTTAATGTGCAGTAACTGCGGTGCATTAATGAATGTGTAAATGCACCCACTGAGACTTTTCCAAATATTGACACAATTCTTCAAAAAGAGTTTTTCATTTCTACTTGAGTATACCAATTTCAATTTTAGTTATTTCCAGAAGTTCAGGTTTCACTCCAAGCAGAGATTCCTGGTTATACAGATTTTCTTATCTTTCAATTCCAAGCCCTCTGGGAGATGGTCCCTAATAGGAACATTAGTCTGTCATCTGGAAGACCCAACATCTTTCCCCACACAGACACACAGCAAAAAAAGGTTGATAGGAGGCACAAGGAACAACCTGATTTTAGGCTTAGTATCATACAGCCTTCGGCCACCTGAGAAGCTTGGGAGCTCAGACACTTCAGTTCTATAGGTATTATAAGAACTTGGGGAAGTTAACAAACAAAGATCTTTCTCACAGGCACCAGTGCCAGAAACAGGAAATAGCTGATATGAGAAATGAACATTGCTCTTCATACGTTTCTGCATTTATACTTCCTGCCCTGAGGTTTAAAGTTTCATTAGGCTTCACATTTATTACAACAGCACATTCAACCATTTTAAAACTTTGGTCAAATTGCAAAATGCTTTCAGGTCAGGAATACTGCTCAGCTTTGTGTTCATGTTTTTCCCAAAATTGCTATCATGCATTGCCTCATAAACCACTCACTACTAATCAACATTTAATTGCAATAAAAAAAGAGCCAAATCCACAGTTATTGTAAACTGGTGTCTCTCCACTGACTCCATTTAAGTTATGTTGCATTATATCAGGTGATAGCAAAAAATACATTTTACTAAAAAAAAAAAAAAAAAATTAGGATCCAAACAACTTATTTTTAATGCAGTGGCTCAGTATTATATGTGTATCCAAGTCTGACCTTTTCCTCATTTATGGTTTTAGATTGTTAGGGAACATGAAAAAATACAACCTTGGGCTCATAGGAGTAGTAGCAGGCATATTCTGAGTTGCTCAGTATCAGGACAACTTAACATTTCTTTTCTTTGTGTGAAAATTCATAACATTCCAATTAGAGTGAAAGGCTTTTTTTTTTTTTTTTTTTTAAATTGAATGGAAAGTTTGAAAAATTCAAATTAGAAATCGCTATATGTGACTTCATGCTTGATAATTGCATGGAGGAGCATTTGAAGATGTCATGCTTGTAAAACTACACTGGCTATTTATTATGAAAACTATTCACTGAGGTGCCTGTATAGCGCACAGATTAAAGAAAGCAATTTAAAACTCTTCTTTCCTGCAGTATATGCTCCTTTCATATAGGTTACTACACATCTTCCCTTTCAACAGTTTTTCTTGTCTTGCCTCCTGTTAGATGACTTGCTAGGGCTGGAAAATTTTACAATTGACTGCCAGTCCATCGTGGATTGTTAGTCACCATCCTTCAAGAATTATGGTCCTTGGACTAATTATCAACTACTTGTTTGTGTTCATGTTGGTAGAACATTTCTTGCGATTCTGTTCATAACATCATTCGGGGAGGGGGGCAGTGTTTGTTTGTTTTCTATATACCAGACATGACCAATTGCTGACTCTCTTATGTCAAGCCAGTTTATGGCTAATGTTTGTTCTAAACCAGGGGTGGGAATTATTTCAGGTGGAGGGCTGCTTACTGAGTTCAAGAAGTGCTGGTAGCAGGAGGGGGAGGGGCCACTTTCCCCTAACCTGAGCCGCAGTTTGTTGTGCACCGCTGCTGCTTAGCCCAGATGGGTGAGCACAGGGCATGCAGGGTTGGGGCTGTACATGCTGGTGCCCATCTGTACCATGGGGATGGGGTGGGGTGGACTGGGAGTAAGCAGGTGCATGAGAACCCAGCAACAGCCGGGCAGGCGTGTGGGGCCCACACCAGTGCCCTGGGGCCAGTGCCGGCAGAGCCCATAGCAGGGCAGCAGAAGTGTGGGGTCCCAACCAGCAGGGACTCTATGGAGCTGGGCCAGCTCCCCCCTCTCTCTGCTGGCACAGTCCAGCCCAGATTACAGACCCCTGCCAGTCTGTGCCCTGTGCTCCTGTTGCCTCACTCTGGGCCCTGCCAGTGCTTGTCCCAGGACATCGTCAGGGGCCCCTCACTACCGCACGCCCACTCGCTTCCACTCTCCCCACCCCTGCCACCACTTTCCCTACTTTCCTGCCTACCTGCAGGCCACTCTGCACCACGTGGCTCCCAGCTGCATGGCCATGATAACATGGTCACCTGCGGTCCTCCCCTGCCTCCCCCCCACTTTCTTTTTACTTGAATTTCCCACTCCAGTGCAGAGAGGCATGAACAGCTCCATGGTACCAGAGCAGAGGTCTCTTCTAGACAGGGGCTTCCAATTGCGGGGGGATGGGGCCCGGCAGGCCTTGCTGTTGCAGGGTCCTGCTGTGGCTTTTGCTGGGTCCTACTGCCCCTTGGACCTCTCATCTTTGATAGGCAGCCAGGGGCAGATAAATATCAATTGTCTAAATTTGGGGGGGGGGGGGG
>NW_017729030.1:3507612-3509037 GCF_001723915.1 Gavialis gangeticus | reverse complement strand
GGGGGGGGGGGGGCATGGGCCAGATAGAATGGCCTGGTGGGCTGGAGCCCACCCACAGGCTGTATTTTGCCCACCCCTATTCTAAACCCTTTTGGTACTGGCTTTGGTTCAGCCTGACTGGGTGGAACAGCTGTGGTTTGACTTCAAAGCTATCTCAATTTTTGTCTTCCTGCTATTTTTTTGCCATTGCTATTCAGCTGTTGGATCCAGCCCTGCTCACCTGCATATGGTGTCCTGGCTCCCATGTACAATTTTTTTTTATCTTGTTTGTGTTGTTGTTCTTAACTGCTTCTGTGCATTGTCTGCAGTCTTCCACTTGGCTGCAACTAGCTACTCATCATAAAAAGCAGAGTCTCAGATCCTCAACTAATCAGTCCTTGTGCTGAACTACTCTCTGAAAGGGTACAGTATGATGATTAAACATTGCTAGATAGGCATCACATCCCTTAATGATGCCTTTATTATCAGTTACCTGTCTACTGTAGTCTTTGTAATCCCATTGGTCTGCTGATATCCACGGAAAAAGGCCTCATTCTCAAATTCCCATTTTGTGCTGAATCATTTGAATTCTGCTGCAGTGTTGTCTGGCTCATTGTGTAACACTTATGCCATAAGGTATTCCACACCTTGCAAAACACAACTTCCTTTCTGGATCCCAGATCTTAGATAAGTGTCCTTCAGATTGCCCACCTCTCAAACTGGAATAGTATCCTAGAATGACTTTGCAGTTCTCTCCACAAAAAGATCACATCTGTGATGATCTTTTTGCAGATTCAGGGTACAGTTTCATTAGTCTTCTTCTACTATCAATCATGATACTATTTTCATACCTTATGTTGTTTTATATATGTTCTAATGCTCCCAATAAGCACAGTAAATGCACTTCTTATAGTTTCATAGCTGGTAGGGTTGGAAGGGACCTGAACAGATCATCAAGCAGATCATCCTTGGCTTTTCTCATAATGCTTCTATATGAAGGTGTGAAGTACACATCTGTTTCATAATGTCAGTTCTAACAGTCTGCTAAGATTATTGCTTGTTATCACAGCTTTGTATTAGGATCCTGTCTCTTCCTTGTTATCACCTTCTGCTATTAATACAGCAGACACTGCATCTTGATGCCTTTGTGGTTTAGCCTCATGTCTGTTGCCAGGTACCAGTAGGTACAAATGACAAAATGTGGTGCTAAGTTTTTTAGATGATTGGATGGCTCATCTATCTTAATGTCCTAAAACTGATTTTTTGGCCTCACAAATAGTGAACCTTTTTGGCCAGGATAGTTTGTACACACCCAATCATTGATAATGGAAACATCATTTCAATACTGTGTTCACTGATGTACAGTGGTTCTGGAGTAGCACAGATGCTTAGTTTACCGGATTTTTTTTTTTTTTTTTTTTACCATGACTGGGGTGCATGCCTTTT
>NW_017729030.1:3479657-3507382 GCF_001723915.1 Gavialis gangeticus | reverse complement strand
TTTTTTTTTTTTTTTTTTACCATGACTAGGGTGCATGCCTTTTTGTTGAAGATTTGCCAGTTCCTCCTTCAGCAGGCCAATGGCACTCTGGGTTCTAGTAGCCTCACATTCTGTACATGGTGTATATTTCTAACTACAGAGTTCCCTTGCCCAGTTCCTTGAAGTGTACATCCTTGTGTTCTGTTAGAATCCTGGAAAGAGCCAGTAATGTCTTTTTTCCCTCTTGCTGAGAACATCGTATTATTGTACTTCTACTGAACCAAGTACGACTGTTGCCAAACTTTGGGTCATTGTCCTGGGTGCCAGATACTATAAACTACAAGTGATAACAAGACTAATTTCCTCCTACATTTGCCCACTGGCTTCAAAATGGCTTTATAGTATATCATGGGCAGTTGATCACATTCTGCACTCTAATATTGCTGCTTGCCACTGTTGCTGGAATTATACTGCAGCTGCCTCTAGCTGGAATCAAATTGGTCATTGATCCAACAGCATGGTTGCAAATATGGCATTTGAGTGGCTGGCAGCCTTCAGTTCATGGACACTGAGAGGCTTTCAATCTGCTAACATTGCATTATGGACATCCTTCCATCATACTCAATATATTGTTGCTTTTGTTCTTCTTGGAAGAGCTGTGGCATTAAGACATAAAAGCTAGGTACAGACAGTCCAAAAGCCTGAGGCAGAATTGATCTAAGTTATGTGTTTTTTGTAAATGACATTTTAGATCAGTAGTAAACAGAACACACATCGTGAGGGCAAATCTTAGACTGGAGCCCATCATTTTAAAACTAGTCTGTGAGTCCTGAATTGCTGTTCTGTTAATGGATGTAAATCAGTTTCTGATCACTTATACCAGTACAAGAGTAATGTCTGTATCTGGCCAAAGTGGGGATTTTCCTCTACCCCTCTTGAACCATTGTACATAGGCTATATTTTTTTCTGACTTCCATGGTATTTTTAAAAAACATTAATGCAGAATACAATTCTCCTTGTATTCTCAGTTTGTCTGACTTTTCTCCTTCCTGGATTCCTTTGCCTTGACCCTATGAACTTATTCTGTAATTGTGATCATTGTTGTTTTCTTCTCTCCCTGGATAGACCAACTATTCTTGATATCTGAAGACATTTCTCTAGCATTAAACTTATCTCAGAATGTGAACTGGAATCACATGTCCCATAAATGATTTTGACTTTGTTTATAAAAACTATCATGTATCTAAGATTACAGGTCGATGCGAAAGTTCTCAGCTTTGTATTTCTTCCAACATATCTTTTTGGTTTCACATAAAAAGCACAAAAGCAAACCAACAAGAAACCCAAAACACCAATCTCTCTACAGTATTATTTGTTTGGGGTCATCAAATGTCTTTATTAGCCTTTTCAGCATTTTGATCATTATTCTTAGCAATAGTGTCTCACTCAAAGGGTCTCATCCCTTTCCTCCACTGAGATATTAAGCTTTACTTTCATATTGTTTTATCTTTTTCACCCTTGGTCAGTCCTCTGTGCAGACTTATTCTTTGTTTCCTCTGCTTTTACTGTTCTGTAAGGTTTTCAGTTTGGAAATCCAATTTTTCCAGCGGTCTGAACACCTCCACGTTGCTTATTTACTCCATTTCTAAACTTTGTCTAATCACTTCCTCTATGCCTGGCTCACTTCTATTGCCAAGTAGAATGACTTTTATTACCAAGTTGTCTATATCAAGTTTCTGGCAGGTTGCAAAACCTGAACTGACCCCAAATGTTTTATTTCAAGTTAGCTTGACAATAGAAAGCATTTCTCATGTGGTGTGTCGCTTCACCTGTCCCTACTGTATGCAACCCTAACTCAAAAAAAAATCCTCTTTTCTTCTTTCTTCCCCTTCCAAAAAACAAGGTGTGTGTCTTATTTTGGGGCATATGGTATGTGGAAAAATGAAATGATTAAGTCATCTCCATATATTCTGCTGCATAAATATAGAGATGAAGCTCCTTAAATTTTCCACTTAAAGCTATCTCCTCCAGCTGAATATACTAATATTGGTGTCACTAGTGGTGTGCAAAGAACTAAAATCATCCCCATCCTACTTACTGTTTTTAAGGACTACATTAGGCCTTTCTGTTCCCATATTGTACTAGGTTCATTTGATAAGAAAAGAATCTAAATATGCTCCCTCATTCTGTAACAGTGGCCAGAATTCTTTGTTCTTGGATGTATAACTTTTCGTTTGTCTGTACTAGAAAACATTTTGTTTGAGTAGGCTTAGCTTGTTAAGCAAGCTAGGTCACTCTGTATGACTGTACTGTCCTCATCATTATTTGCCAATGTATGAATCTTTGTGTTATCCACAAAGTTTAACCAACTGTTATTTTATATTTTTACTGATAAATAGTATTAGGATGATCAGAAATCCCTATTAGCTGCATCAGAAAAAAACTATCCAATGGTGATTCCTCACTGACAACTAGTCTGTAAGATCTGTTAGTCAGGCTTAAATCCATTTATTGAGTGCTCTATTGATATTGTAATAGGGCTAATTTTTTAAATCAAAATGTCTTGTGATACTAAATAAAAAATCTTATAAAACTCCAACTATATATAATTGATACAGCTACTTCTATCATCCCAATCTGTAATTTATTCCAAGTGCAAAATCAGATTTATTTGACAGTACCTTTTTTCATGAAAGCATGTTGACTAGCAGAAAAGGCATTTCTATCTTTTAGCTTGTTATCAGTTGAATTCCATACCAGCATTGCTTTTATTTGCTCTGGAATTGACGTCAAGCTAAGTTTCCTAGAATTATTTTTCTCATTTTTTCCCCGCTTGTTGTGTATTTTTTTTTTTATTCAAGTTTCTCTTAATACTTAACCGGTGAAATCAAATGGACATTTAGCAAAAGCTGCCCCTTTTCTTAACTAAGAAATCATGCCTGATCTTAATTCTGTTCCTTAATGTGTCAATCCCTGAATAATGAAAGAGACATACATCTTTTTTGAAAGTCTGTGCTAATTAATAAAGCATTAAGCACAAGGAAGCAGACTTTTAAGATTGCATAGGCAATCTAGCTTTTCTCAATTATTGATTGTTGACTTTGCAACCTGACTAGCTTTTTAAAATCATTTGTACGTACATAATAATCAGTCAGATATCAGCAATGTTTTTGGGCAGAGTGCCAAAAAACACCTGCAACCTTGACTTTTAAGATGTTGCTGTGCCAGGGGTGGGCAGTAGGGAAGCCACAAGGGCCCTGATCCCTGTTATGGCACTGCAGCCCTAACTTCTTCCCTTCCCTAGCCTCCACTCTTTCCTCCTTCAGAAGTGCCAAGTGAAATGTCTTGATGTGCCATGCTCTAGAAAGGTCTATCCCTGATCTAAGTTGTACTTTTTTTGGAAACTTTAAAATTTCCATCAAATATCAAATGCTTTTGACACAAATGCTTTTGACTAAAACAGATATTTTCACAAAATTCTATGAAGATAAAAATAATTTTTGGTCCAAAATTTTAATAGGAAAAAAACCATTTTCCAGCCTGAAAACAATTTTCCAACTTAGGTAAAGCAAAGTCATTTCGCATTCTGTAATTGTTCTTTTCTTTGCCTACCAGGGATCCTGGTTTTTTCTGATTTAAAAAAAATCCCCAATTTTCAGTTAAAGTAATCCCAAATCCACATTTCCCATGAGTAAAATATAGTGGTGTTTCATTTTAATCATGGAAAATGTGGATTTGGGGGTTTTTTTTAACTGAAAATGAAGGATTTTTTTAAATCGGGGAAAACCAGGATCCCTGCACGACTACTGTCACTTTGGCTACTGAGCTGCGAGGAGAAGCAGAAAGCAGTTGTTTCCTTGGGAGAGGTGGGGACCATGAACTATGTGTACCATGCACTGGAACCTGACCCCTTTTTGTTTTACTTTCCTTTGGGATATGTAGGAGTTTTGCACCACATTGTGGGAAATAGTCTTGGAAGAAATAACGTAGGTAGTTTCTCCTCCAATGTCTAGCACTGCTATAGGTTCTGCATTGTGTCCCACACCTTTCAGGTGCTGTCTCTGCTGCTTCTTGGCCAACAAAATGTCAAAAACATTTTCCTTTACAATGTGAGTGAGACAAAAGAACCAATCACTTTAAAAACATTGTATCTCAGCCAAACCTGAAAAGAATTTCATAGCATAAATCGAAGTCACAGCTCTAATCCCATAGTTCTGACACTTGAACGTTAATGTCATTGCATGTAACTTCTCAGGAAGAGTTTATAATTTTTTTTTTTTTTATATAATGGAAAGTAGTAAGTTATCTAAATGGATGGCTTCACTACCAGTTCCTCCTTTGAACCTGGCTGATGGTGAGATCTGAAGTTTTGTCCACCTGAGTTTCACATGACTGCTTTGCTTGTGAGGTGCAATGGCATGAATGAATTATGCAGATACTTCTAGAGAAATACAAATACAATGTTTATACCTGACTATAATGTCTTTCAAAAACCCTGCATAGTATACTACTTGTCATAAGAACAACCAAATTCACAGGTGCTTATTTATAGAAACTGATATAAATCTTGTTGTATTAAAAATACTTTAGACATGCATAAAACATACCATTAACTCTTTTAATTTCATTTGTTAACTCGTTTGTTCAGAACTTTTCATTAAATGTATCCTAGTGTCACAGTTCTAACAATGGAAAGGTTAAAGAAACATTACTGAAATTTAACAGCCGCTTCAAAAAAGTTCTTTCTATGATTTCCCATATGAAAAATAAGTCCACAAAGAAGCTTTCCCACCCTCCCCAGTAAACTAAGAAACATTAACCTTCAAATGTTAACCTTCACTGAAAGTGCCACTGGCAAATTCCAACATTAAAGCATGTTGTATATGTTATTTCCAGAATTATACAGCCTTGTGACAAATGTTCTGTATCAACATATGATAGGAATGATGAGCAGCTTTGGGGAAACTGACTTGAGGGAAGAAAAAATGGATCTGAAGTCTACACTTTGCATAAGTCAATGAAACAAAACTATTTGTTTAAGATGCAATTCTTTCACTTTAGGAGACCATCTTGGCAAGGAAAGAATATTAAATTAAAATGATTTAAGTGAACATGGTGTTAGTATTTACTTTGAAAGTCATAAAGCTGCAAAGGGGATGATGTAGTTTCATAGAATTTGCATTATGCAAGTAGTAATTTATCTATTTATATAAATACTCAGACCCAACCTCATTATGATAAGCTGTCTTGGGTTTTTCTATAATGCCCATCAAAGAAGTATTCAAGCTGAACTCCAAAGGTATGCAAGTTGGATTGGATACCTCTTATCTTTTCACATCCTCTCTGCCAACTACCTTATCTGAGCCAGGAAATACTTCTATCTTTGAAAACCAGCTGCTTTCAAATGGCTGCTATTTTTTAAGTACAAAGAACTTAACTGTTAAAAGGTGCATGTGTCCCATCTCAGTTGGGTCATCACACAGTATTTGTGCCCCTTCACTGGGTTGGAACCTGGCAGCACAATGGAGTCTACCTTAAAAGCCAGATTGGGTAGGGAGGGGATGGTGCTGGCAGCTTATTGAGCTCAAGCCAAAAGAGCTTAGGAGTTTGGCTGGATTGGTTTTCCCCCTCAGTTGAGTTGAGTTCCCTCTCAGACTATACAGGGAAGGATAAAATTGATGGAATTAGGAGCCTACAGAAAACTAGAAGTATTTCTTTCCATTCTGCTTGCAAGGGAAAGGAATCTTAGAATGACATAATTTGGCCCTTCCTTTCCTGAAAGAAAAGCAAACAACTTCCTGAATACTGCACCTTTGTCCCCATGATTTATGTGCCCTATTGTCCTGCAAGAAAAGGACTGAGAGCTAACTAGTTACACTCTGTTACTAGGGATTTTTTATTTGTTTATTTTCCCTGTAAGGAATGAGAGCTGCTCCAATTGATCTGTTTTAAGGGGTGAGCTGTTTCTATTCCAAGAAAGCAGAATAAGACTTGATACTGATCATCACAGTTTTGATCCTGCAACCAGAACTAGGGAAAAATTAAAAAACAAAACAAAAAACAAAACAAAACAGGGTAGAGGAGTCTAGTTCTGAGATGCTGTAACTACTTAATAAAACTTCAAATTCTGGAGTGAATAGCTATTGTATACTAATGTGTTCTCTGCAACAAGAGACATAATTGTCCCAACAAAACTCTGTGTGTAACTTTTAAATGGATTTTGATGGCAGGTCTTGATAATGCAAACCAGGACAGGCTCTATATGCTGGCTTTGGACATCCTACACTGCCCACACACAAAAGAAATAAATATTTGAAAAATAACCTTTAACAAGACTGTTTTAAGTGTTCTTAAATAAGGCAGCTATTCTCAAGTTGTTTTGCCAGGGAAGGACGTGATGTGATATGCAAGATCACCCAGCATTATTTGAACTCTGCTGCATAAGCGTGAGTTATAATAGTTTTTAACTCTTATTGAAAAATAAGTATTTGTTCACCATAGTTCTCTCTATCTCAGGGGTTCCCAAAACTGTGGTACATATACCCCTGAGGGTACTATGCCAGACATCTCTGGGAAGCATGCAGGAGAAATTGTGTAATGGCAGATTTAATTTTCAATATAATCATAATTGGCATTTAAGGGGTTAAAATATAAAATGTACGCTGGTAGGGGTATGCAGGCAGCTGGTAAATCTGATAGGGGGTACACAAATAAGAAAAATTTTGGGAACCTCGACCCTATCTAATTTCCTTTGTTTTTCACTAATCGGAAGGAAAAAACAAAAATAAAACAGACTTTTGATAAACACTTTCCACTCCAGCACTGGTATAACTGTGTAATACCACATTTTTTGCATGCCACATGCCCCCAAATAAGATATGCATGTCATTTTTGGAAGGCAGAATAAGAAACTAATCTTTTCTTGAAACTACTAGTAAATACAACACAGTCAAAACATAGATAGCTATAGAGGGGGGAGATGGGTGGGAGCAAAAACCTATCCATCCCTTAGCTGCAGAGCATGGTGCCCACCAGCCTCAAGAAGCAGTGCTAGGCAGTTCAGCTCTAGCAGGTTCAGCCTTGCAGCTGATGCCACTGGCTAAGCTGAGCTGCAGGCCTGATCCAGCTGGAGCTCAACTGCCCAGCCGAGTATCTCAAGCCAGCTGGCAGCCAGTGGTGAGAGCCAAGTCAGCTGTAGGTCCAACAGCTTGAGAAGTGGAGCCAGGCAGCTTCACTCCAGCAGGATTGCACCCTCAAGTGATGCTACTGGCTGAGATGAACTGCCTTGCCTTGCTTCAGCTGACTCAGGATGAGCTTCTGTCTACCCACCCAGCTTGAAAAGGGGCCAGACAGTTCAGCTCCCACAGGATCAGGCTCTCTGCTCCTCACATTTCCTTTATTCATCACGTCTCAATTTCCAGCTCCTAATTTTTGGTGAAAAGTGTATGTCATGTGCAAGTAAATATAGTAGATCCTTTGAGCTTAATAGAATCATTCAAAATTCACAACGGTTTAAGTAAGAGTAGAGTCTAGACTGTGACTCCATAGACAGATGTTGACACAGAGTGGGATGGTCCAGGGTGATGGGCAAATGAAGGCCAGCCATTTTGATCCAATTTTAAAAGATTTTTCTCCTACCTTAGGGGCAGAAGTTACACAAACTGCCTTAAGTGATCAGAAATGGGTTTAAACCTGTAAGAGAACTGAAGCTCAGTGCACATAAACTAGTTTCAAAATGGCTGAAACTGGTTAAAGATAAACCTGGCTGAATGTAGTATCAGACTGAACTGATTTGCCTCAAGCCAATTTATGAAACTTCAGTCTCAGACCTTTTCCTGGTTCAGGTTAAATCACAGTCCTCCAGCATGCTTTCCATTGAAATTTCACCCACTTCTGCATTTCTCCTTCAAGATCCATTAAACTGATTAAAGGATTAGAAGTTGGGGCAAAAGGAAAGAATAAGGACAGCAGATGAGGTAGGACTGTTCTAACATAAAGTTCATGAAAAAAACTGTATCTGGGTTACCTGGTGAGGGGGTTATGGGTAGAGGAACACAGGGAGATAAAACATAAGGAAGAAAATTAATCAAATACTCTGAAAAATATGGTATTTTATGAGTATCCAAATTTAATTGTCAGTGTCATGGGTTTCCATGCATCACAGTGAAAACAACACCTTTCAAATACCTTTTTACAAAATTTGAAAATTACAACACACAGTAAATAATTAGAGATGTCAGTTTGAATTATCAAGACAATAAAAATAGATGCTGGTAAAAACAACTGCCAAAAGCCTTACGTAAGTTCTCAATTGCCAGATATCAGGAGCAGACATGGGACCATACTACTGATAGATATACCCATTATCGTTTTGATCCTGCCCCAGATAAATAATTTGGGAGTTTTCCATTGAATTTAATGGTAACTTTTTAAAAGAATCCCTTTGGTTAGAGCAACCTAGTTTAAGTTCTTCATTTTCCTGCAGAGTAACAGAATTAGTTGGCAGTAAAATTAATAGCCACAAGGCTAACTCTATCTTGGCATTCATAGCTAAGGTATGATCAATATTTCCAAAACCTCTACAAATAAATCAGCAGTGTGCCTTTATCTTTTGATGCATTATTACAATGATAAATTATTTTGCTATGCATATTAGGAAAAAAATAATTCTCTATTTGGGTCTATGGAAGGCCTTCTGGCATAAATAAAAAAAGCTAACGTTTGTCAACATTCATAACAGTCAAAATATCTAGGCTATTAGCAATTGTTTTCTTCTTACAGATATACTAACATCACACACAAGAGTTTTGCAGGGCCCGCTTTCTCTTTGATGTATGCCCACAGCGAATGTATCACATAAAACCTACATATAATAGAGCACATCATTAAATTAAGTATCTTTTTTAAAGTGCACAATATTAAATATAGTTAGAAATGTATTTTGAAATTCCCACAGAATTCACAATGTTTTATAGAGGTGGAAAAGCTTTATCCCTCGTTAGGAAACTGAGGGTTAGAGTGATCATAATCAAGACATAAAGGATAGGAACAGACATTCAAAAAGCCAGAACGTGAATTGAGTCAATCTTTGCACATTAGTCTAATCTGGCTAAGATGAATCACTTTGTAATTGTACAGACATCCCAGAAGTCCAGGCACATGCCTACAGTGGCTCAGGCTAGAAGCTGGGGGGCACTAGAGCAGCCATCCCTTTGCTTACACAGGGCTGAGCTGAGGGGGGTTGTGGCCAGGCCCCAGCAAGACGGTGTGATTATTTCCATCCCCTCCCCTCCACCAACCCAAGCAGCCCAGCAGGGAACGTTTATCACTCCTAACTCAGTGTTTATCAACCCATTAAGAAAACAAAGCCTCTCTCCATTAACTAATGGGACTCTTCTTATATAGCTCTTCCAAGGAAGGACATTAATCTACCTGTTGATTGGCTCCAAAAAGCCTGTCTCCCTGTCATCTCCCACACCATGGATTCTGGCCAGCATGTGGTCTGTTAGCTAATGCTGAGGTGTCTGAGTAAGGCAGAGGGGAAGGGGGAAATCATCTCTGCTTAGCGGAGAGAAGCCAGGCAGATGCTCTATGCCTGCAAGTCTCTGCTGGAGCTGCAGCCAGGAAACGGAGGGGAGGGGCCAGCACTGTTGTGGAGCAGGGAAACCCACCCAGCCCAGAGAGCATGCTGGGATGCTGGGGGAGTCTGGTTTATCTTAAACCAGCAAGAGGTCTGGAATAGACATTGCATAAACTGGTTTGCCCAAATCAGTTAAGTCTGATACTACATTCAACCAGGTTTATTTCAAACCATTTCAGTCATTTTCAAACTGGTTTATGTGCCCTAAACATCTGTTCTGTTACAGGTTGAAATCAGCTTCTGATCACTTAAACTGGTTTATGTGTAATATTTGTCCTTAGCCAAAAAGGCTGTTTCAAATGCTGGCTGTAGAAGCAACAAGGTAACATGAAGTACAATATCCAGTAAAAGTTTCAAATTATTTTATTTTTTACTTGGTATAGAATTGGAAATTTAAATACATGTACACTTATGTGAGGTCAGATTGATAACTGCTCAGAGAGATCAGAGAAACATGGTAGCAAATGCCTGGGAGTGGAAAGGGAAGCATCATGGTTGAAGAGTGAAATATGAGAATCTTAAGTATTTTTTTCCTGCTTTATTTGATGAAAAACAAGAATGTAATGGTTTTGAAAGCATCTCCACACACATAATAAAATGTCTCCAAAACTGACCCCCCTACATTTTATGAACTTGTTCTTCCCTCCATACTCCCACACAGAAGTATGTGTTTATTACATTTCTATTTGTATATATTTTTCATTCAGATATTGGACCAAAACTAATCATCATAAATCCATTTAACTTATACACATCATGAACACTGAAAGGATCTTCATCTTCTCTTCTTCCTCACTCTGAGCATTTGTAACCAGTGCCTATTAAAGGATGTGTTCTTGTTCTGTCTGAAGCCAATGGCAAAATTCTTGGTTCACACTTCCAAGAATCTATCTCAATATTGGTATAACAACAAAGCTAATCCACAAGATACATACTCTAAAAATATCAGCCACTATCTTTTAAAGCTGAGTTGACAATCTAGTCTCATACACACATTCAGTGGGCAAAACATTCTACACCTTAACAAGTCCCTAATGCAAACATGAAAAAGACTGATGGCTCAGCAATAACAATATGGCACCATTATGCTCTTTTAACACATTTACAGTGTATTATATTGACAGATAAGAGTTTTAAAGTCTTCTCAGATATCTTCTTGGGATTCATATTTCTCAAACTATTTTCCCCATGAGATTTCATTTCTTCAACAAGGATTTTAGACATTTTGGTAATAAAAATAGGCTTTTGTTTACCATTTTGATATCAGAGACCTTTAGAAAATGGTACCTAATTTGCTTTTTTGTGTTAATGTGTCAGAGAAGATTTTATAGTTCAATATATCTCTATGTAAACACAGAAATTCTGTCAATGTATGCCCAACACCCTGCAAACTATTTACTTTTATACATTGTAAGAGTGAAAACTTTTTGTGCTTACCTGTACAGTGTGCATCTTTAGTCAACCATTTGGACCTTTTTAATTAGATTTTTAACTCTGCAACTATTTTAGGTTATTGTTACAGGGAGAAGAATGCAGTCTGTGAAGGAATATTGGAATACCATTTCATCATTGGAAATCTATAATAGGTTTGTTCCAATAAAAATGAATTTGGTGACCTCTTCCTCATCTCCAGGGCTGAATGTGAGAGAGATTTTGTTCTAGAACTGCATGGATAACGTAGGCCATTACTAGAGTGCGTTACTACCATTTGTTTTGGACATTTATAAAGTCTCTTTACATGGTATGTGAGTAATCAGTCCATATTATTAGGATGTGATTTTTGTGAAACTAAAATATTTTTCCCTATTTTCTCATTTTCAATAGCTAATAAATAACAATATTCTACAACCTATATATTCATTATAAACATTAAAAGTTGAAAGTTCAGATATAATTATCAGTAAAGGTAAAAGAAAATTGGAGATAAATATACATTGAGCCTGTATCTGAATGTGTAGTTAACAGCATGAGAGATTCTTATACCAATAGGAGATTTGGTCAGAAAATACTTTATTTCCCTGGGGAAGATTGAGACTTTTCATTGAAAATTGAAAACTTTTCATTTTCAGCTACAATGCATCAATTTTATCTTAAAGGTCTCTTTCAAAAGTCAAAATATTTTGACTTTTAAAGTAGATATTTTAGGTCTAAATAATTTAATAAAATTATATCCATTAATTTTCCAAAAAAAAGCCAGAATTACTAGACAAAGTATTCTGAGAGTTGTAGCATAACTAATAAAAACAGTACTCTGCGTGTTGTCTAATGTAGCCATATTTACTCTCTGATGTACATGACTTCTGTTACTGTGGAAGTCCCCTACATGGTTATGGAAACAGATTCAGACATTCTCCAATACTTATTATATACAGGTGGTATATGAGCAACATATGTTGCAAAATAGAAAATGAATCTGAAATGAAGCTTCCCAGCGTATAGCTTTTCAACTTGTTTCACAGTTTATGGGAGGATCTAGAAGTTGTTGTTTGTTCCTACCATTCAGGGCTCTTCTACATGTGCAGGTGAAGGCATAGAGGGTTCTCATCTCATGCATGATTCATACAATTGTGTCTCCTGCCATGTGTCGCAGAGCACCTCAGTGCTCTGCTCCTATAAAGAGGCACAGGTGCTGGTTGCTGGGGCAATTGCTGTTAGTCAGCTGACCGTAAGGGGGCAGGGCCTGACCTATATATATATCCAGGCTGAGGCCAGGGAGGCAGTTCCCTGCCACCAGCCATAGGGGTGGGAACTCTGCCGGAGCAATGAGAAGGAAGAGGCCAGCATAGTCGAGCAGCTGCTATGGGTGAGAGAGGGAGAAACCCTGTCATGGACTTGAATATGGTTATAGCTGGATGGTTTGAATTTGTTGTAGCCAAGAGGCTTGAGTTTCTGTTGACTGTATAAAACCGGAGGACTAGATGAGGCTATTAGGGGTTGAAGGAGGCCTCATAGGGGCTCCACGGTAGCCGTAGGACCCCGGTGCCAGAGAGGGCGCAGCACTTGGGGGTGCACTGAGCCTGGCGCCAGAGAAGGCACAGCACTGTAAGCACCCCAGAGCAAAGGGTGTGATGAGAGAAGCCCCAGAGTAAAGGGGCATCGATTGCAGAGCGCCTGAGGGGGTGCAACCTTGCAAGGCAAGCCAGAGCGCCTGAGGGGGCAGACTGAACAATGTCTGGGATATCAGCAAGGCTTGGGGCGTGGTCAAGGGGTGGTTGGAGCCATGCATATCCCATAAGACTGCGGTGCACAGAGTCAAACAATCAGAGCACTGTGTCCAAGGGGACAAAAGGCAGCCTCTCTTATAAATACATAACATCAAAGACGTGGCAGGAAAGAACAAGGGTGCTTTAACACGAACTTGGCATGGTAGGGGGTGCTAGGGAAGATTACAGCCACTCCTAGGACCCCGCGCTTTGACACCATGCCACATGTGCATGACAAGAAGCACAATTATGGGATCACAAATTAGAATCCCCCTGCACCTTTTCACTAGAGCATGGGGAGCCCAGGATCATGATCATGATCACTGCCTGTGGCCGAGTCCTGTAGCTGATTGTGCTTGCCCCAGCTGTGAGCCCTTATGAGGTTCATGGGGGGAGAGCGTTCTGTCCTCTGCAAACTCTGCAGCTGATGAGGCTCACAGCAAAAGCAATGTAGGGAACACTTCTGCCACTGCGAGCCTTGTCATCTGAGGGGCTGGCAATGGATGGTGCAACCTTGGGACTGGGAGCCCCACAGATGAGTGGGCTCCCAGACAAGGAAGCATTTGGCCACAAGGTCAATCAATTGTGTGGTTAGAACAAGCTACAAAGTTATTACACACTTTTTGTATCTTATTACTTGTTTTATCATGGTATTAATTAGTTGAATGTGTAGCTGGGGCACAACTTAAGGCATGATTAACTGGCTAATCACACCTTAAGTGTAACAGGTAGAGGGGGCCTCAGTGTTACAAAGATCTAAAGCTGGCATACATTACTTAATGTATATGCTCTTCTTTTGTGACAATACCTTACTGACACTCAGTTGCCCATTACCTTGATTACGGTAATCTCTTTAAAACATGCATATTGTATTATCCAGTACACTTTTATGAATGCATCTACAGGGATAGTAAACCACAGAAGTTATCTCAATTACCAAAGTTCACAGAACAAAGGGATGGTAGAACAGCAAAAAAAATTGCTTCACAGTATTCTCTAGTTTGATGTCAGAATCTTACACCAAAAATGTAAATATATATTGGAACACATAAGGTTCTCAGTACTGGTAAATAAATAAGTGACATCAAACATACAGAAATAAGTTCTTGAAATTATGAACCCTTTGAAAAAGCATGAGGATATTTAAAGCCAAGAAAAGGGTGAATGGTGAAGAATAAAAACAAAAATAGTGTAATGATTCCATTTTTCCAGCCATGTTTTATGCTTAGCATTTCTTCTTGCTGGAGAGAATGAGGAAAGGTGATGGCCAGATGGTATTTGCTGAAACTTTGGGCATCTGAAATGCTGGTCATAAAGATATACATCATCATAAAGAGCGATTCAAATGGAAAAGAAGATGACAGTGTTAAATATGATCTATAAGTATCTTTCCTTCTCTCAAAAGTATCTCTTTTGAATCCTCCATAATTTTATTCTATTTTCACTCACCTATCCTATAGATCAATGACCAAAATCAATTTGTACTGAACATATTGTTTTTTGTATCACTTAAGCACCAAGGCGTTTTTGCACACTACATAAAACTCCAAATGCAGTAAAAAAATCTTCCTATGATGGTGTCAGAAAAAAGGAAGAATGGGAAGAGGGCAGCTGCATTCTTGGCTCAGACATGACTCTACCTATTAAAATACTGAGGTAAGGTAGTTACTGTGTCCAAAAACTGTAAGACAGTTGTGGCACTTCATATAGCTTAGGGAAAGACATTCAAAAAGTTAGAAGCTGAATTGATTCAATCTTTCCAGGTTAGTCTAAGCAGCCTAGATTGAACCAATTCACAAGTGGATAGACATTCAGGAAATACAGGCACATGCCTGCAATGGCTCAGGCCAGGAGACAGAGGGTGGTAGAATATACTCTTAGCTGCAGGGAAGCTCTGCTGGAGGGGCGTGGCCAGCCCAGGCACTAGCCTGGAGTGGACTGGCCATGGAGGGGCTTGATTCCCCACTTCCTGTCCCACTGGCAAGGACCCAAGCTGGGGTCTTCTTGGTGCTCTGCCCTCACTGTAGCAACAGGAGGGGCAGAGATACAGCAAGATGTTGGCCAGCATGGCCCCTGAGGCAGTGGGGGCAGGAATGGGGGTTATTCCCCCCTCTACCCTTGGGGAACTGCAGCCAGGGTCTGCCCATACAAGCTGCTGCCAATCGCTCCCTGAATGGGGTGAGTGACAGAATAAACTCCTTCCCTGCCCTCTTCACCAGATTCCATAGGATAAACTCCCCTCCCCTCCCCTCCCCACCCCCTCACCTAAGGGGCCCTGCTGGCCAGGGTCTGGCTGTACCCTCCCTCTTCCCTGTGACTATTTATCTTCCCTTATGCTATTTATCTATTGTTATTATCTATTGTTATTATTTACTATTAACTCTTTAATACTGTATTATCTGCTTATCACATTTATCTTTCTGTTAACTGGTGTGTGTGTGTGTGTGTGTGTGTTATAATAAACTTGCCATTGCTTTACTCCCAACTCTGCCTCCTTGAATCCAAACCAAACAGCCTAGTAGATAAATTGATATACTCACAGTGCCCAGCTGGCCTGTGACACTTCCCCCCCATCCCCTTGTCCTGCTGCTGGAGCGGCAAGGGGGAAGTGACCCTGACAGGAGCTGCAGCCCCTCTCAATAGTATCTTGGGAGTGAATGGAAACTTTAGTTAAGCAGCTTCTGCCCAGCACTGAATGCCCACAAGGGCTGCTCATCGTGCTGGGTGGGTGGAGTGGATGGAAACATCTGGGGTCAGAGCTTCCATCTACCCACCCAAGCTGTGCGGCAGTGGTAGCAGCCACTGCCAGCAAGGGAGGCAAAACAGCTCTGTCGGAGGCCAGTGTGCAGCCTCTGTTGCGGTTGTAGCCAGTGAGTACTGCACAGGACAGGGGCTCAGCAGGGGCTGCAAGCCTCCATGGTAGGCAGCTGCCAGGCTCCAGGCCTGCTGGTGTCTCCAAGCTGGCCTGGCCAGTCGCCGTCCATGCTCCCCAGCCCGAGCCAAAGGTTTGGTCTCCATGGGCTGGCCAGGCACAGCCCCACAGCCCTAGCCTGCAGCTGAGGGTGAGGAAGGTGAATATCAGTGCCCCCATCCCAGCTGCTGCAGTGGAGAAGGGGAAAATTCCTGATGGGCTGTTACATCCCAGCCAGGCAGACCTCAGCCATGGGGCCCCAGTGGGAGAGGGGAAGGGAGGGAATAAACCCCTTCTCTGCTCCTTTGCCTCAGGAGGCCATGCCCATTGTCATCTGGCCACACGCACACTCCTGGCTACAACACAGAGGGTCGAGGCCAGTCCTGTTCTCTGGAAGAGAGAGCACAGCCTAGCCCAGGAGCATGCTGGGATGCTGGGGGACTCTGGTTTAAGTAAAATCAGAAAGGGGTCTGGAACAGACATTGTATAAACTGGTTTGACCCAAATCAGTTGAGTCTGATACTACATTCAATCAGCTTTACCTTAAATCAGTTTCGGACATTTTGAGTCTCATCTATGTTCACTGAACTTATGTTGTGTTACAGGTTTAAACCAGTTTCTGAATACTTAAACTAGTTTATGTGTAATGTCTGTAGTCATAAAGTAAGAGTTACACAATACAGTGCTGTATGAGCAAACTGAGTTAGCTAGATGACTTAGCTGGGCTACTGGTATAGCATGGTGTTTTACTTGGGCTAATATAGTTTGCTTTTCAGCAAGGTTTTCTAGGTTTGGTGGAAAACCGCAGTCAGCTTGTTCTAGTGCTCAGTTCAGTTTAGGCATCTATGCATGGCATTACATTATGTCATGAAGATGAAGCAGCATCTGATCTGTGCTAGTGCTCCATATACCATTCTCAGTGGACATTTCTGGCCCCTACAAGACAAAGCCAATTCACTTCCAGCATATAATAATTGTAAATATTCACAATCCATGTGTTTATATCTTATGTAAATATACAGGCTCAACTACTGGAGTTCAGATTATTTTAGGTGGGAATGACTCTGTGTTAATTTTTTCAGTTAAAATGTATCCCACGACAATATTTCCATCTTCCTGAGTCTGTAGAGTTTGAGTGTGATTTATAGAAATTTTGTGTGAGGAGAAATGATTGGGGTCACAAGAAATATAAGGAGGTAGGGGGAATTCCAGCAAGGATTAGTAAATATGTGCCAACAATTTAATTTGTTGTATATTTTATACAACATCAATTTACTAAATTTTCTAGAGATAGTACTTTAAATTTATTCCTTTCTGAAATATTATCCTAATATGTATGTTTCTCTGTATGAGAAACATACAAAGAACTATGTTTCCCTAGAGATGTATGTCTCTCTGTCCCTAAGTAGCTAAATAACATTTGCTACATATTCCAGCCTTCACAGTCTCAAAAACATTTCTCAGATTGGACAACATTTTAATAATGATTTCTGCATACCAACTACTATTTTGTTAATTCTTATAATGGATTCTGAGTACAGTAAATTCTACAGTGAAAAATGAATGAACTTTATTCAGCCATCAACTGTATTCCCTCCCCCTACTCCCAATGAGGCTGCCTAGCCTGCCTCCCTGCTTTCTGATCTGCCTAGTTTGCTACCGCATCTCACCAACTACCCTCCTGATATATACATACTAATGCAGGATGTTACAAAACAGAAAGAAAAGGCTGGCCAGGATGGGGGACCCTGGTTTCCAATCCCCTATGTCTGCTTGCTCTTCATTGCCACAATATTCATGTGTTTAACTGGCTGGTGGCTACTGTAAAATTTATCTCTGACTACCATTTTCCACCATTTGATCTGTGATAATGATACAGACGGTAGGCATAGGGGAACAGTTGCAGCAAAATTAAACAAAAATGCTACGCCTGTGAATCATAAATACAGAAGGAAAAGTCTGAACAAAACTCACAATCTGAGTGAGTGCTGGTCGAACAGAAGAACTGCTTCCACAGGTAGGTGTGTCATGATGAGACTCGTGATGTACTGGTCATTGCTCACAGTGATGGGACTACGGGGTAGTATACATGGAAAATCTGGTTGTCCTCTTACACATTATTTTGGAAAATCTGAAGTATGCATGTAAGAAATGGAAGAGTTGAAACCCTATTTTAACCATAAACCTCAACTGTGGCTTTGTTCTTTACCCTTGTGCAATTCACAAATACATGTTTGTATTTAAATAAAAGCCTAAATACACACACAAATTAATAGGTTTGAAAGAATATTATTAATGTCTCCAAGTCAAGTGGGTTAGCAAATATCAAAATTAAGGGTGCCTGTTCAATTTAATTTGGCTTCCATTTGTTTGCACATTATGATATAATCTCTAATTACATACACACTGATTTTCCATAGGAATCCTACAATCAGCAGCTATTTAGTTTTCTATTTTTCTTGTCCAGTATGGATCGCCATGTCTTATTTACTGCACACTAATAAAAGGTCTTTCTGTGTAGGAAAATTTATTCATTTCCTAATGGGCTTTTTCTCTATAACACTAATCTCTATATTATCTGAATGCTTCACAAACAATAATAAATTTATTCTCAAATCAATCCCGTGAAATTAGGTGGTATTATTCCCCACTTAACAGAGAAATTAAAGGGGAAATTCCATGTCATCACTGTACATTTGGGCACTCTTTATAAGATACTTCCAACTTGATTTTTAAAAGTATAAAAAATTATACAGAATTTTTTATCTTCAAAGCACAGCTTTCATTGACTCCATTTACAGAGACTTCTGCAAATAAGACATCAGATTCTTGACTCAGGTGTTTAATGTTTCTCTCCTGCCAACCCCACCAGAAACTCTGACATATGGAACACAAATGTATTGATGCTTATGTGGTTCAGCAGCAGGCTTGGGACCTAATGATGAACAATAAGCAACTCTTGCCACATGATGAGGAATAATTACAGCAGTAGTAGGTCATCACCCTCTATGTGGACCACTATTAAAAAGAGATGCCAATAGGTTTCACAGGCATTTGTTGAAAACAGATTTGGGGAAAATAGGTTCTTGCATTTTATAGAATCTCTGGTGAGGAATGGGTTCGTGTCTAGGAGTGTGTTCAGTCACTCAGGACTGACCCTTTCTGCTGCATGCCATTCCAACCTTCCCTGTTCCAGTCCCATCACTTTCCTATAGTTTCATAGTTAGTAAGGTCGGAAGGGACCTGAGCAGATCATCAAGTCCAACCCCCTGCCATGGCAGGAAAAAGTACTGGGGTCAAACGACCCCAGCAAGGTGTTCATCTAGCCTCCTCTTAAAGACCCCCAGGGTAGGTGCCAGCAACACTTCTCTTGGAAGTGACTCTTTCTCTATCCGTGACTCTTTCGTCCTAATTGCATTCCCTTTGTCTGCCCAGTCTCAATTTCCACTCTTTAGGATTCTCATCCCAGTCCCAGACTTTTTGCTCATCCAAGTTTAGGGTTTTTTTTATTTAGTTTTTTCTCTTTACTAACAGCCAGTCCTAGTGATGCCCTGCCAATGCTCCTTAGTTTTTATTTCCAGCTAGTCACTCCCAGTCTTGGTTCATCATCTAGCTTTCTTTTCTAAACCCTGCAGTACAGAAGAACCTCCCACCCCCATGAATCGCACACCTCTGGTTATGACATATCATCCCTCCCTTGAACCCATATGGAAAATCATCAAACAACTGCAACCCATACTAGAAAGAGACCCTATTTTTAAAGAGATCTTCCCAGAGCCAACTATCCTAGCCCTCAAACAAGCACTAAACCTCGCTAACCTCATCACCAGAAGCAAACTTCCTCAGGTCCAGAACACACCAAATGGATCCAGACCATACCAGGATAAGAAATACAAAACCTACCAACACATCTCCACCCCCACCACAGTTACTACACCCCACAACAGCGCCATCAGCATTCCTGGATCTTACAGCTGCACCTCCAGAAATGTAATACAGCGCATCCAATGCACCAAATGCCTGGAAGGAAAATACATAGGAGAGACCAAACAACAACTGTGTATGAATACACACTAGAAATCTATCAAAGACAGAAATGGTGGGGGCACATTTTTCACAAGAAAACCACTCTCTCTCCAATCTCTCAGTCCTGATCCTCAAAGGAAACTTACAAAATACTTGTCAGAGATGAACCTATGAACTCCACTTCATCAACCTCCTGGATACTAAAAATCACGGACTAAATATAGACATTGGATTTATGACACATTATAACCTTCCTGACATCTGACTCCCCAGGTGCCCCTCCACTATTCATCCCCCTTCTCCCCCCACCCAGCCTGTCTCTTACCCACTGACTCCTCAATTTAAATCTTCACTGACTGCCTATCTTGTATGCATACCAGCCCAGCCTCTGGCTTCTTTACTTTTCATTCCATACAGGAAGATCATACATCAACTGCAGAAACTTCCTCAGCCTGACGAAGGGTTTTTAAACCTGAAAGCTTGCTTAATTTTTTTTCCCAACTATTTAAGTTGCTCTAATAAAAGGTATCAGATTCACCAAAAGAACCTTATCTGCCTATCTCCTTAGACCAACATGGCTACAACCTACGCCCCTGTTTTCTAAACCCTGAAACTTCTCCCCTCCACATTTCCATTCTCTAGCACTTCCTTTCTCAAGCTTCCTGACCAGGAACATCCCTAGTCACATTCCTTCCCTTTTCCCTGGCCTCTTATCTCAGTCTCAGATAACGCCAGTGTTCCCCAACTCTTAGTCCAGTTTCAGTCTTTTCCAATCCTCTAACTCCTAGCCCAATCACATTTCCCTCCCTGATTCCCTCTCCTTCACTAGCCAGTCCCTCTGTTCCCCCCCTGCTGTACTTGAATCAAGCAATTCTCAGGACACCAGTGGGAGCACTATGCAAAATATGTATTCTTATGCTTATGTCCAATGTCTGGCCTCAGCATATATCAAGTCTTTACTGATCAAGTAAAAATGGCAACTTTTCAGAGGCTTAAAAATTGAGCAACTTTTGGACAATATTTGAAAGGTCCCGATTCAGATGCTATTCCCTACTAATATGTAAATCCTAATTTTAAAGCATGGACTATTAGATCTTCTCAAAGGTCTTTTAAATGATCAGAAAATGTATTTTTTTCTAATCTCATTCTTGAATATAGCTGCACTATTTTAAGACCACATAGTTGACGTTTGATTGTATGAGCAACTGAAAAAGGGTTTCTCACTTGGAAGTGTCAGGCAACCTTTCTTTATAGAAAATGGCTCTTCAAGACTCAACTGAAATCCATGGAGAAAGAAGGAAGAAGACAGTTTGATGTATATGTAGAGATTTTCCATACATTATAAACATACCATGCACATATTCCAAATATATATATTTTATATTATGCATCTTTAATATCTTTTCACCTGCTCTGGGAATTACTAGACATATTACCAAGACAGCATGTTGCTAGCAAGATAGAGTGCCCCATGAATTAGCTGACAGGGAAGGAGAAACCCAGAAACTTTTTCCCATAATATAATGGTGAAGGATATCAGCCTTCTTCAAAGTAACCATCTGCAAGAGATCAAGTGAAGTCTGTAAGCAGGGATAGCTGCTTAACAAGTTATCAGGGGAATATAGCTGTGATGCATTACTAGCATTCTTAGCAACAAGAAACAAAAACAACTAGAAGAAAAATGCAATCTTACACAACAAGTTTTTCAAATATGAGATGCTACTTCATATTTGCATATCAGGTTCTTTCTTTATTTATTTATCTCTCTTAAATAATTTCTTATGTTTGAAATGGCATGTGATATAAATGAAACAACCCTTTGATACGCTGAACATTTCTCGTTCTTGGATCTGGGTTACAGAGTCCATAGCCAGAAATTTCATGACAGAATTAGGAAGAGAGTGAAATACAAATTTAACAAAAGATCTGTAGGGAATAAGTGATAAAATCAGCAGGGAGTCACCAGTGCTCTAAACAATAGTCCAGGCAGCCAGCTAGTGATCACCAAAAATCCAAGCAAAGTGATAAAAAGCAGCAGGAAGATAGGAAGCAACAGCAGGAAACAATGCATATTGCCAGGGGGTCCATTGAAAAGTTAATTGAAGCAACAAACGAGAACCATGTCAGGCAGATTGCATCAACATGGAAGAAGAAAAGCAAACAAGCAGATGCTAAAACAACCACAGGAAAATGTGGAGCAACAGAAAAAGGAAGAAAAAACTAAACTACAGGAGGCAGAACTACTTCAGGAAAGATCACCAATGTGACCCTAAGCAAAGATGACCATCTAAAATCAGAAGAATAGCCAGACATACGTGAAGCCTGAGCCATATATATGTGGGTATATGATGGTTGAGAAGGCACAGAGGATAACATTTCCTTTCATGGGCTGGGCATATTACAGTTAATATGTTGCAATGTAAGTATTGTTTACCTATCTAGGTATTTTTCTATTACGTATTAACTGGATTGGTAGGAAGGAAAAAGTTGAAGGTTAAAAAATAAATACAAAGTGCAGGATTGTAGCTATATAAGGCATTTTTTAGCATCTACATCGAGCGCTCGGATTAGAAAGACACCTTCTAACTGGAATATTGATTTGTTCGCTTTATGTAGTTCATAATCAAAAATGTTTTTACATTCCTTGTGATGTTGCTTGAACTTTTACATTCACCTTAAATTTAATTCAAGTTGAATGCAATGTAATGCATCAAAGTAATTCCAAAATTTCAGGGAATATTCAAGGCACCAGTGGGAAAGTCCTATTGATTTAGGTGAAATTAAAAAAACAGAAGCGGGAAGAGAGGCTATATACAAATATTCTTGCATCTGGTTAAGATATTTAGAAGGTTTTACCAGCTCTAAAATTCTTTGATTTATAGGCTTGTATGGTATCAACAAATTCAATGATACCAGGCATTGACATTTTAAAGGATAATGCATGCACCTCACCTATACCTATCCTCTTAGTAGAGTTCAGGAGGCTGACTCCAAAAATATTTCTACCAGACACAGCAAAAAGAAATAAAATTTGGGGTAGGAGAGGGTAAAATGTGCAGAGCAGATACCATGGGAAGGAACAAGGATAGGTAGCTAGGCATATTAGTCTGAAGTCAGTCAGAAGGCAGGGTAGATATGTACCTTTACAGACTAACTAAAAAAGATACATAGAGAGAGCACAAGCTTTTGTGGGATGAAACTAACTTCATCAGATGTGAACTCACTTCATTTGATGTGACCTTCAGCCCACAAATGCTTATGCTCATTATATATATCTTATTTAATTAGTCTATAAAGGTGCATATCTACCCTGCCTTCTGAAAGAATAGGGAACAAAGGTAAAAAGAAGACAAATTTGAGTGGCATGAATAAAGGCATGGGTCAGCACAAGGAATGGGAGCACACATAACTCATCATATTGAGAAAATGAGGACACGTCTTGAAGAACAAGGCAGAATATGCTAAGGGTTCTTGAGAAAGAAGTGGGTAAGAAGGTGCCACACCTGGAGCTTATACAGGCAAATTGTGTGTGCAATGAAATTGGTCTAAAAAATCAACAGTGTGTGTGTCCTTTATTGAAATAGTGCATACCATTCATGTTACTGAGATATGCGATGAAAGGTTATGTGCTGAGCACTGGGCTGGCCCCAGCAGCCTTACCTGGGGTCCTGGGGCCTCCTGGGGCTGCAGCAGTGGCAATCCTACCACTTTGAGCCTGGCTGGCAGCTGAAGAGTAGCTATGGCTGGCCAGGCTCCAGTTTTGAGTGGTGCACACTGTGCCCAAATGTGCTGCTCCACTTTTTTGGTTTTTTTGTGTGTGTTTTTTTTGCATCCCCACATTGCTCCCATGTAGCGTAAAGCACAGCTGAATGTGCAGCAGCCGCACTCGTCTGGACAAAACCTTTGAGTCTAACAGACTCAAAGACTTGAAACTGGGTCTGTATAACCTAGTTAAGTGCTTTAACCAGATATTTGCTATTCTCTGTTTGCATATATGTGTTAAATATTTGAAAAGGCCCAGGAGGTTCAGCCTGATGTCAAAGGGATAATTTTAGAAATCTCAGAAATGTTGATGGGACAGAAAATAGTATTTCCCAATCAAATTTAATTAAAAGCATGATATATAGAATAGATATGGTGGAAGAATGCCATAGAAGACTTTTGCTTGTTTTGTTGCTTCTTTAAGGTCCATAAGAATGGAGGTTCAGGGTTAGTCTCCTATGGTTTTGGAATCTGACAAAATACAAAAGGCTAAATATTGATACCAGTAAAGTTAATGGCAAACTGGTCATTGATATCTGTAGGACCACAATTTGAGACCTATACATGACATGTCATATTGTTCAAAAAACCAAATTACTTTCTCTTGCATTACATTCTCAAAATTAGTTCACATATTCACTTTCTGTAATGAAATAAGGAGTGGGACAAAATAGGTGAGTAAGAATTTAATAAAACCTCCACTTTCTTCCCATTAAACTAAGAGATGGTAAAAGTACTATAGAAAGTTGACTGACAAAATGCATTTAGTGAAAGGATTAATTGTGCCAGTTGCTATGCCTTTGATTTTGGGTGATCTTTATTAACTGTGACCTCTGCACCAAAAAGCACCAACTATAGATAAACAGAATGGAGGGAAATTCTTTTAAGTCATACAAAACATGTTAAGGATAAATAGATATAAAACAGGCAAATCCATTACAGAGGTAATGTGATATATGGACTCTGTTTTATGAAACTGAGTTATTTTGTAAAGAAAATATGATTTAAAAGGCAATGTGTACCAATTGCAACATTTGTCATCTTATTAATTGCATTTAGTCGTCACACTGCAAAGAAGTATTGACCAGGCCAGACCTACTTTAGGTTGAAGTCTGACATGGGGAAATATAAGGGGGAAGAGAAAGTGAGATACACAGAAGCTTTGGGTTGTCTTTGCATGATTTATACTTCAGACCTTTATATCCCATAGAGTACATTAAATAGTGTCCACATCCTCGACACCCCAGTTGAAAAAAGTCATAGGGCACATACAGTCACTCACTGCACCCAGGCTACATTCATTTGGCTTACTTTAAGATGTATGAACACAGACCGGGAGTGGCACATGGCTGCATTGACCATTACCAGGAGTCACATGGGGAAACCAGTATAAGTAATTCAAGGTGGGGGAAGAGCTGGCAAGATCAGGAATGACTGGCAGGTTCACAGGGAAGGTCTGGCAGGATCAAGGGGGAAGGGGGTTGGTGGGTTCATTGTGTGGGGGGAGGTCCATGGGCAGTGGGTTCCAGGGGGATAAAAATAGCCCAGTCAGAGTCAAGGAATGAGAGCAGTGGAACCCTGGGGCTGGGGTGAGCAGCTGAACTTTCCGAGCTTCAGGGCTGTATTTGTGAGATTGGATTAACCCTTTCTTAGATCAGGTTAACTCAATCTTGATTTAAGTTAGTGCACTTACTCAGGTGAACTAATTAAGGTGCACCATTTTGGGGTGATTTAAGCCCTCTGCACACCTGACTGGACATTTAGATCAATCTAACCCTGACTAGGTAGATATAAATGTAAAACCTGTATATACCCATAGTCTAGTGCATTGACACCTACATCAATCCAGCATGCCTCTCTAGCTGATCACATGCTCTCAGTCTGCCAAAGGAGTTTTGATAGGATCAAGATTTGTTTATGCTTTTTATCTGAGGCTACTAACAAATACCATATTTGTCCTGGGATAAACGAGTTTATTCAGGGACAAAGTGCAATTGTTCAGATGTCCATGCCTATTGTCCTGGTATAAATCCTAAAAAAGATTCGTGAGCTAAGAAGTACTATCAGTTTATCCTGAGGCATCTCAAAGTGTCTCTGAACAGTTATCTTGGGAATGCATCATTGAATCAATATCAGAAAAGTGGCAGTGCATGCAGCAGTCCACTAAACCCTGATTAGAAGGGTGATGTGTGTATGCTTCCATCCCAGGATATTTCTGTTCAGGGACAAACACAGGTACAACTTGTCCAAAGACAAATGAAGTGTTTGTTCCTAGCCTAAGATAAGCTGTATGGGCAGTTTTGGTTTTGTAATAACTAAATCAGTATATTCAGGTTTAGATCCCATATTGTCATAATTCTTTCAAATTCTTGTGGAGTTTAAATATATGACTCCAGGTCTAACCACAAAGGATGAGTTTTCAACTTAAAAAAAATATTCAAAAGGCACTGTAAATAAATATAAAAGAGATGCTATACATTTTTACCACATAATCATTTTCTCAGTGATTATATTTGGAATGGCTATATAATTTACAGGATATTTACATTTTCTTAGAACTCCAATATAATAGGAAAATATATTAAAAAGACAAAAAGGAAAAAAAATAAAACACAGAAGCACGAGAAACTTCAACTGAAAAGGAAATTCCAGAGTAACCGAATGAAAAGGGAGGGCCTGTATCAAAATGGCACTTTCAAACTCTACATAGAATGATTGTGAAGTTCCTCAGTATGTTGGAGAAAAGTTTTCAGTTTAGATTCTTTAAAATCACTGTTTCCAATTCTGTTTCAGTGCTGTGCTCATTACAATATATTCCCTCTTTTGGGACCTTCCAAGTAAGATTTTAATCTTCAACATAATCTTTGCAGATTACCTTTAAGATCTGGACAATTTATAACTATCCTGGGACCCACTTTCCAATTTTGCTAAATGTACAGTACCTGTCATTGTGACTTAACACAAATAGATAGGATGCACTTTCAAAAGTGCATAAATACTGTTGAGGATAGACTGCAAAGAGAGTTATTTATCTTGTAAGTAAATCTCACTTTCCAATATATAAATGCAAGGAAAAAAATGAGACTATGATCCAGAACCACTATATTTTATATTATCAATGGCATATTTTATAACATAGGTACAGACACATGCACACATACATATATTTTTACATCTGTGAAAAGGAAGAAAAGCAGGGCACAGCAGAACCAAAAAAGGAAGAAGAAGGCCAAAGCCAAATAATAAAGATAATCTTAAAGAAATCCCAAACTAATATATTAAATATTATTTTAACAAACTATATAACAAAACAAAAGGTAATGAAAAATAGTTTGAATGTCTGAACTAATTCATAAAAGTAGTACTTTCCCAATATTCTTTGATATGACACATTTATTTGATTTAAAAATGTTTACAAAATTACCATATTAAATACTGTTAATGTGAATGATATGCTATGTTCAGATGCCTTCAGAAACACTGATTACTACAGACTGTCACAGACCATTTCATAGTACTTGTATTAATGAAGACTGATTTTTGTGAGATATCTAATAGACATTGAAGGGATGTGAATAAAAGGACCCAGCATTCCCATAATACATATTGCTATAATTTTCCAGGATAGAAAATAATGAAGAGGAGTTTTAAGTTACTTGATATTATGACAGACAAATCATAGGTAAATTAGCAGAAGTTGAGTGAATAATTTGGTTCATTTTGAATAAGGTAAATTTGGGAAATGTGAAAATGTTAAATTTTAAAATGCATTTTTACAACTACGTGCAAGAGAGGAAATGAAACCAGAGTCATAAACTAGGGTTAAGTATAGATACTGTACTTAATGTCCTATAAGTGTGTGGAAAATGCTTTAAAGCTGTAATAGAACAGATGTTAATGACACATATAGCACTTTTAAAATGGTGTATCGCACTTGTAAGTTAACCCTGGATGGATGTGTACTAACTTAAAACACTTTCTGTTAGGATGCTTTAATAAATGTCTCTGCTAAATGCCATTGAGGGTTAAATCAGAGCATGATCACTGCCACCCCAAGAAGCGTTGCGCAAGGCTGCAGTCTAGCCTTGGGAAGAGCTCAATTGCTCAGCTTGAGCACCAGGCTGGCCCTGCACTCTGACTCAGGTCAGTGACATCTTCTGATCCCAGCCTTGCACATAGCTGGGGGGGGGGGGGGGGGGGGGGT
>NW_017729030.1:3477759-3479563 GCF_001723915.1 Gavialis gangeticus | reverse complement strand
GGGGGGGGGGGGGGGGGGAGGGGGGTTTCTGTCTTCACGACTGCCCTGGCCCCACAATGTACCACAGCCCAGCTGGAGTTCAGGGATCTCTCTCCAGGCCACCCTGGCTGGACTGCAGAGCACCACTGCTTGGCCAGGAGGACTGTAGAGAAATGGCTCTGGGGCCTGTGTTCCTGCAGCAGCCACGGCTGGGTAGTGCCATGGTGGCACTGCTCAACTGGGGATACTGCAGAAACACAAGCCCTGGACCCCTTCCCCTACAGCGGCCCCGGCCAGACCATACTGTGCTGCAGCTGCTGGCTGCAGCTGTCAAGAGGCTGGGTGGGGGGTGGGGGGTGGTGGTAAGGAATCGCCCACTGTATGGATCTGCCCCCCTCTAACCCCCAAGAGCCCAGCCAACAAGTTGTATGGGGGGCCCTCATGGTAGGGGGGTTCCATTCTCACCTCTGCCCCCCTCAGCTGTTGCTCACAGTTATCAGCTGGCAGGGTGGGGGTAAGGCTAGGGAGAGGGGCCATTCTGGCAGCCTCCTGGGAGGCGTGCAGAACTGCCCCAAGTGGCCAGTATGGCCAGGCTGCAAGTCCCTCCCCTCCCTAAACAGTGACTATCTGTTTGATTGGCTTCCACTCTAACTTATCACATGTTGATTATAGCACAATAAGTTAGAGTGTTTCCACCAAGAGCTTTTTGAACATCTGTACTTAGAAGGCTGTTTTACATATTACATATTTATTTCTCTTGTCTAAAATTAAAATAATGTCCTCAGAAATAAAGTAAATTTCCTGTCTTCCATCCTGAAAAGGAATTTCAAAAAAGAACCTACCACAGGGAGACAGAAACTCTTCCCAAATTCCTAACATCCATTTCTTTATTATGAGGCAACAGTATGCCCTTGTTGCCAAGAAGGCTAATGCCATACTGGGCTGCATTAGTAGAATCATTGCCAGCAGATAAAGATAAGCAATTATTTCCTTCTATTCAGAATTGGTGAGGCCACACCTCGAGTACTATGTTCAGTTTTGGGCCCCTACTACAGAAAGGTTGTGGACAGATTAGAGGGAGTCCAGTGGAGGGCAACAAAAATGGTTATGGGGCTGGGGCACATGACTTCTGAAGTGGCTGAGGAAGCTGGGCTTATTTAGGTTGGAGAAGAGAAGACTGAGGACGGATTTACTAGTAGCCTTCAACTTCCTGAAGGGGGATTCCAAAGAGGATGGAGCTAGACTGTTCTCAGTTGTGGAAGATGACAGACCAAGGAGCAATGGACTTAAGTTGCAGCAAGGGAAGTTTAAGTGAGATATTAGAAAAAGTTATCTCACTAGGAGGGTAGTAAAACACTGGAACAGATGACACAGAGAGGTGGTGGAAGATCCAGCCTTGGAGATTTTCAAAACCTAGATAGACAAAGCTTTGGCTGGGATGATCTAGTTGGGGATGGTCCTGCTTTGAGCAGGGGATTGGACTAGATGACCCCCTGAGGTCCTTTCTAACCCTAATTTTCTATGATTCTATGGTTATGGTATAGTCTGACCTATTTTGGTGCATGTTCCCTTCGTTACATCACCCTATTTTCTTTCAAGCCAGAAAATTAAGCTGTCCCTCTGCTACCCACTCCTTGTGCAGACCCTGCATATGTCCTGGCTCATTGTGTGAATGGCAGATGCAATCTAGGTTTTGAAGCTTATTGTCACATAACTCAGTTTACATGGGTTATTAATACACTGCTCTGCCTTCTCACTGCCCAGCTATGTAAGGCTAAAAAAGCAGTCACCTATTTTGTCTGATTATTTTTAAATTTGTACATCA
>NW_017729030.1:3466122-3472759 GCF_001723915.1 Gavialis gangeticus | reverse complement strand
GTTATGGTATAGTCTGACCTATTTTGGTGCATGTTCCCTTCGTTACATCACCCTATTTTCTTTCAAGCCAGAAAATTAAGCTGTCCCTCTGCTACCCACTCCTTGTGCAGACCCTGCATATGTCCTGGCTCATTGTGTGAATGGCAGATGCAATCTAGGTTTTGAAGCTTATTGTCACATAACTCAGTTTACATGGGTTATTAATACACTGCTCTGCCTTCTCACTGCCCAGCTATGTAAGGCTAAAAAAGCAGTCACCTATTTTGTCTGATTATTTTTAAATTTGTACATCAGCTCATGAGCAAAGCAAGATTTGTTTCATTAAAAAGTGTACACTGTATATTAGCGTATTTTTTTCAAAATACATTCAACATTTTATCTCCCTCTGGTTTTTTTTCAGAAGGCAAAACAGCATAATCCCAACTGCCCCATACAAACTAATCATGTTAAATGAATGACAGAATTTTGAATATAAATACAATAAAAAAATTCTGGTAGTATGTTGACATAAAGCCAAGATATATAGCTAAACTATGTATATATGGTTCATTGAAGACTTGAAGTTAACACCAAAGTCAGGAAAAACAAATACCATAATATCAATATGTACGGGACTAGTAGCTGTAATTAAACTAGTCCTTTCTACTTTTTTCATAAACTTTCTCAAACATAATACTGGATTAAAATATCCAATATTTCATTTAAATAAAGTAATTTGTGACACACTGTACAACAAAGATTGTATTGAAGCACTCAAAACGTCAGAATACTGTAAACAAAGTACAAAATAAAGCACAATATATCTAAGCCTTCTTTCTCATCTTTTACTAGCCATCTGTATACATTCATGGGAGAGACAGTATATATAAGATACAACTGTGTGCCTTATACAACTACTTTTTGAAAGGAATGGTCTTGCAAAGAATACCACCTACACTGAGTCACACTGAAAATAATAGGGCTTTATGTTAAATTACAGGTGTAACTTGTATCCCTAATATAGTAAGGCGTATGTGATGAATAGAAGAACATTTGATCTTCCTGAACTGGCACAGAAATAAAAAAATGAAAAGAAAAAGACAGACTACCTTTCTAGCAGTGAAATAATCTTACCTACAGGCTGCATAATGTCTGCTAGATGAGTATTATAGCTTATATTCATTATATGCATTTATTATTAAACAAGGCTATGATATTTGTCTGTATCTAAGAATGTCTGACAGCTAGTGGCCCTGTCTTCAATTGCTTATAACTTTTCAAACCTTTAAGAGTTTGGGTCTTCCTCAAGCTGATTTTTTTCTATTTGGAATGGTTCAATTGTTCTAAGAAAAATACTAAAGAAAAATAAACTGTTTTGGCAATGTTAAAAGTTACATGGCTTTCATAGCGATTACTTCTTTGAATAGCTCTAGCACTTCCGAGTTTTGGAGCAGGTGCTTGAAAACGGGCAGAGGGTTGACTTTTGCAGCAAGGCGACTGTTGTGCAAATTCACATTAGAACTACTCTACACTTGAAAAACTGTAGTTCACACAGAGAACTCATTTGATTTTAACAGCTTCCATCTCTGAAGACTCCATCTTCACTCAAGAGTACTTTAGTCTTCACACAGCTCCCAGCAATAACCAGATTGTGCATTCACAACTCAGACAGACTATGTTCCATTCCCTCACAGTTGCTTTACTGGTTAGACTCTGTATGCAGCATCCACAGAGTGATCATACATGCTTTCTCCAACCTAGGGTGGGAAAACAGATTTCTTTTTACCAGCTGCTTCTGCCAAGGTTGGGGCTGGGCATCAGAACAAGAGTGCATCTGTCCTACTTGTACTCACAGGAACTCTATTGTTAGGATCTAGGGAGTTCTGGAGGAGAAACTCTGGGTTGAGGAAAAGGGAAAGAGGAAACAGGGTTGCAGATGAGAAACTGAGGTGTGTTGATCAAAATGACTGGGAATGGAAGCTGAGAGAGAAATGAAAGCTGGAGCTGGCTGGATCCGGGTCAGGGAGCTAAGGCTGACTAGAATTTGCAACTCATGAAGGAAATGGATGAGTACTTAAAGCTGGTGGATTGGGTGGATCACTGAGCTCAGATAAGGTTTGGGGAAAGGCAAAGACTGGGTCTTTATGGAAAGAAATACTGGGATTAGCAAACACTGCAGAGGTCAAGGAACCTATGGAGGGAGATTGGGAAGACAGACTATATAAAGGAGCAAGTGGCAAGACAGATCATACGAAGACCTGAAAGAGAAAAGTGGAACTGGCTGGGCAAGGATACTGAAAAAAAGGATCTGAGGTACGCAGGAAAGAACTGAGTATGTAGGCAAGAAGACTGGATTGGATGTGGACAGGAGAAAGGACTGGTAGTTGAGACTTGAACATTGAGTTTGAGTGGAAGAGCAGGACTAGGCAGAGAGACTGGGATGAAAAGCTTAAGAGTTGTACACTGGGATATGGCAGACAAGGGGAATGGGACGGGGACATGGAGGTAAAGGTGAGGAATAGATATGACAGGGTACCACAGGATTAAGTTGGGAAGGGGGGGGGTGTCCAGAAGGTGTCAAGATTGGGTAGAGCAAGTCTATGCCTACTAAAATACATTCCTCTCCAGAACCTGAAATATATCACAATTCCACTGCTGCAAGCAAATTTCTATGAAAAAACTAGTGAAGTGTTTATCTTATCTCCTTCTACTGCTGTCAGTTGCTGTGTTAGCTTAGAGGTCTGCGAGATGGATCTAAGGATTCTAACCCTGCTGATGAATAATGTAGGTGTCAATATGATTCCACTTGGAATTTCTTGGGGATTGTGAGATTGCTTTAAAAAAAACCAAAACTATATTAAAATAGATGTATTACAGTTTTGCAATCAAATAATCAAACATTAGGAAATGCCAGAATGGAGGTTGTCTGTTCAATCTAAACTGATCCCATGTGCACATGCATTATGGCTCAGTCTTTCATTTTATGTTCACATGCTATTTTTCTAGAGGACTCCTGCCACCTAAGTGCAGGAGATGGACATGCTCTGAGGACATATCAGATTAATATAAGAAAGAAAGCTGTGTCTCTAGGACTCCTGCCTCATTTGTTACAAAGCTTAGACGTGTAGTGAATGGCTCATAGAATTAAGTGCTCTGAAATTTAAGTCGTGGATGTTTCAAATGAGTGGAAAATACTGTCTTTTGTCTCTGTGCATCAATACCCAAATTGTAAAGTAGAGATAAGGCCACACCCTTGCATGAAAAGTTGTTCAAAAAATAAATTTACTTATATTTTGTAAAGCACATAGATGCTATGGTAATGAGCCACAGAAAAGCCCCAGGAGAGATTACTAATTCTGGCTTTAGAGTGGGGCCTGAATAAAGCACCATAAATAAAGCTTGTTTTTTATGCACTGAACAATGATGAGAAAACAAAATGCATTATATTTCCTCATTATATGAGCATCGTCCATTCACTGAATGAGGCAGGGCTGTGGAAAAAAGGCACTCTCTCATCCCGCAAATAGTTTTTAATCACATGATCCCATACTGTATCAAAAAACACACATAGAAAGGGGTCAGCTGAAGTGACACAGGTAATTTTAGCATTTCTTAACCAATATTTCATTTGTAAACCATTACATTGATATTCTACACAGCTTTATGCTTATGCAGGTGAGTGCGTGTATGAGATACAATGGCTAGACAACAAATGCACAGAAACACTGCATTAATAAACAATAGAAATGTGAAAATGAATAAGCATTAATAAAACTTGTGTTGGATTCAAAACATATGTTTCACACTTAAAAATAGATAAATTCATCCATGCCCTAGTTATTTTTTTTTAAATGTAAATATTTTTAATATATTTTTTAACATTTTTATGGACAATTTAGCAAACATTTTGCCTCCGAAAAATGCCCCTGGAAGTTTCCTTTTAAAAGTCAAAATATAAGCTGGAAATGGATGAATCAATATCAGTTGTAGATGTCAGTTCTATTATACCACTTCTGGTAATATATGAATGCTTTAGAACATAGGAGTTAATTATTTGGGAAAAGCTTTTCTAAAAGTTATGATCAGTCTAATGTGAGCCTTCTCTGTCTTTTAAACAGCAGGATTTCTCCAATACTGTACATGCCTTTATAATTACTTTACTTGAATGTAATACTTTAATGAAGACCAGTTTAATTAAATTAAATTTCTCCCTAGTGGTAACTCAATCAAAATGCATTCTACCCTCATTATATTATCTGTAGGAGTCCAACATTGTAACTGCTATAAGAAAAGCTTATTTTAATGAGAATGGTCATAATGTACTATACTTGGGAGTCAAGTTACAGATACTTTAAATGTCACATAACAGAAAACTTTATATTAAGATGAGAGGGTAGACATTTTAGTATCTAATTGGTACTGTCTGATATCGCCAGCAAAATTATAATCCTATGCATGACTTATTAATGACAGGCAGCTACTTAAACTGTTATACTGGATGCAAGTCATAATAATTAAACTTACATAAACAAATATTTTCATATCTCAGTAGAACAGGACAGCAATCACTGAAGTTTATTTTCAAATGCCATTCAATTCCACTTCCTGTATGATTGGTTAAAATTATACATTTGTCTCATAATGAAAGCGTTCTTATTTTTATGTTGGTTTTCAATTCAAGATATGTCTATTTTAAGGACTTTTATAACGCATCTCAGTGAAGGACTAAAGTGCTTCGTGTGCAAATTAGGTCTCCATGGAGAGGTCCTCAGGTGACTTCTTTATAGAGTCTTCTAACTCTTCCCTTCCCTGGTGTTGAAAGATCTATTTTGAGTATAAGTATATATTCAGCATGCCTTAATAGCTGTCAAGTACTGGATCAAGAATGATGTTTCAGTAATCAGAAAGACTAGTTTAACATATTATGTGACCTGGGCTCAAATCCCTGTTTTACAATGACTAGTACAGGGAGCAGCATGGGAAAAGCAGGCTGTGCCCAGTTTGGGGGAAAAGGGAGCAGTGGTGGATGATCCACTCCCCTCCTGGAGGGTAGAAGAGCAGTGAGACAAAGTTCCCAGCCTTTTCCCCAAGCTGGGATATACCTAGTTTGGGGAACAGGCAGGCAGAAGCAGCTTGACACCTGGAAGATCTTTCCCCTGGAAGGGTCATGTTTCCACTATAACTAACTGAATGAACATTTGTACTGTTCTCATAGTTTCTACTGTGAGAACAGTAATTATTTGTAGAAACATAATGCCTGTACATGGCTTTAGATCGAGGGGATGCAAATCCATTTCTTCCACATGCACCATGCTATAGAACAGGTTGAACTGGGGAGTTAGGCACTTCTCTTTTCAGAGAAAGTGGGTAACTATACAGCCAAGGGTGCCAGATTCATAGTACCAAAGAGAAAGCAAATAAGGAGTATGACACTGTTGGTTGGTAAGAGGGTTCTTCCCAAAAAAAGAAGGGAACTTAGGTTTCAATCTATGTTCCTGGGACTGGAAAAGCAAACAGAAAACAACGTTGGCCTGAGAGAACCTACACCTTTGAGCAGAGCGGAAGTGAGTTGTTAAGGTTCAATATAAGAACCATTTGTTCTGAGGTCTCTAGTTCAGTCTGCTGCTGAGCCTAAAATTTTGATTTTTGACCAGAAGGGAAGACAGAAAACAAAAGAATTATACTGCTACTTAAACATGCCTCAAAACAATAGCTGATGTTATTAAGATAGGCAAACCATGTTGAGAAATAAGGACTGCTAGGGTGTTAAAAGAAGTTAGGCCTGTCTAGGTTGCTGCAGAAGGGAAAACAGAAGGGCTGCCTATACATGTGCTGGTTCATGTTCTAATTAGAACACATTAGAATTTGCAGTTAACTGAGTTTGCTCTGCGTTCTAATTAAAATGCTCCAGCGTGCCCTCACCATCATATGCATAACCCCCCACAGATTTAAAAATGGCTGCTTGGGTGCTTTATTTATAATGCATTAAATGAGGTTTAGATAAAGCATCCTGTGGTCACATCTAAACCTGCGGGGGCTTAATACATGTAATGTCCAGGCCCAGCAAGGTATAAAAGGAGACTTACCAGGTGACCAGGGAGCCAGTGATCAGGGAGCCAGGGAACAGCGGGTGCAAACAGGGTAAGCAGTTTGTTAGGCAGTTCCTGGGGGCAAAAGGAAAAAGGATGAGAGAAGACAGGCACCAGATCCTGCCCAGGGAAGGTAAGTGATCCAGCTGCCTGTGCCTTTGGCTTGTTGAGTCTTTATTTGGTGGGCTGTGTGTGTTTGGAGTGTGTGCTCTGAGAAACTGGGAGTGATTGCTGACTGCTGAGTGATTACTGACTGCTAAATAATTGCTGGCTGAGCCTGACAAAAGCCCTAACAAGGGGCAGAGTCAGCCCAGGCCCGCAGGGTATAAAAAGAGACTCCCCAGATAACCAAGGAGCCAGTAGACAGGGGCTGCAAACAGAGCTGTAAGCAGTTGGCAGGCAGTTCACAGGCCAGTTTGTGGGCCCTCCCTGCCTTTTTTGAGGGACAAGCCTTTCAGTTTGATGTAAGGAAGCAGGGGGAAAAAATGCAATCCCTTGGGGCCAACAAGAAATAAACAGGCCAGTTTCAGGCTAGGGAAGGTCTCCTTGGAAGAAGAGGAGTAAGAAAG
>NW_017729030.1:3428203-3465574 GCF_001723915.1 Gavialis gangeticus | reverse complement strand
GATCAAGATGACCACCACCAAGAAGAAGTGATGGGTGGTGGTTGTTGGAGACTCCCTGTTATGCGGGACAGAGGGAGCCATCTGCCGACCTGACCTGTTCTCTCAGGAGGTCTCTGCTTGCCTGGAGCCCTGATCTGAAATGTCACAGACGGACTACTGAGGGTCATCCACCTCTCTGACTACAACCACATGCTTCTCATCTATGTGGGCATCAATGATACTGTCAGGGGAGACCTTGAGCATATCAAGGGTGGCTACAGGGCTCTGGGTGCAAGGGTGAGGGGGTCTGGGGGCCAGATTGTGTTCTTATGGATCTTTCCGGTGAAGGGAAAGGGCCCGGGCAGAAGTAGGTGCATCTTGCAGATAAACGCCGGCTGCAGAGGATGTCACAAGCAGGGATTTGGCTTCTTCGACCATGGGATGTTCTTCCAAGAAGAAGGATTGCTGAGAAGTGATGGGATCCACCTGAAGAAGAGAGGAAAGAATGTCTTCACAGTCAGGCTCACTAATCTAGTAAGGAGGCCTTTAAATTAAGTTTGCCCAGGGATAGAGACGAAAGCCCTGAGGTAAGTGGGGAAAATGGGAGACCTGGAGGAAGAGCAAGCAGGAGGGGGCAATAGATGAGGTGCTTTCATAGTTCCTGAGAAATCAGGGCAATCAACTAGTTACCTCAGGTGCCTGTATACAAATGCATGGAGCCTGGGAAACAAGCAGAAAGAATTGAAAGTTTTTGCACAATCATGGAATTATGACGATTGGAATAGCAGAGACTTGGTGGGACAGCTCACATGACTAGAGCACTGTCATGGATGGATACAAACTGTTCAGGAAGGATAGGCAGGGGAGAAGAGGAGGAGGAGTTGCACTTTATGTAAAAAAGCCGTATGATTGCTCGGAGGTCCAGTATGAAGCTGGAGATAGGTCTGTTGAGTCTCTGGGTTAGGGTCAGAGGGGAGAGCAGAGCAACAAGAGTGATGACATGGTAAGGGTCTGGTACAGGCCACCAGACCAGGAGCAGGTGGTATATGAGGCTTTCTTCAAACTACTAGGAGAAGTTGTCCAATCACAGGCTCTGGTTCTCATGGGGGACTTCAATCACACTGGCATCTGCTGGGAGGGCAATACAGCAGTGCACAGGCAATCCAGGAAGTTTTTGGAGAATATTAAGGACAAATTCCTGGTGCAAGTGCTGGACTGGCCAATGAGGAGCCATGTTCTTCTTGACCTGCTGCTCACAAACAGGGAAGAATTGGTGGGGAATGTAGCAGTGGATGGCAACTTCAGTAGCAGAGACCACAAGATGATTGAGTTCAGGATCCTGAGGAAAGGAAGGATGGAGAGAAGCAGAGTAAGTACCATGGACTTCAGAAAAGCAGACTTTGAACTCCTGGGAAGGATCCCCTGGGAAGCCAGACGGGGAGGGAGAAAAGTGCAGGAGAGCTGGCTCTATTTCAGAGATGCAGTAACAAACTGAGAGTGCAGGAACAAACCAGTCCGATGTGGAGAAAGACTAGCAAGTATGGAAGAAGAGCAGCTTGGCTTAGCAGAGAACTCTTCAGTAATCTAAATCACTAGAAGGAAGCTTATAAGAAGTGGACACTTGGAAAATAACTAGGGAAGAATATAAGAGCACTGGTTGGAAATGCAGGGATGAAGTCAGGAAGGCCAAAGTGCAATTGGAGTTCCAGCTAGCAAGGGATGTGAAGGGTAACAAGAAGGGTTTTTACAAGTATGTCGGTAGCAAGAGGAGGATCGGGTAACATGTGGGTCCCTTACTGAATAGTGGAGGCAACCTGTGACAGAGGATTCAGAAAAGGCTGAAGTTGCTCAATGCCTTTTTTTGCCTCAGTTTTGACAGGCAAGGTCAGCTCCCAGACTACTGCACTTGGCTGCACAATTTAGGGAGCAGGTGAGCAGCCAACAGTGGTGAAAGAACAGGTTAGGAACTACTTAGACAAGCTGGATATGTACAAGTCCATGGGGCTGGATGGGATACACTCTAAGCTCCTGAGGGAGTTGGTTAATGTGATTGAAGAGCCATTGTCCATCATCTTTGAAAACTCATGGTGATCAGGAGAGTTCCCAGATTATTGGAAAGAGCAAAGAGTGCCCATATTTAAGAAACAGAAGAAGGAGGATCCAGGAAACTACAGCCTAGTCAGCCTCACCTCAGTCCCTGGAAAAATCATGGACCAGATCCTCAAGGAATCCATTTCTAAGCACTTGGAGGAGAAAAGGGTGATTAGAAACAGTCAGCATGGATTCATCTGAGACAAGTCAGCCCTCAACAACCTGATTGCCTTCTATGATGAGGCGACTGGCTCTGCAGAAGTGGGGAGACCAGTGGATGTGGCGTACCTTGATTTTAGCAAGGCTTTTGATACAGTCTTCCACATCATTCTTGCAGGCAATCTAAGGAAGTATGGGCTGGATGAATGGACCGTAAGGTGGACAGAAAACCTGCTGGAGCATTGGGCTCAGAGAGTAGTAAGCAATGGCTCAATGTCTAGTTGGCAGCCGGTATCAAGTGAAGTGCCCCAGGGGTTGGTACTGTGGCCAGTTTTGTTCAATGTCTTCATCAATGGCATACAGTGCACCGTCAGCAAGTTTGCAGATGACATTAAGCTGGAGGGTAGGGCTAGGATTCAGAGTGACCTAGACCGATTGAAGTATTGGGCCAAAAGGAATCTCAACAAGGAGAAGCGCAAAGTCCTGCACTTAGGATGGAAAATCCCATGCAATGGTACAGGCTGGGGGCTGACTGGCCATTCAGCAGCTGTGCAGAAAAGGACCTGTGGGTTACAGTGGACAATATCCTGAATATGAGTCAGCAGTGTGCTCTTGTTGCCAAGAAGGCTAATGGCATACTGGGCTGCATTGGTAGGTGTGTTCCCAGTAGGTCAAGGGAAGTGATTATTCCCCTCTATTCAACACTGGTCAGGCCACATCTGGAGTACTGTGTTCAGTTTTGAGCTCCCCACTACAAAAAGTATGTGGACAAACTGGAAAGTATGGAATGGTAAGGGGGGTAGGGGACATGACGAATGAGGAAAGACTGAGGGAACTGGGCTTATTTAGTTTAGAGAAGAGAAGACTGAATGGGGATTCAATGGCAGCCTTCAAGTACCTGAAGGGGGTTCAAAAGAGGATGGAGCTGGACTGTTTTCAGTGGTGGCAGATGACAGAACAAGGAGAAATGGTCTCAAGTTGCAGCAAGGGAAGTTTAGGTGAGATATTAAGAAGAGTTTTCTCACTAGGAGGGTAGTAAAACCACTGGAACAGGTGACCCAGAGAGGTGGTGGAAGTTCCAGCCTTGGAATTTTTCAAAACCCGGCTAGACAAAGCTTAGGTTGGGATGATCTAGTTGGGGATGGTCTTGCTTTGAGCACGAGGTTGGACTACATGACCTCCTGAGGTCCCTTCCAACCCTAACTTTCTATGAGTCTATGGTGAGGTGTTTTAATTAGAGTGACTTTCCAGGAACTCCTCTAATTAAAATGCCCATCCCCCTCCCCACCACATGTATAGGCAATTAAGAGTTTTATGTAGACAAAACAAACATTGCCTTTCATTTTGAGGCTTCCTAATATTTCCTCCTCTTAATTGCTGCTGTTAATATTTTTGGTGGTGTTTACATCAAGGCTATCTTTTACACTTTGGGTTTTTTCAGGTTTCTTATTCTTTCTATTTCTACTCTGGTGGAACTTATAGTTTGAGCAATGTCAGTTGGATTTAGTTTCTTTGCCTGAGATTTTCTAAACTGAACCTGAAATATATTGTACGTGCACAATGCTTTCTTACTCTGTCTCTCTTTGTTTTCCATTTTTGTAATTCACTCGTTCCAGTCCATTGATCTTTGCCCATTTCTTTTCTAGTAGCTCATTTACAATACAAAACAATTTCTGGCTGTCTGTTCATTGATTTGCCACTTCCATCTCTACTATTTTTTTCCCTCAGAGCATTTCCCTATCATACATATTGTAGTCCCCCTCATCTTATCTACCTAACTCCACAGATAACTAAAGACATATGTGAAAGCTCGCTGGAGGAAAAAATACACACATACAGGATATAAACAAATTTAATATGAACACAAAACAAGCAGCTGTGCCTCAGAAGTTGACACTATTCGATAATTGCTTTTGATCCTCTGAACAGACACATGTCTAATGTAAGAAAACAGCACAGCCCAGTTTCCATCTTATGTCAAAAAAGAATAGAAAACTTGTAATACCTTGTTATTTTAGTTCATATAGTAAAGTCGCATTAATGTCAAAGCTGTTTTAAATCTTAATTTAAACTGCTACATGCAAATATCTAAGGCCTACCATTACACAGGAACAAACAGGAAAGAATGCAATGTAGGATATTTTCTGTGACCTGCCAGTGGAATGTATGTGCAACTAATTGTATATCTATCACCTTCTCTTACGCTTATTTAAACACTATCTTCCCATTAAAGCATCTAAATCAGGATAACTGAATACTTCTTTGTCATCCTTTTAATTTGAAATGAAGTGGATTATGAACTGAGTTACTGCTAAAATTCACTTATTGGTTTACTAAACAGATTTGACCCTTGGTGGAGTAGGGTAGGATTTTTTTCCTTTTTTTTTTTTTTTTGGTATACAACATATAGTGAAAACTTCTCTGAATTAATTGCTAGAAGTTTATTGAGATTTAATCTTGCTAATTTACCAACAATGAACTTGCATGAAGAAAGAATGCCACTACACAGATTTTCATATTGCTAACTGGAGTCTAATGGACACGTAGACATCTTGGCTAAGCACACAGGTTCAAAAAGCCTGAGGCAGAATCAATTCAATCTTCTCAGGTTTTTCTAAGCTGCGAAGCTTGATCTGATAACAAACTGAACCGACATTCAGTGTTTGGGTGGCCAAGATGGGCAGAAGCCCATGCTGGTGCAGGGCCAGGAGTCTGGGGGCACTCACATGCACCACCCCTCATGTTGGATACTGATGAAGGCTGCTGAACCCAGTGGATCAGCAACCCATGCTTGAGTGGCTGCTGGACACACACCCTCATCTCTTCCTGGCAGCTGTGGACAGAGGGAGAGCCCCCTCTCCCCAGCCTCACCCCTTCACCAGTTGCCGACCTCTCTGAAAGGCAGGAGGCAGGTGGAGGAACCCACCGCCTGCTCTCCCTCCCTGGTCAGGCCTGGCACTGCCCCCCACTTTCCCCCCTACCTGGGGTCTGCACAGTGCAGGGGGGAGGGAAAGGCCCCACCACAGGGACTTTTTGTTGCCCACAGCCCAGCAAGCTGGTATGGGATCACCACAACTCATCCCCTTACTGGCTGCCCGCCTCTTTGAGCTCATCCTTTCCTCTGCCCCCCCCACCCTTCCCCCATCCCACCAGGCTGAAAGGCACAGGCAAGAGGCAGGCTAGGGAGTAGAAGCTTTACTGCCTCAGCTCTGTGAAAGCTAGGGGTGGTGTTGGCCCTGCTCTGCTGGAGCAGAGAGCACAGTACAGGGCTGAAAGCATCCTGGGATACTGGGGGACTGTGAAGTAACATGTCGGGAGGAGATCTGGATCTAAAGTTCCATAAACCAGTTTAACTTAAATCAGTTAAGTGTGATACTATATCCATCCAGGTTTCCAGTCACTTAAACTGGTTTATGTGTAACTTCTGTCCCTGGGCCTTGAATCATACCAAGAGCACTATTATGAAACAAAGCCAAGAAACTATTGCTCATAGCTTTTTTTTTTTTTTTTTTTTTACTTGTGCCAACTGATACAGTTGCTTAATACACTGTTGCTCTAGTCATTTATTACTTTGGCACTCTGCCAAAGTAAGTGATGCAAGGGATATTTGTAGATAAATGAGATAAATATTACATTCATAAGTTGCTAGTGAAAAAGGGAGTATAAGGTGAATGTGCTTTCTGTTTTATGAGAATATTTTTGAGTACACAAAGAGAGAGGGCCCATTCTGCTTTAGAATCACTACTCAAAGAGAATTTAGAATATAATATATGATAAAGAAAAGTGCAGAATCTGTATTATATATTTACCCACCTAGGAATTCCTTTCTTCTCCTCCACATTTTTAGTGGGTCAATAGGCTGGGTAATTTTCCTATAGAGTGAAACAGATCATTATACCGTGACTATAGCATTCTATAAAAGTTCTTATGCTACTCCAACCACCTTAGCATCCAAGCATGTGCTAATACTGTATTATGTGACATTATCTGACACACACACAGTTAATTCTTTCCATCCTGTCCCCAGGGGAAAAATGTGACTGCAATACAGTATTTGTTTTACTTACTTAAAAATTAGCACTTAAGAAAAAAAAATAATGCTTGGTTTTCTCTATAGACATTTCCTAGTTTTCTTTAAAGAAAACTACACATTCTGTTATGTCCAATCAACAAAAATAAAAAGCATAAGTCAGGCACCGAATTCAGGTGCTTCAGTACAAATCTCTAGCCTGAGCCAGACGTATTCTTGTGAAGTCTGGAAGATGCTCATTCTGTAAAATTCTTAATATTTACCTCTTTTTCTAGGTCTAAGAAGCTTAATTCAATAGCAAGAGCTGTGAATGGAACAGATACAATAGGGAAAAAGGAGCCTAGGATTTCTGTCCTCCTGGTTCTCTATTCAGTTTACTTCCTTTTATGTTGATAATATTTTGGGGTGAGAGGCAGGGGCTAACACCAACAAGAAATAATACCTAATACATAAGTTTTGCAAGAATTAAAGTAGCTCCTCTACACATTATAGTCTAAATTTTGGGACTATATCTCTATAGCTGCATGCATGAGGAAAGCAAAGTACCCCTCTTAACCTCAAGCCAAAACACAATTTTCTATTTTAAGCTATGCTATGTAAAAAATGGCTGGGAATGTACTATTATTAACATCCTCTAATACTGTTAATATCCGACCTTCTCTCAAAGCTGAATGAAAAAAAAAAATCCCCCCCCCGAAAGATTTAAAAAAAAACAAAAACAAAAATCACAAGGAAAAATCCCTTTACATATGTCAGACCAAACACAAGGACATTTTTATAAGCATCCATGTCTTGTTCATGAATCAATAAAGCCAAGGAGTTAGAAAGATGGTTGCTTCATTCAGTGACTAAATTTTAACGTTGTGACACTTGGTTTCCTAAACTGCACTCAGAACTTCTCAACTGGCTAATGCCAGAGCCTCTTCAAGCTATTGTTCTCTACAGGCCAGGCTTAAGAAAGTGTTTATGAACATTCCTATATTAAAAATAAATGAAGTTAAAGTAATAAGCCATTTAAAGAACGGTTACAATGAGACATAATGGCATCAGGACTCATGATATAGGTCCAGTAAAAAGAAACAATAAATTAAATACTTAAAAGAAATGGGCAATATTAGTACTTTAGCAACTATGACTTCAGCTTAAATGAGAATACTGTTTTCCAACCCTTAGTATTATTGTTCAAGCCAGGGGGCACCTATATTTTATTATTTATTTTATTTTGTTGCTTTGGCAGGGGCTTGTGACCCAGCTGTGACGCTAACTGCAGTTCTCCACTCCTGGAGAGCTCAAGCTGCCTGCACTTCCCTCCTTCCCTTGCTACGGATACCTGGACCCTCAGCAGTGAAGGTAAATGCAGGCAGGGGACAGCAGTGGGAAGGGTATCTGTGGCAAGCACTAAAGAGGAAATGGGCAGCTCAGCGCAGCTGCCTGGGGGGGTGTAGGATGCTGACCCCTGCTTCAAGCTGCTATACTTACTCATATCCCACATGCACTCTTTTGACAAAAACAGCCCTCCAATCTTGCGGTACAAGATTTAAGAGGGAACTGTGGTTTTCAGCCCTGGAATAGAGAAATGGAAGCATGGAAATGCTGTAAAATGGTTGCTCTGCTTCTCCCCCTGCCAGCCCTAGGCAGGGAGGGGGTGAAATTCAACTTTCAGGCTTCCAGATACAGTATTAGCCCTTCTGTCAAAATTAACAGTAGCTTTTGGCTGAGGAATCAACAGATGCTGCTTGTTAGCTAGTGGCTGTGAGAGGGTTAATATTTAACTTTTTCCGGAGCAGCTCTGGTCCAGATCCCCTGCAGTCAGAAATCAGCCATGACTCTGGAGAGCAAAAATGATTCCTTCATTCTGCCTTCCCAAAACAAAATGAGCCTAGGTACAGATGTTCAGGGAGGTTATGTAGCATTTAGGTCACATTAAAAATGACCACCCAATCTAACTTAGTTTCAACAGATGCAAACCTTGTGCTTAGATCCCTAGTTACGTTAATCTACGTTCAAACTGTACAGGAGTTTAGGAAGATTAAATAGGTCTAAATATGGCCAATTCAATCTAAGTCAACTGTACCTCAGAGGTAGTCCAGTTTCAATCAGGTTCATCAAGACTGATCTAACTGAACTTCTGTAGTTACCAGCACAGCCCCAGGGCTGTGAAAACCCAGACAGTGTCCCCAGTCCCAAGGCTGCACTTTTCCTACCTCCCAGTAGCTGCCCTGGATCTTCAATCCACCCCTAGATGGACAACAACTCCCCCCAGGATTAGAAGCAATATGGTGGCATGCTGGGAGGGTGGGGGGATGGCAGGGTCTGCAGGGCTTAGTGGAGTTGGAAAACCTCTGTGATCCCATCAACCCCCCTCAATCCTCCTTGCAAACCTGGCTACCCTGATCCCAGCAAACCCTCCTGGACTGCAGACTATGCTAGTCCCCCTGATCTCCCTCCAAAGACTCCACTTACCTGCCAACTTCCCCAAGCCCCGCATGGACCCTCATAACCTTACTCTGATCCTACCAAACCATCTTAGATCCCAGCAACACCCCCTCCCCCCCAGATCCCACTAGTCCCCCCATCCTGACTTACCTTAGATTGAGCAGCCATTTTATGTGGAATTGTTTAACTTCCCCAAATGTCTGTACATACCTTGAATGTCTTATTTGGGAGTGAGCACTAGGGAAGAATATATGGTGTTTACATATGGAAGCTGTGTGTCTTACATAGAGTTTTACCTGGCTATAAAGCATTTTTTAAGACCATTTGGATTGGACAATGATGTCCCATGCTAAATGTTAAAGAACGAAGAAATAAGACAGCAGAAAATTGAAGCCAAATAAGAAATGAATCATAAGAGATTTTAGAGAATTACACAGAGGTTATTAAAACTGTAAAATGGACTACAAAAGGCAAAAATGGAAACTGCTGACATGAATATATTCCATGGAGGAAATAAACTATGCACCTCTGTAATACTTCTGTGCTTTCAATACCCTAGCAAGCTTGGTAAAATGGATGTTTCAGTCAAATAATGTAAATGTTACTGACTAGGACTATAAAGTATTGGACAAGCCAAATGATCTCTTTGAAATATAAAGGGAAACCAGTATTTAAAAAACAAAAGTATCCACAAAGAAATTAGAGGTCCAGATAACCATTAAAATATTTAAGGTAAGGCTGTAAGGAATAAAATCTTTATTCTGGCACCTTGCTGTAATATTGTCTTCAACAAGAAAAATTATATTTAGTCAAGCAGCCAAGATGGAATATAATACACAAAAATATTTAAACCAACAAGGTCTCATTTATGAAAAACTACCTGACAAACTTTTCTACTGCTAAATATTTGGCATCATTTAGAGTTACACTGATATGCTTCTCTGATCTGCAGATCCCATAAAGTCACTGATGTGGGGAGGTGGAATAAGCATAGAATAGATATTTGAAGGGAAAGGTAAGGGAAGATTTTTCCACAAAACTCTAAGCTTCTAAGTTTTTAGTTAGAATATTTATAGCATTTTAGGTATAATACTAAAAATATATATATTTTTATAGTTTTTATCCTCAAGTACCCCAGTTCCCTAAGCTTCTACCAGACCCAAAACACAGGGCACTCATTTTTCCCAGTCCTTATTTCCGTGCCTTGCCAATTTCTTACTTTATGCAGTTTCCTATATTCCAAACCAAGGTAGCATAGCTGCCTGACAGACATTTTTGGTAGAAATGAACCTACTATGGCCAGTTAATTTAGTCCTGTGTTTATTAAACATTTCTGAATATGAATGAGTAGGATAAGAAGGCCACTGTATACATCAGGAGACTTCAAAGACCTGAAAGTAAGAAAAGTCTTAAATAAACTTTTCTTCATACCCCAATATTATTATGCACATTGAAGAGCCATTCTGTGCAGTAGAGCCCTAATACATCCTACCATTAAAGGTTAGTGGTCAAGATGACATGATAACCTTTGCATTTTTCACTGATAGGATACAAGTGTCATAGGTGTGACCTTGGATAGCTCTGTTAGAGGAAGTGAAAGAGCTGCTTGAAGTATAATGAGAATGACTGCTATTAGCTGCAGAAACACAGAGTGTATGAAACAAGCTGTGAATAAGGGACTTGCGGGGAAAAAAGTACAGCTCATAACAGACGTGGGTGAAGACATTAAATTATCTTATCTATCGTGTCAAATTTAACATTGTGCTGTATGGCATATGGTGTCTGGAAACGAACAAAAATTCTCCACATTACAATGAAGAAAAGTGTTACTGATGGAATTTTTAGTTGCATTATTTGACATTTACTTAAGATTACTTTTACAGGTTTAACTGTTAAGTGTTTCACAGTAAAATAACTTTGATGACTGCTCTTCAAAAATGACATATTTTGTCAGCCCATTGCTGCCTAAAATAGACTATTTTTCTATTCCACAAAGGGTTTGAAAGTTTAAGGCAAGAATCACATTCTGCAGTTGCTGCTCAACCAAGAAATGATGTTTGCAAGTTCAAAGAGATCACCACATTTATTGAGAAAAGCATTATTAATGGTATCATTTTAAAAAGCTTTTCCATGCCCACCTTTCCTTTTAATAAGGAGACAATTTAATACTAGGTCTTGTTCTCATTATGAAATACAGTATACACTGATCTTAAACTGAGCTCATTAGAAGCAAGTCTAAAGTGCTGCTGCAACTGAACAAGAGATCTGATTGCAGCTGCAGACTATTAGTTTATTTGGGACAGATATCAGTTTGAGGGTGTGGTATGTAGCCCAGAGTGCAATGGGATTAATCTGCAATGACAAATGACTCCCATGGTTATAGTAAGAACCTTCACATCACCATGTGTCCAACCCAAACAAAAACAAAATGGTTAAGGCGTTTAGCTGTCACAATCTCCAACTGTTCAGGCAGGCTTCTGGTAGTTCTAGCTTTTCCTGCAACTTCAAGCTATAACATGAGGATTCAATCACAGAGATAGATGGCTTTTAAATATCTTGTCCTTTTTATCCTTCTTGTGTATTCTACCATTTCCATTTTGAGCTTACTGAATTTTCTTCACAAACCAGAAATCTGTGGTCCCTTCCTCTGCTCCAGGCAAGGTTTTTAACCCTTAACTTTCCTGATAATAGAATTGAGAGGTTCTATATACTGTCATGACAAAGTGTCAGTGAAGGAGTAGATGGAAACAGGTGAGAAGAGAAGTCCTGCAGGATTATGGATAGAAATTATAGTGTGGAAAAAAGAGATTAATATTTTTGTGGAGATTAAGGTCACGGGAAGACAGAATAAAGCCATGTGAAAGACCTAAAAACACTAGATGAGAGAGAGAAAACAATAAATTACTGTATTTTAACTGGATCAGAATATGTTGTGAAGGAGGTGAAACTGTGTTTTAGGAAGAAAAAACACTGACTTTTTAAAATGAGTTGATTAGAAAATAATGATTCTGGATGTGAAAACACAGGATAGCTACTTCAAAAATGATGGGAGAAAAGTAAAGAAAAACCAGAATAAAAATTATAGTAAGTAACAGTTTATATTATTACTAGAACCTTGTAAGCAAGGAACCATTTTGATTAACTTTACAGCAGGGGTAGGCAACCCCTGGCACGGGTGCCAGAGTCTGGCATGCAAAGGCATTTTGCTTGGCAAGTGTGCCTCAGGGTGGATGGCAGGGAAGGGGCTGGAGCTGCACTGTCACAATTAGGATCCGGCCCCTCATGGCTCCCTCACACCTGCCCTGGCATGCCGAGATCTTACATGTTGAGGTTGTGGGTGTTTGGGGCACTCTGACCAAAAAAGTTGCCAATCCCTGCCCTATAGTGTCCGCTACAGTTGGTGGCTCCATGAAATGTACAACTGGCTCTGGGGTTATTTTTTTAGTTCAGGATTTTTCAACTTTTTAAATAAGCATACCACTGGCAGCTGGATGCAGAGTGGGGGGGGAGGGGTGGCACACAGCCAAATGCAGAGTAGGGGGGGATTAGTGGCAGCTGCACACAGAGTGGCAACAACATGGGGTGGTTGGTGGTGCTGGCAGCTGCCATGTACGAGCTCCACCGCCCCCAGTGTCCAGCTGGCTGGACAGTGCTTGTGCGGCCCACAGAGGGGTGCCACTACCTTTGCCCCTGCCCACGGCTCTGCTCCTGGGAGGCAGTGGGAGGGGGTAGTGGGTGGCGGCACTCCATCCCCATCCACCCAAATGTTTTATAGTTTCATAGCACTTTGGGGTCAGAAGGGACCTGAACAGATCATCTAGTCTGACCCCCCACCAGTGGCAGGAGCACACTCTGGGATCACATGACCCCAGACAGGTGTTCATCCAACCTCTTTTTGAATTTACCCAGGGTAGGAGTGAGGACCACTTCCCTAGGATGTTGGTTCCAGATCCTAGCCACCCTAACAGTGAAATAGTGCCTCCTAATCTCTAACCTGAACCTATTTTCCAGCAGCTTCTGGCCATTGTTCCTCATCACCCCAGGTGCTGCTGGGAGGAATGGGGCCCTTCCTATTTGCTGCTGATCTCCCCTAATGAGTTTGTAGGCAGCCACCAAATCCCCGCTAAGCCTCCACTTGCTGAGGCTGAGCAGGTTCAGGTCCCTCAGCCTCTCCTCATAGAGCTTGCCCTGCTGCCCTCTGACCAAGTGGGTGGGCCTCCTCTGAACTCCCTCAAGGCAGGCCACATCCTTCTCAAAGTGCGGTGCCCAGAACTGGATGTAGTACTCCAATTGTGGCCTGACCAATGTCACACAGAGGGGGAGTATCACCTCTCTGGACCAGCTTGAGATGCATCTTTGGATACACGACAATGTGCAGTTGGCTTTGCTGGCTGCTTTTGGGCATTGGTGGCTCAAGTTCATCTTGGAGTCAATAATGACTCCAAGATCCCTTTCTGCCTCTGTGCTCACAAGGGGGGAGCTCTCCAGCTTGCACGTATGCTGTGGATTCCTTCTCCCCAAGTGCAGCACCCTGCATTTATCTACATTGAACCCCATCCTATTACCATCCGTCCACTTCTGTAGTCTGTCTAAGTCTAATTGCAGCCTCTCTCTCCCTTCAAGCGTGCCTAGGATGTACCCCTAGGATCTTCCCAAGTACCCCTGGTTGACAACCCCTGATTTAGTTGAACTGATCCTCAAGTATTTCAGGAATAATGGAAGCCTGGTGCTTATGCTACAAACTTGATAGACTGTGAAATTTTTATTTCTCAGCTGAGTGGGGGAGGGAAAAGTGCCCCAACACATGTTCAAATACACTCACACTCTCTCTCTCTCTCTCTCTCTCTCTCACTCTTTCTGTCTCTGAAAAAGGAAAACCAAACAACTAGGGGGAACTAAATGTGAACCTTTCATAAAATCTCTTTTAAGTGATATCTAACATTTCCACGCTCAGAATTTTATAACAGAAAACTAAACAAAAGTCTATGAGTAATGCAGCACTGTAGCTGAACAGATGTAAATTGCAGATAATTTAATGAATAAGGAATTCCAAGCAAGCAAGGGAAAAAAGGGGTAAAAAAAAAAAAGGAAAGAAGAAAGAAACATTAATTTTAATTCCAAGCTCCTCTCAGATGCATCTCAACACAGATGGGGAGTTAGGATGTTGATAAATAATACATTCATTCTGTTAAATGCTTCAGGTAGATCATTTATCCCTACAATTACAAGTCAGAGAACCTAATTAAAGATTTTTTTTCTATGTAATTCTTGGAAATATTTTTAAAGGAATTAAAAGAAATACAACATTGCCCATATTGTATAGTAACAATTGCTAATAAGTATCCAATTATTTCTCAGCTTTGCTAAAGATTAAGGTCATTATCTTACTTCATAAGTAAAATAACAGTATATAATTCTGTTTATAACAGTATATAATTTTCAAAATGCAGACTTGTCTGTTTAATGCATCATAGTTTTTATTATTCACTCATTTTACAACATTTAACATTTTTTTATTAAACAAGTATAATATGATACAAATATAAACTGAAAGTTAAAAAGTAAAATTAAACCAAGAAAGAAGAAAAATTGTGCTTGATTTAGCATGCATGAAACAGGCTTCCTTTTCTTGTTAAGGAATGTATGCAGAGTCAGAGATAGAATAATTACAACTAGTCCCACTTCCTTAATAAGGGAAGAAAAGTATACCAAGGAATATCAAGTATACTAATATGTTATATTAGACATCAGGTGGATTGGATTCAATTAAACAATTCTGATAAAAACAGAAAATACCTATCCTATGCAAAAATGCCACTGATACAGATATTATTTTATTTATTATACAGACCTAAATAAAATAGATAAATGGATACTAGAATTATACAGTACAAGGTGATATACACAATATTGATCCATTAACCTCTATTTATATTATACATGAAAATACAGATATGACAATAGAAGCTATGGGCAGTTTTACATGTGCTCTGGGGTAGGAGGGGAGATGCCTTAATTAGAATAGCTCTGAGAGCTGCTCTAATTAAAGCACCACCTATGTCTTCTGTATCAGTGTCCCTGCATTTAAAAATGGTGGTGAGCATGCTTGAAGCTCATTCAGTGAGCTTTATTTCAAGCACTCCTACCACCATTTTTAAGCGTGGGGACTCTGATACATGAGACAGAGGAGGGTGATGGTGCATGGTAATTGCTATGCTCCAGTAGATTGAATTAATTAAGTCTGTTCCAACAAGCTGGAATTCCAGAGTGTTGGAGCAGCCTCTGCACTCGTGTATAGGTGCTCTTTATTCCTAGTTGGAAGAACTGTTCATTTTTTTTAAGGTACTAAGACCTAAACTGCAGTACAAGAATGTTAGAGTAAAAAAAAAAATCACAAACTTAGAAATGAATGCTAAGTTTATCCTAAAAATATGGACTCACATTCATATTTAGCAGTTACAATTAGAAGTTAATCTTTGAAAGAGCCTCATCGCTTCACAAAATAAATTAAGCAAACCATTCCCAGAACAAAATCAGGACTTTGAAGCTAGGGATAGACATTCAAAAAGCCTAACCTGGCTTGGCTGAATCAGTTTGTAACTGTACAGACATCCCAGAAATGCAGGCACATGCCTGAAGGGACTCAGGGTAGAAGCCAAGGGGTGTTGGAGCAGCGCTCCCTTCCCTTCCACACTGCTTAGCTGAGGGGGGCATGGTCAGACCCTGGCAGGATGCTCTGACTAGGGAGGGGTTTCCCCGCCCTCCCCTTCTGACCAGCCCAGCAAGGAACTGATAACACAGGATTTATCACTAGGGTTGCGCAAAGGTTCAGCCAATTCGATTTGATTTGGGGGAGCTTCGGCCCATTTTGGCGGCTGAATCTCCAAAACTGAACTGAATCAGGAGACCAATTAAGACGTCACAATTGAATCAGAAACCTCCAAATCAATTTGGAAAAGATTTGGCACCAATTTGGAGATTTGGCCATAGACTAAATAGGCAGCACTCCTCACCACACTAGAAATGGCTACCTCCATCTGTTAAGCCAGTTGTGGTGGGCAGAGGATGAAGGGAAGGGACATGGGGGGCAGCTCAATGCCCACACAGCTGGGAAGGAATTCAGGTTGGGGCTGGGACAAGCTGTTCAGCCAGGGCACTGGGGCGTGGGACTGCACGCTACTGCACACTGCAGGTCCAGGAGGGCATGGGAGAGGGCATGCACACCCTGGATCTGCACAGGGTAGGCTGAGTTGGGCTGCATGCCATGGGGCAGGTGGAACCAGGGCTGTGTTCCAGATGGCTAGCTCCAGCTGGAGCCCGGAGTGCAGCCCTGGCTCCACCCGCCCCACAGAGTGCATTTGGACTGGGGGCTACGGCAGGGCTGCAGCCACCCTAAAATTCCCAATAGCCCCTACCACTGGTCCCTCCCTGATCTGGGTGCATGCACCTGCCGCCATGCCCTGCCGCTGCTCGCCCAGCCAGGGCGAAGCTGCAGCTTGTCTGGGAGGTGCAGGGAGGCTGGGTGAGTGGCGGGAGGGCATAGCCCCCACTCCCAGTGCCTTCTGCTGCCCGTCCACAGTGCAGCTCACCCCAGCCCACCTCATGCAGATCCTGGGTGCACATGGCCACTCCCATGACCACCTGGACTGGTGGTGCACAGCGGTGCGCAATGGCGGGAGCCCCCCTCCTGAGTCCTGCACTCCCCCACCCTGACTGGGCAGCTTGTCCCAGCCCCAATCCCTCCCTCACTGTGGGGGCATTGATCTGCCCCCTCATGCCCCTTCCCTCCTGCCCTCCGCCCACCACAATAGACTTACCAGCTGGAGGCAGCTGTGTCTAGTGTGGTGAGGACTGCTGCTTATTTAGTCTATGGCTGAATCTCTGAATTGGCGCCAAATCTTCAGATCGGAATCAGCTGAATTGAATTGGGGCAGCAATTCAAATCACTGAATTGAATCACTGTCCCTCCGAATCAGCCAAATCTGAAGCAAATACTTGCTGCTTCACATAGGCTTATTTATTACCCCTAACTCACTGTTTATCAGCCCATTAAGAAAAAAAAAACAGAGAGACATTCCCAGCTACCTGTTGATTCTGCCTTTATCCCATCTGCCACAGCATGGACTGTAGCCAACATGTGGTCTCCTAGCTAATGCTGACAGGTGTCTGTGTAAGGCAGAGGGGAGGGGGAAGGGGGAGCAGGGGGAAGCCATGCAGACACCTGCCATCTCTACTAAGCTCCAGCCAGGGAGCAGATGGGAGGGGCTAGCTCTGCTGTGGAGCAGAGAGTCCTGCCCAGCCCAGAGAGCATGCTGGGATGCTGGGGGAGTCTGGTTTAACTTAAACTAGCAGGGGGTCTGGGACAGACACTGCATAAACTGGTTTGATGCAAATCAGTTATGTCTAATACTTCATTGTACCAGGTTTATCTCAAACCAGTTCCAGCCATTTTGAAACTGGTTTATGTGCACTGAACATCTGTTCTGTTACAGGTTTAAACCAGTTTCTGATCATTAAAACTGGTTGATGTGTAATGTTTGTCCCTAGTCTGAAGGTTCAAGTCTTTAAAACATCACTTCTATTTTCAAAACAATAACCTTTTTGGATTAAAATGACCCTGTACCAGGGAAGAAAGGATTTGGAAAACCCTGATAAATTCTCTTCCTCCCTTTCTATAGATAAATAACTTTGGAGGATAAGCCGCACAGATTTTTGAAGCTATATTCATCCCAGGGCCCCTGTGATAAGGGATCTGTAGGGAAAGGAGCCCTGATATCCATGGATTAGTAGTGCTCATGCAATGAGGACAGTGATTCTGCTGGTTCCTAAATATATCTTTAGCAAGAAATTAGATGCCCTTCACAAAATCCTGGTGCAGCTGCTCAGTACCAGCCTCCCAAGGAATCTACAGGGAGGTGAATAATGTCAAAGAACCATACATCTCAAAGTAGCTTCCGGTCCTTTTCTACATCTGTCTTTAATATTGTGGCCAATGTCAAGTATTTGCCAAAATGAGATAAAATGAAAAAAAAAAAATCTAATAATTATGTTCCTGTCCGGCTTTCCTATGTGGGGATAGTATTGCTTGGCATTATTAAGCAAGTGACATATTAATTTCAAGAGGGGCTATCTTTTATTCAGGGTGAAGTAATTGCTATATATTCCTCACATACTACAAAGGAGATTTGTGAGGCAAAGTTAATGTTCATTTCTTATGAGGTAACTAACCATTTTAAAATGAAGGTAGAGTTGAGTAAGCAGAATGAAGCATAATTACTTGGGTGGAATAGGACATTAGAGAGCATTGAGGTTCAAACCTCTATATTTAAAAATAGTGACATGGGACTGTGAATGACCCATGGGGCTCAAAATCACAATTTTGACTTCATCAAAAATGTTGAGTTTGCAATAGCACAGTAAGCCCTAATATTGTTATGGGATTTGGCTTCATGCTGATTTAAGGGAGAAGAGTGTCATCTAATAACCTTCCCACATCACTTCCTGAAGAATGATTTTTTTTCCTTGTAAGGCTTCCATTTAAATGGTCTACAACACAATGCAGCATAGCTGAAAAACAGATGAATGCCATTGGATTGTGGTTAAGTTCCACAGTAATTGTATGTCTCTCACTATGCAAAATATATAATGAAAATCAGCAGAAAGGAAACACTTCTGATAGATATTCACTTATAAACAGGTACATCATCTTTCTATTTCTTGTAAAAGTTAAGCTGGACAGCTTTTCAGAAGAATGAAAATGTCATTTGTTCAGTGCAAAGATGGGTGGTATTAGGCATTTAAAATGTGGTATTAGGCATTTAAAATGTGGTATTAGGCATTTAAAGTGTTCATTAAGTCCTTGAGTGGTTAATTACAAACTACAAACTACTAATTACAAACTACATATGCACTTCTAGACTAATTAAAATATTTCTAAGTAATAATTTTATTATTTTAATTTGCAGAATGTACGTCATTAGCTATATTGCCCTCTCCTGTAAAAGCCAAATAATAACAGCAGAAACAGTATCCACATTATTATTGACACTTCTATTATCTAACAATGGTAGCAGTATAATACTTGACTCATATTTTGTCTTAAAATTAACATTTTAGAAAAAAAAAAAAATCAGGAAAACCACCTTTGTTTATAATCAGTACATTTATGTACAGGGTCACACAGATTCTTTCAACTATGACAGACTCTCAGCCCCACTCCTATTCTCACCAAGGTCAGTAAAAGTTTGTAGTTGGCTTAATTGGGAACTAGACCATACCCATCTTTGTTTGCTTTGTGGATATTTACTGACTGTATTAATAGTACCTAACTCCTAAGATAAATGCATTTTACCAAGTCTATTCTGTGTATTTTAGTGGAGAGCATAATCTAGAATCCCTAATTAGAAACTCCTAGATTGCAGAATTTAACGTTCTGAAGAATTTTTAATGTGACTGTTTTCACAAGAAGATGTGTAATGTCTACTTTATAAGGGATGACTGATTTCAGTAGCAATTTTATAGAAAAAATATTCATGAAACATCTACCATTTTGGCTACTGAAGCCTTTATGGATCCAATTCTGGACGTCTGAAAAAGTAAACAATGGGTCCTAATTATGTCTTCTGATCCAGAGAATAGGCTTTTACTGAAATCAATGGGAGCTGCATGCATTCATCCAGTGACACAGTTTGACCTATACAATAGACTGATATATCTCTGTTGTCTACTCCATTGACTGACTAATCATTTTAGCCTGGCTCTACAAAATCAACTATATTTATCAAATTAACATTTCTTTTATGTCTTCATATTTTCCGGCTGACAAATACTTTCCGGATAAATCCTTCTGGTCCAAATTAATTCTTAGTGTAAATCCAATGCAGTCAATAAAACCACATCGGAGATCAATTCAGCTGTATATTTTATTTACCAGCTAGTAATATTAATACTATATTAGAAAAATGAACGTCCATTTAACCTTCATTACCAAATGCTAGGTTTTAAATACCACAGTGAACAAATTTAGTAAGTTTTTGCCTTAGCTAAGATCAGACAGGAAAAGGATCTAGTACACATATGATGTGTCACCAAGTTGTCATCTTGACAAAACAATTAAAAAAATCAAAGTAATACTTCTGTGCTTTCAATACATTTCTTCCAAAACATGGATTAAATTAACATCATGCATAATAATACTCTGATTTCAGTTAGAGAAACATTATACTATGAATCTGCAAAGACTTTGATGAATATCCTATTAAGATAACAGCTCATTCAGCTGCAGTATTGTTTATAATCTTAATGCTTTCTTTGCAGCAATGAAAGAGCAATAATTTTATTCCTTTTGGAACAGAATAGCACTGAAATAACTGAAGGGCATTCAAGGAAACTACAATTCTATTATTCTTTTATAACACAGATTAAATTTTATTTATTTCACAAAAATATATTTATTTACACTTCAGTCTAATGTTAAATTTTCTAGTAATATGTAAGTTACTTATAATATAGTTTTATCTGAATTTTGGTTCCTTAAATAATGGTAATTCATTCAAGTGAGTGTTGCACTGATATGGGTAGTCTTTAATAATAGAGACAGTCTGGCTGAAATTATTGGGCAATATTCTGATACCTTATTGTATTTTTATTCAGTCTTTATTTAGAGCCCCTCCTTAAGTATGCTACTGAACTAACCTGATGTTGCATCTCAAGCAAAGGATACTGCAGTTTTTTTCAAACTATACAGTGTTATGCAGAAGTACAATCTAGCTTGTTCAGTTAGCCTACTGTGTAGTAAGGTATATTTAGCCAGGGCACCACACTTCTATGTCTATGTGGTTTCTGATGCCTGAGATAGCTCATTCAGAACTAGCTTGCAGATAATTTGTATAGCTGTGTAGACACACTCTTAGATATTTGTCTATTAATCATAGTATTACCTTATTAGTTCATATAATTATCCAACACTATTATGCTGGAAGACATTTCTTATTGCTGCTGCTCACTTCATGTACTGAAACCTTGGGAGTTTTGCTATTCACTTCAGTGGACTGAATATTTTACTCCATGTGATTTTATTCTAGCTACAGTAATGTAATTGCAACTTTGCTCCTTATTCCTATCAATATCTGAATTTTTCCTAATCTTCTTTGCCATGGTGATGTCCTTTAAGAACACAAGAAATCCAAGAACTATTATTATCCACTAGCATAAATTGTAGGATGAGTAGAATTTGAAGGCTCAAGCACTGGATATTGCATGAAAAGTATTATCTTTATCTTTTTGAAATGCAATGCTTTCACTTTGAGCACTCTTTATTGTTTTTAGGGGCAAAAGAAATAGAAGAAAAGGGACTATGCCTGTTAAGAACATGTTTTGAACTAGTGAGCAGTCTTACTGAAGCACACTGAAGTTATATGTTTACATACTTTGCTAGATTTCCTGTAATTTTGTCTGAGATTCCCTTAGACATCTTGTTGCAAACTGCAATCTTGAAAACTAAGAATAGTAAATCGAAAATTCTCTATGTAAAAAGATTTGAACCTATGCATAGGATTTAATTATGAATAATACCTTTAAAATATAATGAAGGAAAAGCTGATCAAACATTGTCTTAGAAGCAGCCTACAAAACCCGCCAAAGCTCATACAAATATTTCCTTTATATTTTGTAACAATAACATATAAAACATTCTTAAATAGTGGAAATTTCCAATACTGTTTGATGTAATGTTACACTAAAAGCGCAACCTTCTCTGCTTTTCTTATTTGTCTGTTTGGGGGGGTTGTTTATTTATCATAATCCCAAAGGTTAGAAATTTTAAAATTACCAGAAGAAGCTACAGCAGGCATGTTATTATTAACTATAATTATTACTCTATCTTGAAGATGTTCCATAAAATGAAGGTGTTAATAAGTGTAAAATATATTTATTTCAAAGTTGCTTAATGAAGTCCTGTGAGAGAGCAATAACTTCTGTCAAGTCATTTATGATATGTACTGTAAATTCTCTGCTGATGCACTAAGGATTTAGCTTGCAAAGTATTCATAGAAATCTTATAATTCAATTGAAACTGTTTCTTGTTTAATCCCCTCAAAACACAAACAAAATCTTACCTTTTGAGATGTCTAGCTTTTATGCAATATATATTTTTTTAATTCTGGCAGCTCCAAACATTTGTTTGGACAATAGCTGAAGGCTAGTTTCACAAACCGATGCAGATATTGTAAGGCGTAGAATCCCGATGCCTAACTTTTAACCGGCTTGCCTTCACAGAGAGATCTATAGTCCTGAGAGGGATGAGAAATGGTATATGGGAGGCTTCATGAGGAAGTAGGTGCATCAGAATGGGACCTATTCTGCCAGCACACTCAGCAGTAGCTGCCTAATAAGGAAATAGGAAGCACTGAAAGGGAAGGAGCTAGAGTTACCTCTAGTTTGAAGGAGGCACCTATTCCACTCAGGATTAACAGCCCTGGACCCTCTTCTGAAAGTAGATGTCTAAGTAATTTCTTTAAAAAAACAAAGTAGGGATTATTGCTGTATTTTGAAACATTGATAGAAGAAATGATGCTCTTCTTTTACATATAGTTTTTTTTATAGAATACCTAAAGAGTTCTTGGACTAGGGAATTAAACAAAAGTCTCCTAAATCTCTTTACCCCCCCAGATGTATACTGTAACTCAGAGGCGGGCAATTATTTTGGGTAGAGGGATGCTTACTGAGTTTCAGAAAGACATTGAGGGCCGCATGACAGGTAGCCCAGAGCAGATTAATATTAATTTTCTACTTTTTTAGGGGCCCCACGGGCTGGATAGAATGGCCTGGTGGGCCACATCCAGTCCCTGGGCCACATTTTGCCCACCCCTGATGTAACCAGATTCACATTTCCGCTCTCTATGACCCAGGGGATCTTGAATTCTTTTAAATCAAGTGGGATAGATTCAATTGGATGGTCTGAGGGTGTTCACCATTGTATGAAGGGAGGAATAGGGTGGAAGGAGTACAATTTAATCTAGACTTTAAAGTGGATTCTTTCAATGTGTTCTGACCAGAACCTGGTCCTGTAGGTATGCATCCAGTCTGTTCTGAACAACCCTACTTGATCAAGCCACTGAGGATGTAGGAAGAGGAAAACTTAGTTTATAGATCCCAGTAGAACAGAAGATGAACTGCTGAGTAATGACAAGACTGAGGCACTTCTAGGTATCCCAGAAACACAACCGTAGCCAGTTGAGAATCTTAGCAGGTGAAAAATTAGGTACATATGGATTTTGTGGGTTTAATATAAGGATTATGAGGATAATATTCTACTTACATCCCAGTTTAAACATCTGAGTCTTTTTTTCGGTTTGCGTCTGTGTTCTTTTTGTCTCATCTATTGTTTATATTTGCTGTTTGCAATATCTTCTCAGAAACTTCTCCACTACTTCTATACTTTCAGCACAGATATTTCTCCCCCAGTATTTGTAAAAATCTTTCAGATTAAATCTTATTTGTTTGTTTCCTTCTATGCTTGTGTAACAATATCAATTGTTTCAACACAAGCTTTTTCAATATTTTTTTAAGTCAAAACTTTGTAGTCCCAGGATGCACACAAGTGTTCAAATCATCCAACTCAGGTTAAGTGGCTTATTCTAAACTGCCTAAACCTGAATCAGGATCTGCCACATGTGCTAACATTCACCTGAGCAGCCAGAGGTAAGTTGGGAGGGAAGAGAGGGGGGACTGGTGGGTGTGGATGGGTTGTCATTTTAATGTATTTAATTTTAAAATCACATTATCCCATATGCCATTTTTCACGTAGCTTGGATATAAACCAATGTGTCAGTTACTGAATTACCATGTTCTTTTACAATTCAGTCTAGTTAAAGCTAAACTAACAAGACGGGTATTTCTGCAAAGGAAATTTGAAGTTTAATTGAATCTGTTACACTTTACTGAAATGTAAGGTGATATTAATAAGTTTTCTGTTTTAATTTGTTGTTTTGTTTTCTTTTGTTTCTCAAAGGAGGATTAGTTTAAAGTTACTGGAATCAGTTGAATTATGGTTGGATTTTATAAATACCAGCTCAATTAGCCAATTGTTAGTTTAGCCACATTTACTTCTTTAAACTTGCTTTTAGTATTATTATTATGAGGCTTCTAGGAACTGAATTAAAGGCTACTGAAGTTAATGGGAAACTTCCCATTGAGTTATATGGGATTTGGATTAGGCTCCCTGTAGCCTCACCTTTGAGAGCTTTATATTGTATTAGTGTTATGATTACAGCATTTTTTACCACATTTAAAGCCATTCCTGCTAAGAAAGATGACTTTTTCCAGGAGGATGAAACCTTTTTGGAGATGGAAAATGAAGTTTCCATCTTCCTGTACAGATTGCTTTAAGATTCAGAGCTTTACGAATAAGATTACAGAAAAAATGTAATTATGATCATCTTGGCCCATTTGTGTTAGATAACACCAGGATTTACAGAAGGCATAAACTCCTGCCTTTTATCTTTACTTTTAAATTAAGATACAGTTTAAAAACTAAAACATTCTGTAGGTCAAACTGTGTTTAGCTAATCCATGGCAAAAGCGGCCATCTTTCCCTTATTCTCTTTCAACTTTTTTATTTTCTTAAAGACCACTTGCACGTGTAAGCTTTGTCATATCCTCTACCCTTTCCATGCTTTAACAGCTAAAAGAAAATAAATCTTTTATTGCCAAAGGTTTTCAGAGAGTTTAATTAAAAGTTTGTTTCCTAATTTTTATTTAACTTTTTCCTGATTTTTTTTTATTAATTTGGCAGCATATAGTGTGTTTAATTACTAGGTACAAACTAAACAACAAAATACATAGAGATCATGCAGCCATTTCAGTAAGAATCATGCTAAATGTGTATTTTCTAGGCAACACATTTTTAGGTTAATTTTACAAAGTACAAAGCAGCTTTTGATTAAATTCTTACATTCTGAGAAATCAGGAAAAAAAAATCTGTCTTATAAACTTGACTTTTGATAGGTCAGAGTATAAAAAGAAATGTATGCATAACTATTGCTTGTAACTTATTAACAGGTATGATGCTTAGTTAAAAACACATTCAAATCTCATAAAAATGGAATTCTATTTCTTTGGAGCTATGTAAATAGCATTTTGGCATACACCGAGCATAAATAGTAAGCTATGCACTGGCCAGGGAGCTACCAGATAACATATGTTCAGTGCACCCATTCTGGATGTGTATATGTAGCTAAATCCTGAAAATGCAGCAGGCCAGCAATCTATAACTAGCAGATGTTAGATGAAGGAAAAGGGCTCTACCAAATTTTAGCCTCGAAAGCTGAGTATGTAGAGCACTTGCTTAAGAAGCCAGGGACCTGAGTCTGGGAATGCCTCACACTTGTGGTGTGGCGATTTAAAGATATTGTAGGAGATACAAATTCAACCGCCATTCAGTACTGGGCCTTAGAACCCATGTTTGGCTTTCTGGGGGAATGCCCCAACCAATCAACTATAAGGGCAAGAACATGGGCGGGTCCTTCTTCCCCACCCTTTCCCCCTCCTCTCATCCCTGCCCCCATAACTTTTATGGTCAGATATGCTCCTACATGGTCTTACGCATACCCAGCTGGCACATAGCTAACTGCACATCCTCAGTCTATGTGAGCATGCTTACACATCCATAGTGTGCAGAAGGAACAGAATCACAAACTGAACATGACAAGCTACCATGTATATAGGTGACTACAAAGCTTTGTAGAATAGACTACAAAGCTTCTATTCAGATGCACACAAGGAAAGAGGATTACACTCTATATGATTCAGAAAAGAGTAGACAAAATTTGTTCTTGCATCATGGAGAAGACTGTCTTGATCAGACACTCTGAAATCATGGCTTCATCACTGAAATACCTAGACATTTGCCTTGGGAGTTAGGAAAAAAATCTAAATTCATAATCTTGGTATTAGAAGGCATATCATGAAGCACTAAATACACCAGAATGACAATAAGTGTATTGGCAACGTACTGATATTTAGCAACTATTACCTTTAGCAAATGTGACCTAATTGTTCAAACATAACAAGCCAAAATCAGTCTTGTGGCAATTATATGAGGAATGAATGCAGATCATTATATAAAGTACCACAGTTACTAATTTAACCTAATTCTCCATTTTTATGTGTATTGCACTAGCAACTAGTGAAAGGAAATCAACAGTTAGATGGTTATTAAAATCTATTGTTAACTATTCCACTTTCAATCTTGGATACAATGCTGTACCTTAATTGTCTGGTCAATTGGAAAGATGAACTTCATTGAAATAAAACCACATAAAATTTACCACCCGAGTAAAAGAGTACTTTATTTAGCACTGCTAACCAGTTTATTCTCTGTGAATCACTGGTATTCAAAAGTCATCATTACCACTGTTGACAATAGTCATCTGCTTATCATTAGACATTACCAAAATGAGAGAAACAAAACAAAAACATTACCAACAACCTGAGTATAAGTTAAATTTCTCCTTCCCTCTCAGAAATAAAAAAACAGAAGGAAAAAGTGTTGAATAATACTTGTGATGTGGGACGAAAACATTAAGGTAAAATCTGGAACAGAATTGGTCCTTCAGCATAGTGAATTATACTAAAACATACAAAAGATAAATGACCTTCAACACAGAATGAATTAATTTCTTCATTAACTGAACTAGCAACAGAAGAAAATGATATACTGACTACAAGACAGAACAGACTTATTTGATACTATCTGAAAACTCTCCATAGATTATATATACAAACACTAATGGCATTTCCAATGTACTGCAATAACAGATTATGTGCATAGAGAGCACAATCAGGCCTTTTACATATGCTATGTCACTTGCTCATCCAAGCTAAAAGGATAATAAATACAATTTTGTAAAACTCATTTTTAACATTTCCAAATTATTTATTTGATGTTTTAATCCTTTTTTCATATATATTATTACAATGATAACATGTTTATTTTTCTAAAAAGAAGCCAAAGAAAACTCCACATAAAAAGAGTTTGCCTCCCCCTCAGTTGAGATGTAGTTATTTAGGATTCCAGCCCTGCTGACATCTTAAGTGAGGTGGGGAAATTCCAGGACATACATATTAGTCCACAAGCTCTCTGCAATGCCAGTATGGTATTCTCAAGAACTGCTATGCATTTTTCAGCAGTGCCTGGGTCAGTTCCTTAACTCTTTAGAGACTGATAACAGTAAACAAGCAGAATGCTTCTAGGCTCAGCTTCCTACAGAGTTAGGCATTGTATGTAGTCCCACAGCCATACATATATCTTTGCAAGATTGGAGCTCTACACTCCCTGAAGCAGTTCTCATGTCCTTGTACATATTTATAGAGTGCTTAGGAAGGCTTTGAATACATTTGCAATATAAATATTAAATTACATAATTAGACTGAGTATTTATGTAAAGTTGTTATATGTTTTATATATACGTGGTTGAAAGAAATAGGCATGTTCAGCTGGCAGAAAAGGAAATTAAGAGGGGGCATGATAGCAGTCTTCAAATATCTGAAGGGCTGCCCTAAGGAAGAGGGAGAATACTTTTTCTGTTGCTGCAGAGAGCAGGGTATGCATTTCAATGGCTTCAAGCTGCAGCAAAGTAGTAGCTGGATATTAGAAAACACTTCTTCACAGTTAGAAAGTGAGGCAGCGGAATAGACCACCTAGAGAAGGTGTGGAATCTCCATCATGGGAGGTTTTCAAAAGGATGCTGGATAAATGTTAGTCAGGGATGATCTAGGAGCAGCTATGCCTGGAGTGCACTCTGAAAAGCAGGTTGGAAGCCCAGGGGAAGCAAAATGGATCTCTGGGAGAGCATGAAAATAGCTCTGCAGCCTGGAGCAAGTGGAAAAAGCTGTGCTCAGTAGTTGGAGAATGAAGTGGAGCTCCACAACAGGTTTAGTTATGGGAAAAAAAAGAAATCTGTCAGGATATGTTTATGGAGAGGATACAGAAAGGGGAGTTCTGGCTGTCTAGTTAGAAAGTGTGATGTCTGAAGTTATGGTTACTGTCCCCAGGTTGCAGAGCAGAATAAAGGGTGTTTGATTCCCCGCCCCATGCTTCTGGGCTTTGCTATGGGCTAGGAAGGGATTTTTTTCCTCTCTTGTTGCTACACATCAGGATTTTTTTTTTGTCTTCCTCAAAAGCTTTTACTATTGCCTGCAGTTAAGGTTGGGGATTCTGACTGGAGCGTGGCAGTGTTACTGCTGAGTTTAAACTACTGAAGTTCCTCGGTCTTGCCTCTCTGCTCAGGGTCATTCTGATGGCCACATCTGGCAACAGAAAGGAATTTTTCCTCAGGCTCATATTGGTATGGATAGTGGGGGATTTTTCCTTCCTCTGTAGCAGGGGGCACAGCTCTCTTCCTTGGCTCTCTCAAGCACATTTTAGCAACCCTTACAGCAGTGAGACCCTGGCAGTTCTTGTTCCCCTGCAGTTCTTGTTCCCTTTGGCAAGTTAGAGTGCCTGTGGTGTCTTTTGCCAATATGCCTTGCAGTTCTGCAGCAGGATCGAGTGTCCAGGTTTAAGAATAGGTCAGACAAGGATTTATATGGGTTTGGTAGATATGATCTTGCTTCCAGTAGGGTGTTATACTAGATGATCTCTGGAGGACCCATCCAGCCCTATATTTTTTTATTTTATGTCTCCATGATTAAACACCTACTGTTCCAACACTAAAGCAACTTTCTTTCAGTTGTGGATTACATGATTTTGGTTTCTCAAGGGCCTCTCTCTAGTCTACTGATTTAGAAGCTGGATCCAAACCCCGCACTTTTATATGCTGACTGACTGATGTCACGTCGTATTACTTGTACGATAACACTGAAATACCAAGAAACAGTAAGAAATAACAGGGCAAAATCAGGAAACCAAAGGCAAAAATAAAACTAGTTTATTGTAGTAAATAGTAAATGTAAATCACGAGGGACTTAAAAAAATTCACCCCGGGGCACTAAAGGAACAGGCAGAAGGGAACATAAAGCCACTGGAAATAATATTTACAGAGATGGGCTGAGAAATAGGCCAGTGGAAAGAGTTGACATAGTGCCCATCTTTAAAAAAAAAAGGGAAAAAAAGGAGGACCTGGGCAGTTAAAAACTGCTCAGACTGACTTCAATAGCCACGAAGTTACTGGAGCGATTTATTAGGAAGTCAATTTGTAAATATCTGGAGGAGGATCACTAGCTGGCAGCATCGATTTGTTAGGAACAAATCATGCCAAACAAATATAATCTCCTTCTTTGACAAAGTCACTAGCTGAGCTGATGAAGAAAATGAAGTGGATACAGTGTTTTAGAACCAACAGCAATTTTGAAAGAAAACTATTTTGTGTGCAATTATCATTTACTGGACCTCATTATTTCCTTACATAGTTGTAAATGATGGGTGCATTCAACATCCGTGTTCCCTGCTGCTATGCATGTTTGTACTGTCTCCAATAAACAGGATGCACAGCCATTTTGCCATAAGTTTCTGAAACACACTCATATATTTGGACTTCAGTAAGGCTTTTATAACATCCTGTTCAACACTTTCAAAAGCAAACAGGAGGAACATGGAGTAGATAAAATTACTTTAAGATGGATATAGAATTGACTCAATAATCATAAGCAAAAGGTAATTATAAATGGATTGATGTCAGAATGGTATGAGATTTCAAATGCAGTTCCAGAGTAGTCTGTCCTGGATCCAGTTGTGCTTAACATGTTTATTAATGATTATAGAGGGAGAACAAAGAACTTCCTGATCAGATTTGCAGCTTACATGAAGCTGGGAAGGACTGTAAACACTCAGGAGGATAGAAGCAGAATTCAAAAGGATCTTGATAGACTGGAAAGCTGGGCTAGAGACTGCACTAAACAGAATGAAGTTTAGTGCAGAGAAATATAAGCTGTTATACCAAGGGAAGAATAAGTAAATGCAGAAATAGAGAATGGAAGATAACTGGCTGGGTAGTAACATTGCTGAGATGGACCTGGAGGTTTTGGTGGGTCGCATACTCAGAATGAGTCATCAACAGTGATGTAACCATAAGAAAAGCAAAAGTAACTTTGGGCTTTATTACCATAAGTATTGGGTACAAGAAATGGGACGTAAGTTAAAAGTGTAATTACACTCTACTCGTTAGGCCTTAAATAGAGTATTGTGTGCAGTTCTAGGTTGTGAACAACTATTTGCAGGACGTGATTTAATTTTAGTTTTAGGTGGCTTTAAGCCATGTAAACCTAAATTGGGAGTGGTACGTGCAGGCATTCACCCCTTGCAGGAAGTGGTGCAGCCATCCTAAGGTAAATAACTTGGTGGGAGCCAGGGGTCTGCAGGGACTGGCAGGTTAGGGGGAAGGGGCAATGAGGAAGGTAAGGTAGATGGCTAAAAATAGCTCAGTCAGGGTCAGTGGATATGACCAGCAGTCCCCCCAGGGCAGTAGCAAGTAGCTGGGCTTTCCCAGTTCTCTGGCTCTGCTCTGAATGTGTATAGGTGTTTGTTAGACCTAGTTAACTCATTATAGACTTGTTTAACCCAGGCCAATCTAAAGTTAGTTCACATCTCAGGCGAAGTAGTTTTACATAGGGTGTGCCATTTTTAGGATAACCTAAGCCCTGCGAACACCTGCACACCCACCCATTTAGACAGACCTAACCTCAGTTAAGTTGACTTAAATGTAACTCATGTGTGTGTCTCTATGCTACAAATTTTAAGAAGGAGATAAATAAATTGGAGTAGGTCCAGAGGTGTGTGAACAAAAATAATAAAAGGGGAAGACAAACTATATTTAGAAAATTAAAAACAAAACAGGTCTATTTAGCTTGGGAAAAAGGAGATTAAGATGGAACACGATAGCAGTCTTCAAATATTTGAATGATCACCATAAAAGAGGTGCTGTTCTCTCTTCTCTGTGGAATAGATTGCCTTGGAAATGTGTAGAATTTCCTTTACTGGAGGTTTTCACGAGGAGGCTGGATACCTTTACACTGGGACAAACTAGGAATAGCATTCCTGCATTCATGCAAGGGATTGGACCAGATGACTCTTGAATCATTCCTATGATTCACTGAAGGTTTGCAGAGGCATTTATGTTACTAAGCGAAATATGTCACCCAGCCACTGTCTTGTTTTCAAGCATTCAAGAGCAGAAAATTCTATGGAAACAGAAGAAGCTTATCCCTCTTTCCACCACATTAATTGGGACCAAAGGAGAAGGTTTTCTCTTTTTTTCCCCATGTAATTTCCTACCTCATCTCTAACGTCTAGTCTTTTTGACTAAGTTCTTTTAGAAAGAGATTATTCATTTTTAAAAATATTTTTGTAAAGTACTTGGCACAATGAAGGCCAAACCATGTTTGCCACAGACTGAAAGAAATGGTGTTCATACCTTAAGAGCTCTTTAGGTAGTTAGCACTCCTCAAAACTATTCCCAATTAAGTATATCCATAAGAAGCCATCAGACAGGTGTTGATGGACTGCAGCGGCTTGTAAACAAGTGCCCACATCCTAAGAATATCCTGCATTATACTATAGATTGCTCTGTGCCAGCTGGGAAGAAGACCATCTGTCACAGGGCACTTAGGTGCCTGCTCCTAGAAGAGCAGAAACTGCCTGGGGAGAGCCCAAAGATCCAGATAAGAGCCCAGGTGCAGGTTGCCACGGCAGCTAGCTAATGAGGAAATTAGCCTGCACCTGCACCTGGTCAGCTACCTGGAAGGGGCAGGGCCCTGGGCCCATATAAACCCCAGGACGGGGACTAGGGAGGGCAGTTCTCGGCTGGTGGCCAAGGGAGAAGGAGCTGTCCTAGAGCAAGTGAAGGGAAGAAGCCTGACTAAGTTCTGCTCCGGGTAATATAAAGGGGCCGAGCACACCTTATGTAGCTTGTGTTATGTTATAGCCCAGGGGCTTACGTTTTGTTTGCCATTTTATAAGACCAGTGGTTTGGGTGAGGCTATTTGGGGAAGGAGAAGGCCCCACTGGGGACCCACTGCAGTGTGGGGACCCTGGTGCCAGAGACGGCGCAGCATTTGGGGTACACAGACCCCGGTGCCAGAGACAGGGCTGCAGAGAGCCCAGTGAGGACAAGGGGCCAAATTATAATGAGGTCTAGGCAAGACGATGCCAGTACCATCTGTGAGGCTTAGGACATGGTAAAGGGACGGTTGGAGCTATGCATATAGCCCATAAGGCTAGGGTGCCCCTGAAACACCCATTGTAAAATGGGACCCACAAGGGGTCTGGGAACCCACAGGTTTTAGAGTCTATCAAACCGTGTCCAAGAGGACTTGAAGGAAGCCTCCCTATTTTTATAAGTACATCAAGATGTGGCAGAAGAGAACTGAGGGTGCCCATCGGGCTAAACTGGAACAGTCGAGGGGCATTACGAGAACATGGCCACCCTTGAGGACCCCATCCCGTGACACCATCACCTATAAAACATAGGATGAAGTGAATGGACAGAGCAAAAAGAGACAGAACATGCTCTGGAGTGTACCCCAAGTGTTAAAGGAAATAGGACACTAATCTAAAATCTTATACAGGATCTGTACTGTGCTGTATAAATGCATTCTTACTAAGTCAAATATTATTTTTAGTAAAATTTATGGGATTAATATAAATAATTAAATAAATAGAACCCCGGTTAATAATACCTCATCAATACCAAATGCTAACTGATCCTTACAATCCAAAACAAGGATGACTGTAATTAATGAAATGAAAAGGCCATTTTAGCAACTTATTGTCAACATCTATATTACATAACTCAGTGGGACAGAACTAATGTAGGGCTGCATAATTAATTCAAATAAGAGATTCTTCAGAAGTAAGAAGAAAACAAATTGATGCCCATTCAACTAAGTTCCAGAACAGGAAAAAATGTAAATAAGCAATGAAAGACCTTTTAAGTGAGGTCTCAATGCAGTTATAATGCAATCCAGAGGGGGAAAGAAAATAATCCATGCCTGTGTAGTACGGGTGTGCAAAATGGGCTGTATTCAATTCAGATTTGGCCCAAATCGGGGACAGTTATTCGATTGCTTGTTTCAGATCACTGTATCGATCCAATTCGGCTGAATCCAAACTGAAGATTAGATGCTGATTCAGAGAATTAGCAATTCGGCCACAAAAACAGCTTTAAATGTTTTTTTTCTACATACCTTGAGGTACAAGGCACAGCTCATGAACGCTGCGATGGTGAGGCGGATGGAGTGTTCCACAGGAGCATGGGGGCAGGGCCCACGTGTTCGGCGGTGGACCCAGAAGTACTTCCAGCCCACTTCTGGGTCTGCCGCTGAGTGTGCTGCAGGGCTCCTGCATTTCTCCCCCAGCTCGGCAGTTGGCTGTGGGTGGAACCCATGTGTCCCCGAGACCCAGGAGGCACCAGTCACTGAGCTAGGGGGGCACAGGGGAGCCCCTCCAGTGCAGTTCCTGGCAGACCCGGATGTAGACCAGAAGTGCTTCTGGTCCACTTCCGGGTCTTCTGCCGAGCACACTAGGGAGCCCCCTGTGCTCCTGTGGGATGCTCCATCCACCCCACCATCGCAGTGTTCATGAGCCACCTGGTACCTTGAGGTATGTAGAAAAATCATTTAAAGCTGTGTCTACGTCTGAATCATCAAATGTTTCTGAATCTCTCCAAATCGATTTGGAGGGTTCCAATTCGAATCAGAGAGATTAATAAGCCACTGAATTGGGCCAAATCTCCACTGAATTGAATCAGTGACCGAAGCTTCACACAGCCCTACTTTGCAGTACCTGCAACTAAAAGCAACTCAGTTGTAGATTAGAAATGGCTTAGGAAAGAGAACAGAATTTTTTGCTTTCATTGCTCACAAACCCTGGGTGCCTACAGGCTTTAAATTTCTCTAATGCTGCTGAAAGTTATTCTGAGAGAAGTGGTATAAATCAATCCAGCTACCTCCTATTCTTCTAAAGTTTCTTTTTTGAAATTCTCAGAGTTTTGCTCTAGGTAAGTTGTGTAACTGAGAGACATCATCAGCTTTCAGTTACACAAGAGATTTTGATTTAGCAGTACACCTGCTGATGATAAGTAGTATGTATTACAGAACATAGACACTGCTCTACATATCCCATGCACTCATTGCTTAATAATATAAAGGCATATTCTCCACATGGTCTTGCCAAAAATAGATTGCTCAACTGTCTAGGCTCTCAATTTCTATAAATTAGTTCTTTTAGAACAAATAGTTGTTCAAGTATCACATATAATGAGGATCAGATTTATTTAAAAATGAACTCTTCTGTGCTCTAACTAGCATGAATGTGTGGACACAAACCCTAATTTTCATGTGCATGTAAGTGTTCATGCAGCTTGAATGCTCATATTGGAATTTGAACAAGCCCTCAGTTGTGGGAAGCTGTGGGGGGCATGATCAGGCCCCAGCAGGTTAAGTATGGTTGGGGAGGGGTTTAAACCCCTGCCCTGGCCTTCACTGTCCCCAGTTGTGGTTTTCCTGGAGGGGGAAGGGAGAGGCAGCCCCTAGCAGGCATTTCCCACCCTACCCACTCACTGCTCAAGCAGCAGAGGGCATGGCTAGCCAGCAATATGAATCAAAGATGGAGCGGGGTGTAATCCCCCCCTCCATCCCCTATCCCATCAGCATGGACCATGAATTGGAGTGTGCCTGGCTGGGGCAGAGCAGCCTACATCAGGGTTCCACCCCCTCACCGCTGCAGTGGCAGGGGTAGGGGCATAGCCAGATGCCAGCCCAGCATGACCTCCTGAGATGAAGGGGGAAAGGAGGGGGCCTATTTCTCCCCCACCCTCTGCTCTCCCATCAGGAGACTGCAGCCAGGGTCTGCCAGGCTGAGGTAGAGTAGCCCTGTCAGGCATTTTCTCCCCTCTGCCCCCTGCCCCAACTTGCCACTGGAGTGGCAAGGGCCATGGCCGGCCCTGGCAGCAGCCTCAAGCAAATGGGTGAGGGAGGGGGTTTAATTTCCTCCCTTCCTACCCTGTCCCAGTGGCATGGACCCAAGCCAGGGTCTGGCTGCATGGGACAGAGCAGCCCATGTCAGGGTTTCTCCCCCTTTGCTGCTGCAGTGGCAGGGGTGGGGGCATGGGCAGACACTGGCCCAGCATGGCCCCCTGAGGTGAAGAGGGCAGGGAGGGGGTTTATTTCCCCCTCCCCTCTCTTCCCCACCCCCCCTCCAGAAATCCCATTCAGGGTCTACCAGCCCTGGTTGCCACCTCCACCACTTGCACCCAGCCAGGCAGACCCCAGCTGGGGTTCCCTGGGTGTTTATGTGAACTGAACTTCTGTTCTGTTACAGATTTGAACAATTTCTAATCACTTAAACTGGTTTATGTGTAACTTCTGTCCCTAGCCCAGAAGTCATCAGTGACTTACATGGATTACTCGTATCCTTAAGATATGGTGATTTGCTTCCTCACCTGCTAGTGAAGATTTGCAGTGTTCATTGATGCTATCTATCTGGAATAAGAAAACTGACATTTCAGAAGTGCAATCAGGGAAAGGAGGATGAATTTGTAAGCAAAATCAGTTAATCTTGCTTCTGGATTGAATAAACATGCATGAGTGGTCACAGAAATCACATATGTTACATAAGTTAATATAAAGCCAGTCTTTACAAATATTCATAAGTAGACTACTAATCTTGAATATTTTTAGACAGACTTCAATATACATAGTGTTTATCTGCTTTGGCCAGATCGTTAGAAGTAATCATTAGGTGTTAAACACTTTCCACAAAACTGATCATGACCCCAAGGTTCAGTACCAAGGCCAATTTTGTTCTGTATTTTCATCCACATCCTGGAAGATGGGATGGAGTGCACCCTTAGCAAGTTTGCAGATCACACCAAGCTGAGGGGAGCAGGAGATACACTGGAGGTAGGGCTAGGGTTCAGAGAGAGCTAGAACAATTGGAGGATTGGACCAAAAGAAATGTCATGAGGTCCAATAAGGACACGTGCAAAGTCTTGCACTGGTACAGGCTGGGAACTGACTGGCTAAGCAGCAGCTCTGCAGAAGAAGACCTCTGGGTTACAGTGGAAAATAAGCTGAATATGAGTCAACAGTGTGCCCTTGTTGCCCAGATGGCTAACAGCATACTGGGCTGCTTTAGTAGAAGTGTTACCAGCAGATCAAGGGATGTGATTATTCCCCTCTATTCCACAATGGTGAGGCCACATCTGGAGTAGTGTGTCCAGTTTTGAACCCCCTACTACAGAAAAGATGTGGACAAATTGGAGAGAGTCCAGCGGAAGGCAATGAAAATGGTTAGGGGGCTGGTTCATTTGGCTTATGAGAGGCTGAGGGAACTGGGCTTATTTAGTCTGGAAAAAAGAGAAGACTGAGAGGGGATTTTTTGAATTCTCAGAGTTTTTCTCTAGGTAAGATGTGTACATAAGAGACATTGTCATCTTTCAATTATAGCTGAAGGTTCCTAAATCAAAATCTCTTCTATCTGAAGGGTGGTTACAAAGATAATGGAGCTAGACTGTTCTCAGCAGTGGCAGATGACAGAACATGCAGCAGTGGTTGGTCTCAAGTTGCAGCAAGGGAAGTTTATGTTGGATGTTAGGGGAGGAAATCTCACAAGAAGGGTAGGGAATCACTGGGACAGGTTACCCAGAGAGGCGGTAGAATTTCTATCCTTGGAGGTTTTTAAGACCTAGCTAGATAAAGCCTTGGCTGGGATGATCTAGTTGGGGATGGCTGGACTAGATGACCTTCTGATGTCCCTTCCAACCCTAATTTTCTATGATTCTCTGATTCATCTAGCACACACTGAATTGCCTCTGACAACCAGTGACAATGATTCCTCAAATTATCATTGTATGAATAAAACAGAAGTTTTGCAAGTGTTTCATTCTGCAGAAAACTTCAGAGGTCCTGTCACCTACCATCTTTCATTTCAAACAATTCTCTATGTTTTAGGACCCCAGCCTACAAGGTCCATAACTTATAGCTTGAGAGCACCTGAGATGGAGTCTTCATAAAAACTATTTAGTATGAAGACATATAGAATACATGATTTGTCTTCTGCAGAGATATTCCTTGTAGGTCATGAGGATCTGTACTAAGACTATGAATGTCATCTCTTGTTAAGTTTAATCATTTGGAACGTACAAATAGAATGAACCTGTATTCTTGCATTTTTAAGAAGGCCAATGCCTGACAAACACCTGCATATTTCCCAATTGTTTACAGGGAAATTTAGTCAAATTTAGTATGGCAGGCATAAAAAGGGGCTTATTTGTAAAAAAAAAAAAAATATTAAGAAATGTTCAATCCAGATTGAAAATGTAAAATCATATACATGCCACTATTGTCTTTGGAATTTGAAACTGTAACCTAATATTTCATCTACAAGGAACTGCTGTCCCAAAAGCAGAACAGCTCAAACTAGCCGCTCTTTGGGGTAAAATTTTGCACCCAGCCAGGGGCTCGCTGGCAGCTGCCCCGTAAGCTGGCATGGCATCTGTATGTCTCAATGTGCACTCGGCTGGGAGAGGTCTATCAGCTGCAGTGGTAGCTGTCTCCTGGCCCCAAGCACATTAACACCCCTCCTGAAGTGCATGGGTCCAGAAGATAGCTTCTACTGCAGCCAGCAGTTCTCTCCTGGCCACATGAACATTGGGAACAGCCCCAGCCCCTGTGCTCCCTGC
>NW_017729030.1:3416587-3423203 GCF_001723915.1 Gavialis gangeticus | reverse complement strand
TGCTGAAGGCAGGCAGAGCAGGGCAGGAGCAGCCCTGTGCAGGTTTGCTCCCATTGGGAGCACGTTTGCTTCCAACAGGGTACATGTGTAGATGTGCTGCCAGGGAAGACTTACTGTGCAATATTTTAGTGCACAGTAAGCCTATAGGCATTAATAGCACCTGTAGATGCACACATTGTCAGAGAAATTAGAGCCATGTCAGTTAAAGTATCTCTAAGATCTCCAGGCCAGTGCGCACACACCATAACAAACATACCTTAGAGCTAAAATGTATACCTAACTGCATTCTGTACCTAGCAGTAAGGTAGCAATCCAAAGAAATCATATGATTTTTAGCTATGTGACTGAGGAGAACATGGGTGCATGTCTGGAACCCGGAATACTCTATGAGAATTACTGCCAGTTAAGAGATAGGAGTGTATAAAAGCAGACAGATTTCCATGCAAACTCTGAGCTGCACAGATACTCTTCCACTGTCTCACAAAATAAATGTAATAGCACAGAAAAAGCAGTCATTCAAAGAGGGATCATATGCCTGAATTTCACTTTAAAAATCACTACTTTTTAAGAATGAACAAGAAAAACATGCATATATCCTAGAAACTGGTTTTCTCCTCTTTTTTCTTTTCTTAATAAACAAATGGATGCGACTTCTCAAACTCCTAAAATGAAAAGCCTGGTTGCTGATGAACTTAGCAATATGTTCTACTATAGTGCTTATCCCTGACATGTGACATATTGTACAACATAGTAAAGTGTGTATTACGCACATATCTCCACCTGTCTGTCTTATGAATCATTCCAGTTTAGTTTCTTGACAAAAACAAGTTGCTAATGTCACAGTAGTAAGCATGTGTTATAGGTTACCCCTCTGTGGGCTTGTTAGACGATATGAGGTCTACTGTTGCAAAGCCCTGATTCTTTAACTGAAGCTATTATAGCTCATGCTTTAAGCACTGGAGCACTCTAGTCATATTTCCTACATGTTGGCCCAGAGTGGGTGTCACAAAAGTAGCTTCATAGCAAGGGTATGAACTACAGATGTCCTCAGACTCTTGTGAAGGGCTTATTTGGGGTGAAGAAAGTATTTAACCCTTTGGTGAGGTGTGTTACACATCAGTTTTTATGACATCCATAAAAAGCATGGTTGCTAAAGAGCTGCAGCTCCCACATTTAGCTCTGGAAACCTCAATTCAGTTGCCTGTCATGGCCAAGATGCATTTATCATGTAAGTACTTTCAGCCATAAATACAGCAAATTATTTTCCACTCAGCTGCTTCATGCACACTTAGCCTTGCTTTGGTATTCTGTTACTGTTGTTGTACAGACCCTTGCTCAGTTTTTACTTCAACCTTATTCAGGAACTATTTGGGTTTTTTTAAAGGAACAACTTTCAATCCAGATACATGGATGCATTTTGCAAGTTAAATGGTGTATGTTTATTTGATGTACTTATATATATATAATATGCATTCACACCCCTACACATGCCACATACACACACTATCTTATATACACAGAGGCATGCCTGTACTACAATTATGTGTATATCTTTTCTTTTCATTTGCTGGAGAAATGCGTGAATAAGCCATGAGGTGTTTTTTCATTTTACTTTACATTCTCCCTGCACATAGTCTTGAGATCCAACATCAAAGCCGATGTAAATATAAAATGTATCATGTGCCAATACCAACATAACTTTAGTGCCATAAAGTTCACATATATACATAAAAATATATATTGAGTTCAATGCTATAATATAAATAAAATATAAAATGCTCTTACACATGTAGCACAGCATTTTCAAACCAATATATATGTAAGAATTTGGTAAAGGCTTTAAAACCCAATTTCCAAAGGATTTTTTTCTTTTCCAAAGTAATGCTTCTTTTCATGGTCTAAAGACTATTGATTAAATTGTTACTGTTCCTATTTTCTGTACTTGACAAGCTAATCTTACTTTAAACTTACAAAATTGACAGGAAGATTAGGTTCCAAAAAGGAATACAGTAAGCTTCAATTCCTTATCGGCTATGCAAGTGTTGCATTCATTAATCAGTAGTAATTTACGCTAATATAAATGCATTGATCTTACTCTGTGGGCACTCTCTTGTGAATAATTTCATTCTTTAGCAGACATTATGTGATACATTAAGTAGTGGCATTCCAACAAATGAAAATGGCTTGACTGCAAGAGAAACACCCAATTAATAACCAAATATGAAGTAATTTGTATAATTCTTCATATCACAGTAGCTAATATTATTTCAATATTCAAGGAAAATGTTTTAATAGCCCTTCAGGGACAGATTCCAAAGAAGGAATCATTCTACTAACATTGATAAGTCAATTAAAATGATCATATTCACATTTCTCATGTGGTACTTTTAATATGCATCAGGTTAGAAGGGCTTCCCCCTCTCCTGTGAAGTGCAGGGATTCATAAAATTATTATCTAGGAGTCTTGGTAGATCACAGACTCAATATGGGTCTGCAGTGTGATGGAGCTGCAACAAAAGAAGCACTAAGTGAAAGACACAGGAGGTGATGATGCCTCTTTACTGGTTAGGCTTCATCTGAAGCATTGTGTGCAGGGCTTCATATTTGAAAAAAAGGACATGAAGTTAGAGGGGCTCCAGAGGGAAGTGACAAAAATCATAAATGGCTTGGAAAGCACATATGAGGAGAGGTTGAAGGTAACAGGCATGTTCAGCTAGCGGTGCTCAAGAGGAGACATGATGGCAGTCTTCAAATATCTGAAGGTATCACATAAAGAAGAGGGAAAACACCTTTTCCCTCATGCTACAGAGAGCACAGTGTGGAACAATGGCTTGAAGTTGTAGCAAAGTAAGTTTAGACTGGATTTCAGGAAAAATGTCTTCACTAACAGAACAGTGAGGCAGTGGAACAGACTACCTAGGCAAGCTGTGGACTTTCCATTATCGCAGGTGTTCAAGAAGAGGTTGGACAAGCATTAGTCAGGAATGTTCCATGAACAGACACACCTCATTCTCCTAAGGGTTTATTTTTCCGCTGCTATTTGTGTCAGGATTTGATTGTTTGTTTGGTTCTTGCCTTCCTTGGAAGCTTTGGACGTTGGCTACAGACAAAGCTGGGGCTTTTGACTGGGATGTGCTAATGCTCCAGCTGAGACTTAAACCTGGAGGTTCCTGGCTGAAGGGTCTTGCCTCTTTGTTCAGGGCCAGACTAATCAACATATTTGGAGTCAGGAAGGAATTTGACTCCATAATCACAGTGGCACAGTTAATGGGGTTTTGCCTCTTGCCACGTAGTAGGGAGCATGGCCCACTTCCTTGAATCTTTTTAGCATATTCTAACAACCTTCACAGCAGCAAAATATTTGACACCACTGCCCCCATTCCTTACCTGTGTCCAGTTAGGGTGTTATGCCTTGTGGCTGTGTCAGGGTTGACTGTGCAGTTTCCCTAATAAATTAGACAATGTATAGGATAGTTCAGATAGTGATGATCCTCCCCTGGCCAGGGGTTGGACTTGATGACCACTGAAGGTCCCTTCTGGTCCTACTTTTTTATGATTCTATGATTTATGTTAAACACACACACACAAAAAACTATTTCTGCCCTTCAGTAATAAAACAGTAATACTCTCATTGCATTAGATTGAACCTTTGATTCATAAATAAATAAGAGGAGGGGCACATATCTGTTTTGACACAGGAACAACCTTTGGAAGAAATGTCAGCTTATTTTCTCTTGCTCTAGGAGGGGAGGTAATAGTTCTTGAAAAGGTGAAACACATTTTCTTCCCCTCACACTGGCAGTCTGTTCCAGCTAGAAAGTACAAAGGCTTTTCTCATTTCCTGCCCTTTTCTATTCACTGTCTGCCTTTCGCTCACAAATCTGATTAATAGTGGGGGAAAAAACTTAGACTCAAGTAAGTTTGGCAATGACTTTATACCCTGTACCTCCCTGTTTGGCTGAGCACCTGAGGAACACAACTGAATACAAATTGATTTATACTGTATACATGGTTTAAATGTGCTGAAAATAGTTGTACATACTTTCCCTAACATCAAAATCTTTTTAAAATGTTTCTAAATGTAATAACATTTTATAAGAACTTGCATCTGAATCTTTTGCTTTAAAACATAGCTTCACTGAGCAGTCAGGGAGTGCTTTACAAGTTAGTTTTTTTTCTATTCATCTTTGTCTTATTTCCTTATGTTTTCATCCCTCTTGCCATCCTGGTCTTTCTCTAACTCAACGGTGGGCAATTATTTCAGCTGGAGGGCCGCTTAATGAGTTTTGATGATCTGCCAAGGACCGCAAGGTGACCTGCCCCCTGGTTGCCATCTTGGGACTGGAAGTCTTGCCCCACGCCCTGAACTTTGCCACCTTGCCCTCAGAAGTACTCTGGGGGGCGGGGAAGGGGGAGAAAGGAAGAGTTGTCATCTTGGAACCAGAAAAATACCCAAATCACCTGCTAAAAATCAAACATCTACTATAAAAGATGTTTTATTTCAAAAAATATTTTTGTCCTCATTTACATATGTTTGCACAGTGTATATAGAGGTGAATGCATAATAGCTCAGAAATAAAGTCTGACCCTTATATATTGTGTGGACTGTGTGTCAGGTCTGTCTCGGGTATGATGGGGGTGTGTGTGTGGTAGGAAGTGTGTGGGTGGGTGTGAGGTTTATGGGGAGATGTAGAGTTTGTGGAAGGGTGTGTGTGTGTCAAGAAGGTGTGGAGGAGGGTATGTACAGAGTGTGTGGGCAGGGTGTTGGGGGTGGTATGGTTGTGGGTGTGTGTTATGTGTGGGGGGTTGAGGGAGGGTAAGGGTGTGCCTTCCTGTGCCCCCCATGGCACACAGTCTCTGCTGCCAGGGGCAACAGCAGCAGCAAGCAGAAGGCCCTCAGGGTGCTCATGACTCACATAGGCTGAGTCCCCCAGCAGTACATAGGCATTGGCTACTTCTAGGAGCTGCACGTGGTGGCAAGGAGTGAGCCAGGGCAGCCCCCCTCCATTGCACCAGGCTCCCTGAGTGTCACATGCAGCCCCTGGGACCTGGCCAGAGTTGCGCACCATGAGGGGGGACCCTGTGTAATGGAACCAGTGGCAGGCTTGGCCCTGCCACCTGCTAACATGTACTGCTCCCAGAACTCCAGCAGGAAGCAGGGAGCAGGGCCAAGTCAGCTTGGCTCCACTGTGTAGGGCTCCCTACCACTTCTGGCAGTCCCAGCAGCTGCACGTGATGGCAGTGAGCAGTGAAGGCCACCAGCTCAATCATGTGGGGCTTCTCCACAGTGGCATGAAAGTCCTGGGAGCTGAATGTGAGCCACGGGGAGCCCAGCGTGATGGAACCAGGCTGACCCAGGCTCCGTGCTCCCACTGCCCTGCTGGGCACAGGCCCTGAACTGTGCACTTCTTCCCAGCTTCAGCTTCTCCCCACCCCTCAGTGCTTCAGCAGGGATATGAGGAGGAGCTGAGGGAGCCAAGCAGTTCAACTGGCAGCAGCGGTCCCTCCCAAAAGTTGTGTGCTGGCTAGGTCCAGAGCTTTCTCCCTCATGAGGGTGGGTGTGCAATGCGTTGCACTGGCAGGAGTAGGCAGGGCTCAGGCCATATGCAAGTACAGCAGGGGCACCTGCAAGCCAGTCAGGATATAACTAATTGGTGGCATCTGGCTGCAGGCTGGATGAAATCATCTGGTGGGCTGTATCCAGCCAGTGGGCTGTATTTTGCCCACCCCTGCTCTAACTCCACATGTGTACAAGTTGGATGTTTCTATGTTCTACCTAGCAACAGGTTGAGTAGATACCTAGGCAAATACCCTTAGCAAACATGGTGCATTGGGAGAATCATTATTCGTGACTGAGGAAAGAAAGTTGGGACAACCTTATAGTAGGCTCCAGATGCCGTAAGAAAAATTAGAGAAATGATGTTTAGTGGTTAAAGCAGGAAAATGTACAGGGAAGACTAGATTTTATTCCCCATCTACCACATACAAAGTGTAATCTTGGGCAAGTGCCTGTACTTTTTGGTTGCTTGCAGACATTAAAAAAAAAAAAAAAACACACAAAGAAAACAAAACATACTTTATTGGAAGAAGCAGGGTATTATTTCAACCTGGCGCCACAGCATCTGTATAGATCGGGTGCTTCAGCAGGATTTTTTTGGCACTTCTATCTAAACTGGATTCAATTATTAGATGAAAGCACTAAAGCACCCAATCTATGCAGGTCCAACTAATGCGATGCCTCTTCTTCACGTGTGCTGGGCTCAACATGGGAGAGTGCTGAGTTTAAAGTACAGCATCGTTTGTTTTTAACGTCTGAAAGCAACCTTTGTGTCTTAGGTTTAGTGACTACAGTATTGATATTCTGTAATTCTTATCTCCCATGACAGGAATATTGTGAGGATGACTTAACATTGGAAAAGCATTAGTATGATCTTTGGTGATAAGTTCTGTTCAAGTACACCAGTGGAGCTAAGCCAAAACAGGGAATACAGGCTACATCTTTCATATAAGTGGTGGAACTATTACTCCATCATATGCTCCCAACATGTTGCCAGAGAAATTGCAGTCTTATCAGCTGCAATTCCTCTAGGACCTCCCAGAGATCTGTTCCATTGTA
>NW_017729030.1:3410328-3411587 GCF_001723915.1 Gavialis gangeticus | reverse complement strand
TGCTCCCAACATGTTGCCAGAGAAATTGCAGTCTTATCAGCTGCAATTCCTCTAGGACCTCCCAGAGATCTGTTCCATTGTACATCCTCATAATGACAGCCATAATTTAAAGCTACAATCTGTATCTAAGTGCATTGTAATAGCAATACAGTGATCCAGACACCTAACAGGAACATAGTTATGTGACCATAACCCTCATACTGCATGAATCACTGCCAATTGAGGTAACTGAATAGAAGTGCACACAAACATGCAGCAGGCTTCTGTATAAACTCTGAGTGGTATAAAGTCTCTGACTGCATCTCACAAAATAGAAAACACTGATTTTGTGTTCTTCCCTCTAACATTAAACATTAAAAAAACCCCTGAACCATAAGGAACATGACTGAGTATATTCAAGAAGATTTTTGACAAATACTTATGATTTCTAAAATGCCTAAGATAAACAGCGGAAAGTTGTGAGTCCCTACATCTATTTGTGCCTCAGTTTTGGTATCTTACTGGTTCAGAGAGACATAAGTTTTTGTAGGCAACAGCTATACATAGCATCCAAAGAATGCTACAAAAAACGTATGCCTCTCTGAACCAATTCGTCTCTAAAGGTACATACAAGTGTTACACTTAAAGTGACCTAAATGCCTAGGTGTGCAGGTGTTCACCGGCCTTAAATTGTTTAAAAAAAAAATGGTGTCCCCAATCTAAACTTAGTTTACTTCAGAGGTGAAGTAAGTTTAAATTAACCTTTTAAATTTGGTTAACATGGGATAGTGGGCACCTGTACAAAGCTGTACTGTTCCTACCTCCACAGCCCTGACAGGGCTACCTTTAGGGCCCTGATTGCCTCTCCTGGACTAGGCAACCCCCTACCCACCTTTGTGGATGCACCAACCCCCACTGTGGATCCACCAGCCCCCAACCCCGATCCTGCCAACCCCCATGTGGTACAGAGCTTTGACTGCTGCTTCTTGTCCTCCAGGGAGAAGACGGGACCCCAGGAGAAGATGGAAGGAAGGTAATGAACACGGGGACCTCCTTCCCCAGGCAGATATGGGCATGGTCCAGCATGTGGGGTCCCTGGGGGGGACAGATGCCCCCAGCCTCCGCCAGGCCCATCGTATCATGTGTGTCCCTCTCAGGTGGGGAGGGCTCTTTCTCCTTTGAACAACTACTTCCCTGGGGCCAGTGTTGTAGGCAAGAGGGCAAGTTTAGGGTCTGGTGCTCCTTCCTGCCCCCTTGGACTTTGGGCTGGCTCCAGTGGC
>NW_017729030.1:3401625-3405328 GCF_001723915.1 Gavialis gangeticus | reverse complement strand
CTCCCTTGAGTTACTTACCATGCCACTCTCTGCTCCTGGTTTAGGTTTAGGCACTGTAAAGCAAGCAATCTAAACCTAAACTGGTGTCCTTCAAATGCCTGTACATACTCTAAGGTGACACCCTGCCTGGCCTTATGCCTGCCTTCAAACAACCATGATTAACTACCTCTCTCCTCTGTTTTAGTATCAGTGTGGTAGATTTTCTTGTTACACTTTTCTTTTGTCCAGCACCAACACATTAGTTTTTTTAAGTCTCTGATGAACCACTTTCTATAATTACTTAATCTTCATCACTACTGATATTATCATCTGGTAAAAAATAACAAGGAGTGGAAAATATAAAATTAAGGACATGGTTATATTTAAAAAAGAATAAAAACCAAGAAAAATGTGACACAGATTAGATAGTTTCATGAAGCAACACACCCAAAGAACTGCAAGAATGATCAATTAGAAAATATTTATTGCAGACTAGGAAGATCAACTTGCTGTAGAAAATACGTGTTTAAATGTTTTCAGGAGGATGAAAGAAGAAGAGTTTTTACATGCAAACATGCATGCACACATCCACGAAGTAAAACATTTTATATATTAAAGGAAAAAAAAATACCATCATTAAGAAAGTGCTTGCAAACCCATTCATAAAATTAGAAGAGTGGCAAAATTTATAGTATAAAATGGCTATGAATTTATTTTTTACATCTAAAAAGAAAAGGAGAGGAGGAAATTAAAATGTACAGTTAGAAAACACCAAAGGTGCAGAAAACAACAAAATCCTGCTCTTAAAATTGATACGGGAACATCTGGACTAACAACATGTATATCTGCATATTGAATATATATAAATCAGCAGGTCTGGATAACATGCATCAAAATGCCTTAGGGTAATTACTAATTAACTTAATGTAGCATTAACAATTAAGTTTGCAACCTGTGAACTAAGGATTGGAGTTAACCTTGTACATGAAGGGAGCCTGGCCAAATTTAGCAAATTTTAGGAAGTCCTATATAATGTGTTCTATTTTTTGTTCATGTAATTATGCTACAGTGGCTGTGTGTTTTAGCAAAAAATGCCATTATTGTAACTGCAGTTGGAATAAACTCTGGTTAACCAGATCAACAACTCAGCTTCCATATATTACACAACTCTGCTTGCATATATAAAGATCCATTATCCAAGCTACTGTTATTTTCTGTAAAAACAAAAGGAACTGCCTCTCCCAGGAATGCACATCTGGCCTATGTGCCAAGTTTTACTTACAGAAGGAGTTCATGAATTGGTCAGGTTTGGTGGTCAGGCTTAATCTGGCCAATATGTTACCTTTGTATGAGCAGTATTTATTCAATTCCAAGATGGCACAGATGTATCTGAAACCCCAGGCTGAAGAACCTTGGAGTTAAGATAGAATCATAGACAATTAGGGTTGTAAGGGACCTCAGGAGGTCATCTAGTTCAAACCCCTGCTCGAAGCAGGACCATACCCAACTAGATCATCCCAGCCAAGGCTTTGTCTAGTTGAGATATCCAATATCTACATGGGATATTTACTGCAGAGTAGACTAATTAACTCCATGATAAACACTGCATGTTGACACATGCAGCCCTATTAGGCCACAAGAAAATAATTAACCCTATAGGAGGGTAGTACTGCTAAATGCAAGTACTATCCTGCTGTGGGATTTATTCATGGGCAGTATCACACATCTAGATACTGACTCGGCTGGCTGGGGCATGAGGGTGCTTCAGTGCAGGGGCTACCTGCCAGCTAGCCCCACACTGGAATACCCTTGTGTCCTAGCCAGCCCCTCCACAGCACACTGAGCCAGGTCACAACAGCCCTGGGCTGGCGACCTGAACCCCAGGGAGCCCTACCAGTTGGAGCTGCTCCAACCTGGGTCAATGTGCTGTGGTATCCAGCACATTTTCAAGCCCAGGAGTAATAAACTCCAGCATGATATACTAATGCATATTAGTATGCATTTTGATGCATACTAATAGCATGTGTAGATGCTCACAGACTTACTAAGTTACCAGTTACTAAGTGATCTAACTATATTTTGTAGTTATTAAATCTTTTTTCCTCAAAAAAACAGAAATTGTGACAAAAATGCTATATACATGTCCCAAAAGATAACAATAAAATAAATTTCTGTCAAAAACAAGTCTAAATTCTACTACTAAACCCCACTATGTGAGGACTGAAATTGTTCCATACCAATTAATTTGAAATAAGTCCAAATAGGATATGTATGATATCTGGTTCTGTTATTGACCAAGAGCACTTTCTGATTCCCCTTGGAATACTATGGCTGGTAGTCCTAGGACTGATGTGTGAAGTGTTCAAACAAACCAGAAATCAATGAATAGTGTAGAGTGTACAGATGCAGTCAATGAACTATTCATTATCCTTTGTAAACCTTCAGTATAATTGGTATGTGGTCATTTTATATACTGCAATCAGCTAGATATTTAAATCCATCCCTCTTACGTTTGGAAATAAGAACAAATGAAAGATTTTTCACATATTTTATGTGGTCATAGACTTTTGATAACAACATGAAATCAAGTAAGTAGATAATTAGGCAACTCAGAACACTGTAAAGCAGACAAAATATCACATCTGTACATCTTTGGACAGAAATTATCTTGTAAATATTTCCATAGAGTAGCTCTGAAAATCAGGTTTCCCTGTTTAATTCTTTTAGCTGGATTTTTCTGACTGGTAAAAAAAAAAATATAAAATGTCCCTGATGCCCTTTTACATAGTACTGTTTTGTAAACACCAATATATCTCAAAAAGGTGAAGGTATAAGTAATGAGCATTAGGAAATAAAAAGTGTTTTCTTCTATTTATTTTAATTAATTATGAAATAAGCTTTTCCATGATAACCCTAATTAAATTTGCAATAGACTGATGTTGGGCACCTTTAACTTTCCAATTTAAAAAAATGGAGTCAAACACCAAATGAAAATTTAAAATATATATATACGTTCTCTGTCTTAGCAGGTGAGAAGGGGATGAGAAAGAATTTGATCCAACTGGCAAAGCAATTTATGCAGTTCATTGCAAATCAGGGAAGGCAAGAATGGTAATCTCTCACTGAAGACTTTAAGAGAACCAGGGTGAATTGAATGGCTATCTTTATCTGATAGCCATCTCCTGTTCTCCCAAGTTTTACACTATTCCTCCTTCTTAGATTTACCCACAATCAGTCTGGCAAGATGCTATCTGGGCAACCTCCTTTTTGCTTGTTTACTGTAGCTACTTGTGTAGATGGGGGCTGACAACCTTTTTCAAGTTGCACTCTGGAACAGACTAGGTGTGGGGGGAAAGGGAAGAAGCTGTAGCAGAGAACCTTTGGCTGGGAGCCGTGCCCACACCACTGCTGCTTTTCCCAGCCCCGCATTCTTTGGCTGTGATGAGACTGCATCTCCCAGCCAGAGGGTAGCTGTATTGGAGCTGGGCTAGATTGTGGGGCCAGGGGGCAGATGGGGAAGGTATAGGAAGGAGCAGTACAGCAATCTTTTGGTTGGGAGCTCTGCCCATACATCACTGCATCTCTGCTCCCTTGCTGTGGGGTGAGTACAACTTCTACCTGGAAGGGAAGTGCACTGGGGCTGCTGATCTAAAACCTGCTTCCATGCTGCCTGCTTCTTCCCCAGGACACTCCACACCTCAGCCTGGCCCTGGCACAATTCCAC
>NW_017729030.1:3386804-3396625 GCF_001723915.1 Gavialis gangeticus | reverse complement strand
GGGGCAGATGGGGAAGGTATAGGAAGGAGCAGTACAGCAATCTTTTGGTTGGGAGCTCTGCCCATACATCACTGCATCTCTGCTCCCTTGCTGTGGGGTGAGTACAACTTCTACCTGGAAGGGAAGTGCACTGGGGCTGCTGATCTAAAACCTGCTTCCATGCTGCCTGCTTCTTCCCCAGGACACTCCACACCTCAGCCTGGCCCTGGCACAATTCCACTCCAGCTGCATCACAGCCTTAAGGATGGGGCAGGGATAAGCAGCAGAGGCACAACACAACTTCCAGCTCCTCTGCCCCATGCAGCTCTTTACTGCTCAGCCACAGTCTGGGCATGGGCACAGGTGAAGCCCTGTGTAGCTCCACAGTGATTCCATAGGCTAGATTTGGCCTGTAGGCCATGCATTACTGATGTCTAATGTATATTATCATTATCATTCTTTAGTGTTAAATAAACATTTTTTATCCAGGTTAGTTGAATCTGGATGGTACCCTGTAGGCTTTTTTGGGTTTCTCCAGCATCTATATCCGTATTATTTTACAAATGTCTGAAACATCTTAGTTTATCTAGCTGACATACTCCTCCTATACATTCAGGCAGTCAGAATGAAGGCATATAATGAAAAACAACAGTAAATTAAATGATTGCAAAGACAAGACATCTGTGGATGAAAAATTCCAAAAGAATTAAGATAGCCATGGCTGAAAAGCATCATCCTGTATGACTCTTATCTAGAAAAACTCCATCCACCCTCTTCTTTCTAAGCTAAAGTTTGCGATCAAAGGAGGTCCTAAAACTCAAAAATGCTTGAAGAGAAAGAAAGAGTTGATGGACTGAGTGACTAGACACTGTCACAGGCATGTCAGTGAAAGCTGACAGCCTGGCAAAGACAAACACACTGGAAGGAAGGCAGATGGTGTGTGTAAGACAGTCTGCTTCTTTCTGACAGAGATTGAGTTATTTGGGCTAAAAAGTACTTACAAAAGATGGCAAGAAAAGTTAAGTAAAATGAAGTGTATAGGCCATTCTTGTTTTCCTTTCTACCCATGTGTTTTGTGGGGAATGAATCACTGCAGCTTTGTTTAGAAGAGACTATTTCTGAGTCCTTTTAATCAGCTCACTGCTCACAAGTCCTCAGAGTGAAAAATACCAACATGTTAGGGGACCAGTCTAAGACTGATTAGGCCCCACTGTTCTACCAAGAGCGAGGTGCTAGAAAGCAAGCCTGTATCATCTAGGACAGGGGTCGTCAACATATGAATCAGATCCAGCTCATAGAACCACAGGGCTTTCATAGAATCATAGAAAACTGGGGTTGGAAGGGACCTCAGAAGATCATGTAGTCCAACCTCCTGCTCAAAGCAGGACCAGCCCCAACTAGATCATCCCAGCCAGGGCTTTGTCCAGCTGGGTCATAAAAAACCTCCAAGGATAGAGATTCCACCACCTCTCTGGTTAACTTGTTCCAGTGTTTTACTACCCTCCTAGTGAGAAAGTTTTTCCTAATATCTAACCTAAATTCCCTGGCTACGGCTTGGGTTTTGCCTGTGCCCATGTCCAAGCTGGGACTGAGCAGTGAGAAGCTGTGCTAGTGTCAGGGAGTTGGAAACTGTGCTTCTGCCACTGTCACTTGTCACCACATCTGCTCTTCCCCAAGGCTGAGATCCAAGCTCAGCTTTCAGGTGGAGTGGAGCTGCATTGGGGATGGGCTGGGCATGGGGAGAAGCAAAGCACAGAGAGAAGTGGGAATAGCATGGAAGCAGCTTCTAGTTCCCTTGTCTTGGTTCTCCCTGAAGCTCCCTTCTGGGTGAAGCTGCATTTGCACCATAGTCAGGGAGCGGAAGAAGCAGCAGCACAAGCACACCTCACAGCTGGAGGGTTGCTACAGTTCCTCCCCATCCCCACCCACACTACAGCCCAGCCCCATCACAACTCCCCTCCTGCTGGAAGCTGTGCTTGTACCCACCCACACCCCCAGACCCAGTGTTAATGTGCAGTAGAAGATATCTGGGACACACTGGACCAGAGCTGGTTTGTTCTGGCTAGACACTTGAAAAAGGTTGCCAGCCCCTGACCTAGGGAGGAATACAGGATCTAAAAGGAATCTAAGGTGAAGTCTTACTTGTATCAGTGACTGTTTTGGTCAGTAGATAGTGCAGGATACAAACCCAAAAACAGCATCAAGCATGGAACTGACTGGTTTTACATTACTTGCATGATGGGCCTACAAGCAATAAGACAATATTTATCTTTACCCTAATCTGCACCGTAAAGGAGAGAGCGCTTAGGATTTCATGTCTGCTAGGCTGAATATTGTCTTACTGGGTACTAAATTTCCTTCTTAATTTCTCTTGCCTGCTATGTTCAGTTAATAAACTGTGGAGCCTGCCACTTAAACTCATTCTCTCTCTCCTATACCTGCTATGCTTGGGAAAAACATGGTGCACATCTGTGTGTTTGTGTGTGTGTAAAAATATTACACTTAGTTATATATTTTAAGTCCCCTCTACAATTTTATTAATTCTTCAAGTAGTATTTATTCTAGTATTTAAAAAATTTTAAATGCAAAAGGGCATTAAATGATTTAACCTTATCTTTTGAAAAAGATTTAGGCATCAACACTTACATGGATATTGCTGAATTAGTAAAAAAAATATTACCTAATTCGATCTCCTTGTGCTTCCTAAATTGTTACTCTCTTGAAATACATCAGAAGGCCCAACACCTAATTTTAATACTTGCTGGTCTATTCAACAAAAGTAAAAAAAAGAGAGACAAACCTTCACGGTGTTCATTTTTGTGAGTGCATGACTCAGGAAAAACAAAAGGTTGTAGAGATTACAGTATCATTTGTCTCTTGAAGGCATTTACAAAATGGACTAAAAGGCTGAAAGCAGACCTTGGTATATGCATGCACAAGGGAACTGAATTAAGGTACTCAAGCAAATAAAAATCTGGTATTTCCTAAAGAGAGTATTTGACTTTGCAACTTTAATATTCATTTAACATCTTCTTTTCAAATGTACTGTCTGTTTCATATTATTAACCTAATGTCACAAAAAGGTCAGTTCTCAAAGATGACAGCAGGAAAAATTCCCATTACAGTGAAGCAGATGGATGGGATACCTTGAAAATTCAGATTTAAAAAGAAAGCATATTTCACAGTGTTCTAGGAAGCCTTAGGAGACACTCTTTTAAGTAGTGTTTTGGCATTGGTCTCCAGTTATAATATAGCTTATATTCACTATTTCATTGAATAACTACTGATTTTGACAAGGCCAATATACTATTACTGAAAGACTTATTCAGAGGACCAGGAACTAAGTTATGAAAACTGTTCATCAGACCACTAAAATCAGCACCCCGATCTAAGATATTGGTAAATATTCCACATCAGATCCCTATCATAGCTACTGTGGCCAGGGGATCATCTACAGTTTTTTCCTCAACCTTGTAACATGCAATGTTTTGTACTGTTTGATGCTGTCAGAGTCAGAGCTAAAATGTTTGACCCAATGTCCCTCTTCAAAAAGACCTTCTATATGTCATCTGGAAAAGAAGGTTTTTTAACTTTGCCTCATTCCATATTGAAAAATCATAATTGCCTGGCTCAAGACAGGAGCCGTAGTTTAACAGATTTTACCACTCTCAGTTGGGAAAGACTCAATTTATGTACACATAAAAAATGAATGTGACCAACTTTACTACTTGAGCTTTGGAACAAGAAGCAAGCAGATTACTCAAAAGTACTGAACAATGACTAGGAGATTCTGTAATTCAGACAACATGCTATAAAAGAATTATATACTGTCACTTTATTAATTGTAAATTCACAGCAGGCAATACTACTTGCTTAGAAGAAATGTGAATAAAACATTCTTTTGAACCCTCTTCAAGATACTACACAAATCCTATTTCGGTCTATGACTATGAAACATCAAATCTTAAGCAATGCCCATAATTATCTGTACTCATTTATTTTCTAGTAATCTTAAACAGGTGGAATTTCCATAGTTCTCTGTCATTCCCAAAGTAAAAACTGTGTAAAGTTGTAGAACCAGCTGTTAATAGCCTTACAGGCTTTTAAAGATGATCTAGAAATGTGGTATTATTTGCAAATGATGACAGTCTTAGTAGTTGTACTTACCCTTTTAGGCTACGGACACAAGTTACACATAAACCAGTATAAGTGATTGGAAACTGGTTCAAATCTGTAAGAAAACAGGAGTTCAGTGCACATAAACCACTTTCAAAATGGCCCAAACCAGTTTAAGATAAACCTGGATAGATGTGGTATCTTAACTGATTTAGGTTAAATCAGTTTATTGAATTTCTTTCCCAGATCCTCTCCAGATTCAAGTTAACTCACAGTCCTTCAATATCCCAGGGTGTTTTGCACCCTGCAAACCTCCCTCCCCCATGCAGGGTGGGTGGCCTAGCTTGGTTCAAATTGTCTACTCCAGCTGAGCAGGGAGGCATGCTTTAGCACCCCCTGGCTTCTGGCCTGAGTGGCTGCAGGCATGTGGCTGCATTTTTAGAATCAGAAGTGAACGTCTGTTCACTTGCTTATTGGTTCAATCTATGTAGTTTAGACTAACGTGAAGATGGAATCAGTTCAACCTCAGGCTTTTTGAATGTCTGTACTTAGCCTTAGATACAAATCCAATTCCAAAATTCTTTCCAGTTAACCAAGTTGGATAGGCTACACAATATTTTTCTTGATATTAATACTAAAAATAGCAGATAATTTTACATGCAAAAAACAAGGTACAGACAGCAACCAGATGCAGTGCAAATCAGTACAGGTCTGTAAAGAGATACAGACAGCCTCAGACACAGAAAACCTAGAAGTCATATATAATGGTCTGAAGAAAGCCTTAGGCTCTACTGTCAACAAAGTTACCTCTCCTAAATCATGCAGCAGTGAAGCTATTACAGGTAGAAGCAAGCAAATATCTTGTTAGATTGAACACTACTCAGAGATACACTCACAGGAAAGAAACATCACCAGTGAATCACTGAACCAAATACCAACTCTACACATCATGCCAGAGTTAGACATGGAGCCCACTGTAGAAGAGCTAATAAAAGTCATTGATTCATTACCAAGTGGCAAGACTCCTGGAAAAGATGGCATCCCAGTGGAAATTCTTAAGTGCAGGAACAAAAGCCTACTACTAGGCCTGTGTGAATAGGGAAATATTTGATTTGGATTCACTTGATTTGGAGGACAGTGATTCGATTCAGAGATTTGAATCCCTGTCCTAAAGTGATTTGGTTGAATCAGCTTCGCAAGATTTGGTGCTGATTTGGAGAGACTTGGTGATTCAGAATGGCCGGGCATAGATAAGCACAGTCAGGTGGCTACAGGTTCTCCCACAGATCCTCTGGCTGTGCCTGCCTCTCCCCAGGCAGGGGGAGCCATGGGAGAAATCCCCTTGGCTGCCCTGCCTGGCCACATCCCATGCCCAGCCCCAGCCTAGCCCCAGCACTTTAAAAAAAAAAAAAAAAAAAAAAAGCCCCATACTCACCCAGTCCACGAGCGATGATTGGGGCCTCTGAGCACTTGTGGCAGAGCCCCCATGCCCAGTGCAAGACAGTGGGGGGCAGCGGGGATTGCCTCCCACACTTGGCACCAGTGCTACAGCTGGCCTATGGTAGGGGTGCAGCATGGCTTGGCAGGGTGCCGTGCACTGTCTGGGAGTTGGGGTGGCTTGGCAGTGCTCAACCCCAGTGTCCCCAGGTCCCAGATAGCTGCCATGCAGCAGGGGGGGGAGCATGATCCTTGCATGGGGGGAGGTCTGCCATGAGCCATCAGAGGCCACAATCACGGCTGCCAGAGCTGAGGAGTATGGGGCCTTTCTTTTTTGTTTTTTTGAAGTGCTGGGAGGCTGGGCCAGGTGGGGGATGGGGCCAGGCATGGCAGCTATAGGGGCTTCTCCCATGGCTCCTCCAGCTGTGCCTGCCTCTGCCTCAGCAGGGGGAGCTGTGGGGGCTTCTGCCTTGCTGCTGTTTGCCTAGCCAGCATGCGGGGGGGGGCGGGGGCGCAATGCAGGTACAGCTCGCTCTGGGTGGCAGCAGGGCACGTACCCACATCAGCACTGGAGGAAGCACAGCTGGCATGGAAGGGCACAGGATGTGGGTACAGCAGCACTGGGAACAGGGGCTATACCCTGCTGCCACTTGCCTGCTTCTGCTTGGAGCGAGCCATGCCCACATCCTGCTCCTGCTGCCCTGGCTGGGAAAAGTGACAGTAGGGCAAAGCCTCTGCTCCCAGAGCTGCTGCACCGACATCCCGCGTCCCCCTGCCCCCGTCCCCAAGTAACTTGCCCCCCCACAGATAGGCAGTTTGTCCCAGCCCCAATCCCTCCCTCTGCCACATCCCTTCCCTCCCCCAACCCCAACAGACTTAACAGCTGGTGGCAACTGTCAGCTGCCTGTTTAGTCTATGGCTGAATCTCTGAAGTGGTCGGATCTTTTCTGAAGCTTTTCCAAATTGATTTGGATGCTTCAAATCGATTCAGAGCTTTTACTTGGTCTCCCAATTCGATTCAGATTCAGAGATTCAGTCCCCAAATTGGGCCGAATCTCCTCCAAATCGAATCAGCTACCAAAGCTTCACAGAGCCCTACCTATAACCATATCTTCATCAGCTGCTACTCAAATGTTGGAAAGAGGGTGAGATACCAAAAGACATGAGTGATGCAAACATTGTCAGTTTGCATAAAAATAAAGGAGATAAGGTTGACTGCAAAAACTACAGAGGTATCTAACTACTAAGTGTAGCAGGAAAAGGTTTTGCATGGGTCATCCTGGGTGTCCCTACAACAGCTAGCAAGTCATATCTACCCTGAATCTCAGCGCAGACTCAGGGCTGGAAGATCAACCATAGAAATGATAACGTCTCTGTGTCAACTTCAAGAAAAGTGCAGAGAGCAAAACTAACCATTGTACATCACCTTCATGAATCTAACCAAAGCATTTGACACTGTCAGAAGGGCAGGTCTGTTTGCAGTCCTAGAAAAGACAGGATGCCCACCAATCACATAATTCACATATACTCAGAAGCTTGCACCTTCACCATGACATAAGGTTCCCAAGAAGAGGATGAATTTTGAAGTGGAAGTGGCAGGGGCAAAAAAATATCCCTGACATTTTGACACTGAAAACAAAAGCATCTGGAAACAAAAGGACAATGCTTTTTCAAAACAAAATCTCAGAAGAAAACAAACAAAACTCCTCACTGCTGGTTCAGTTCAGCAAATAAAAACAAATCACTGAGTTTTTAATTTAAAGGTTAAATACAACACACAGTAATTTTATAGCTCACTGAGATAGCAGAGTCTATTGCTATCTTTTTAATCTTTTTCTTTCAAGGATTTAGATATAAAATTCTCTTCACAGTATGAACAGAATGATTAAATGAAGAAAGTTTTGATCACAGAGTTAAATAAAATGCATAAGATGATTTGGCAATATAAAAACATTAAAGGATGTAATATTTATTCTTTTAGAAATTATAATCTATACCAGAATTAACTTTAACCACTGCAGAAAATTTCCTGTCCTTTTATAGTAAAAAAGTTGATAATAGATTTAATTGGTTTAATTGGTAGAAAAGCTGAGCAACATTCTATACTCTTTTGCATGGTAGCTAGAGAATCTAGTCCAGTTTGTTCTGCAATTTTTATCTTCAAATTTGGCATGGCCACGATGCACCAGAGGAGTGGGAAGGTCTGCGTACTTTACATGCTCTCAATTGTATGATCAATCCGCACATTTCAATCTACTTTTGTAAATTACAATTCTTCTACACAATAATTCATCTGCCCATATACCTAATGTTCATATGTAGTCATGTAAGCTAAATTCAGACATTCAGGGACATTAGAGGGAGGTTAGATTGAGTTAAAACAGCCACCCTATATAATTTTGTTCACCCAAGTGTGGCCCTCACACTTATAGACCTGGTCTCTGTGATCGAAAATCCATCTAAACCTATAATTGTAAGAAGTTCCACACGCACAGACTGGTTTAAAAATGGCAGAACACCATCTAAGATATACTTGGATCAATGTAATGTCAGACTTACTTAATCTAGGTTAGACCTTGTGGACCAGCCTGCTTTCCCCGATTTCCCTTCAACCTTTCCCCATTAGCCCCCCTTATTCTGACTTTCCTTAGATGGGGTGGCCGTTTTGGATGTGTTCTCATGTTCCTTTAACTTCCCCAAATGTCTGCATTCAGCCTAAAACTGTGCACAGTATCACGCACAGGCATTTCTAAACATGAGGCCTCATACTGTACCTATCTAAAAAGGTTGCACAGATATGAACAAGGGCCAAGTTTGACCCTTAATTTATCCGTATTTCTGCTTGACAAATATGTACAACATAAGCATGTCCTATTGGTTAGTTCATTGACCATGACCACAAAGTCAGCTAACTTGTGAGAACTCTGTATCTTTTCAATTTGTTTTATCATATACCTAATTTCTTCTTTAGCATTTTAGATTGTTATACTATGCTTATCAGGCTCAAGAGGTAAATACATGGTTGACTTTAAATGAGGAAAGTATTAATGACAACTGAATCAATGGAGCCACCTTTGGTAACCAATACATTAATAGGTTTTAATGGAGACTACGTCATTGGTTAAATCTCATACTTCCCTCATGATTACCTCCCGTTGCACTACTAGCATAAATTGTAAATGTGGGCCACACAACGATATGGTCACAGCCTCCCAAATCCATTGATACAAATCCACTAATAGAAAATACTAGGAAAAAAAATGTATTTTTATGTTAAAGGATTCTTCACAAAACTCATAAGGGATGGATTATAAACAGTATCTCTAGTAGGTCAGGTTGTCCAAAATTTATTGTTTTCAGCTGGTTATAACACTGACAAACCTTAACCTTTCTGAATGAAATTTTGAATGTCTCAGAGTATTTTTTCTAAGCTTGAGCTAAGATAGTTCAACCTTTTCCAAAACTGAGTTTAGGTAAAAATATGTTATCTTGTTGAAGTAAAAAAATTCTTAGGATGTTTCTCTGGAAAGCCCTAGTGCCCCCATGTTCTACAACAGAAATTTGGCAGGAGTTTTGCCCAGATACCAAGGCAATAATTTTTTTTTTTTGCCACAGCCATGAAAATACTCTCAATTTTGGCTTAGTTGTTAGCCTCTGAAAAACTGAAGTTTATACACTCTGTTTGTACACCATGAAAAATGTACAGTTTGGCAGTTAATCATCCAATAATTCTTTCTACAATGGGCATGACCAAACTCCTCTCCCCATCTTATACAGATCGGTTTGTGCACTGCCCCTATCTAGACATATTTGAACACACCTCATTCTACATTTGCAGGGGTTCCATGGAACTTTTCATGCAACTGTGGCTGTCAAGATAGTCCTGGCACAGGAACTATCCGTATAGTTCGAGGGGGTAAAAAGCACCCTGTTCAAATTTGCTGATGACACTAAGATGTGGGGGGACGTGGGCACACTAGAAGGAAGCAACAGGCTACAATCTGACCTAGACAGGTTACAAGGGTGGGCGGATGAGAATAGGATGGGTTTCAACACAGACAAGTGCAAGGTGATGCACCTGGGGAGGAACAACCGGCACCATACCTACAGGTTGGGGAACTCCCCTCTTGTCAGCACGGAGGTGGAAAAGGATCTTGGAGTCATCATTGACTCCAAGATGAACATGGGTCAGCAGTGTGGGGAAGCAGTTAGGAAGGCCAACCATACCTTGTCATGCATCCACAGATGCATTTCAAGCAGGTCAAAAGAGGTGATCCTCCCCCTCTATG
>NW_017729030.1:3375942-3386691 GCF_001723915.1 Gavialis gangeticus | reverse complement strand
GACTAGATGATCTGCTAAGGTCCCTTCCGACCCTAGAAACTATGAAACTGTGAGCAGGGACACTCAGTGCCATAGCAATGAAGTTTGGTGCTCAGGGCAAAGTCCACAGCGGCAGCCTGCCCTTAGCCCATGCAGAGATCTGCAGGGCACATGTCCCCACCAGTGACTTTACACAAGCAGGGAACAAGACTGAAGCCAGGGGTTACAAGCCAATAGTAACAAAAGGAAAGTGTAAGGAGGCAGAGAAAAAAGAGGACAGGAGGCAAATGAGTGGCAAAGCACAAAGAATGAGAGCATATCATGAGGAATGGAGAGGGACTTGGACTGAAGGTAAGAAGCGAAGATTCAGGAGCCAGGCTGGAAAATAATACATAGATACAGAAGAAGACAGGAACAGGGAATGGGATAGAGTAGGGGCAGAAAGAGAAAAAGAAAAAGGTGATAGGAGGATGCTGGTTGAGGAGACGCTGAATTCAAGGTAGGGAGAAAACAGAAATAGTCTTTAGAGAAAAAAAATCTCCTGCCATAGTGCATTTCTTATTCATCTCCAGCTCTTACTGCTAATCCATCCAGAATGTAACAGCTACTATTTCCTCAATACACCTCAAGTTCTAGATGTCTGTGCTGTACATTTAAATCTTACCAATGACTTAAGCCAGAAGTTAATTTGATGCCATATAATAGCATTTCTGAGGGATTTTTTAATTTTATTTTTGTCTTTAAGCATAGTAAATAACAAGTATGTTATAAAAAGCAGTATGGTTGCAAAATCAAGCACGCAAAATTAGAAAATGCTATATTTAAAACTGTCTGTGCAACTTTAATTCATTTAATTTGCTGCACAAGCTATAATGTAGAGAATGAATGGGATATGGGATGACGGAGGGAAAAGAATACTGTTTTGTGTTTTAGGCAAATGGATGTTACTTTGGACAACTGGAGTCACCCTCTTGCTGTACCACAGAATTTCTGTGAGAGACATGGAACTCATCTAAGCCAAAATTTTAAGTTAATCTTTAATGATGTGCTCTATGTTTCTTCATCAAAACTAATTTGATCTGTGACTACAATGACCAGGGATTGGAACTCATGAGTCCCAAGAAGTTGATCACCAATGTACAGCATAAACAACAGATAACTCTTGTCAGGTGCTCGCAGATACTTTAATAAAGAGCAAAGTCAATTAACTGTGAGCCCAAAGCTGTTCTACATTCACTGCAATGTAGCCAGCTAGCACCTGCAAGTCCTGTTTGGAATACACACCTAATTCAGCCATTCACATAAAACAACTTCCAGAGCAATTCCAGAGCCTTTGTAACTTTAAGTGATACACTTTTATTGGAATACCTGGCTTTGCTATTTTTCAATGTTATGTGCTATTCAGGAGTTCCTTCAAGGTAGGTTTGCAGTACGGCTCTGCAAAACGGCAGTTTCATTTTGATTTCAGATTCACCATTTCAAAGGGACAGTGTTTCATTTTGCTGTTTCAAAGTACTGTTCCATTTTGCTTCGCCGAAACTGTTTTGTTGTTTTGATGCTGTTACGTGTGTTGGCATTTCACCCATTGGCTATAATGGAGAATCATAAAAATGCCTATATCTTTGTCATTTCTTGCCTGATTCAAATGAAAACAGCATGGATGGCAGCCCCCGCTGAGGGCATGAAGCCTGCCAGCTTTCAAGGAGATAGGTGCAGGGGTTTCTGGGAATCTGCACTTTGTCATGGAGTAGGGTCCCTAGAGGTGGCCAAGACACCTGTAGGGCCCTGTGACTGTGCCAGCTCCGACTTAAGGGCACCTTCTTTTCTCAACTGCCGCCACATCTTATTGAAAAAGATAACAGATAGGGAGGCTGCTCTCGAGCTTCAGCTCAGTCACAGTCCTAATGGACCCGCTCTATGTAGGTGCCTCAAGGTATACAGCAACAGGAGGAGCGGACTTAGCTGAGCCACTTGGCTCCGCAACCTCTACCTCAACATCCTCCAAAGTGCCTTTTGGGGAGGGAGACCTGGCTGTATGGCAAACTTGAGGGGTGTGGAGCACAAACTCAGATGATTCCCACTTCTTGCTATGGCACTCAGATCCAGCTCCAGCTCTTCCTCTGGCACTGGAAGGCTCAGGCTAGGAACTGAAATTGGGGTGAAGGAGACTGTAATGGTGGTGCTGCTTGTTGCTGTCATGGTGGTAGTGCTTGGAGTTGTTGTTATGGCAGTTGTTGTTGGAGGGGACGCAGACACTGCTCCCATCTCCTCGGTGCCACTAGCAACAGAAGCATGGCTGCTAGTTGTTGGAAAGAGGCTGCATCTTAAGTTTTTTTGGGGGGGTGGGGGAAACTTAGAGTTCTCCCTCTGCCCCCTCTTCTGCCCTGGCCAGAAGAGAGGCCACCTACCTTTCTAGCATGCTTCATGTTTGGTGTGCTGGAAAATCTGTGTGTGTTTCTTTAATGTAATATATGTATTTATTTAATATATAAATATATGGCCTGTAATATATGTTGTGATTTCCTGCACAGTCAATGCAAACTGTCAGGAAAAAGATTTATTTTATGTGGAGAAATAATTACAAAGAATAACAACAAAAAGGGGAAAAAAAGAGAGGATTTTGGGGGAGGAATGAACTGAAAGGAATGGATTAGGAAAGGGTTATTAGGGTATTTTGGACAGGACTGGATCCCACTTGCTAGGAAGAGACTAGCAAGTAGGAAGTGAGATCCTTCCTGATGCTACTGGAGGACACAGCTCAGCAAGCTGACAAAGGCACAGCTGACAAAGCTCATTTCAAACAATGCTTTTATGCTCCTTCTCCGTCCCTCCCCCAGAGCACTGGGATTGGAAGGGACCTCAGGGAAGGATCAAAGTCACTGGCCAGCTACACATGTCATTATCAGAGCAGTCCTTCCCCCCACATCACCCTCCCTCTCCTTAATTTGTATTTCCCTGCAAGCCCAGCTTCGAAACTCAAAACTCTTCAAAATTTTCAACGTGTTTTGAGTGCCCTTGTTTAATTTCAAAGCTGTTTCTCAAAGCTTTGCGTTTCATTTCGGTTTTGGAGTTTCGAGCTCGAAACACGTCAAAACACCTTTGAAACAAGATGTCCGTCAAAATTTTGCACAGCCCTACTTTGCAGTATAAGACATGGAACATCACATTAGCAGCGACATTAGAAGTTTTATCATATTCAGAGAAGGATACTAACTGGTGGGAATCACTGGATGCAGATGGACAGCAAGGATGAAAAAGGATCATGACCTTTCCCAGAAGCAGCATAGTGCCAATTTGTGAGAAAAACATGCTAGACTTAAGAGAAACACCACAAACTAAAAGAATGTTGATGAAGCTTTTTGTGAAGAATTGGCCTGAGTCACATATGAGCTTACAGCACAAATAACAATCCTCCGAAGGATAGCATTTCAGGCTGAGATGACTACAATAACTGAACTCACATGCTCTGGCTAGGTCATCCCCAAATATGGCACATTAATGATGAGGATGTTACATACACATAAAAATAGTATGTGATCATAAAATACTTAGCTGCAAGGAAGTCAAATTACAGTTGCATGTGGAACCTTAATTCTAGTGTTTCCTAACTTTTGAGTGCTTGGCTTAATGCTCTTTTAACAGGTTTTTGATGTAATAATCTATTTATAATGCATGCAGGAAGAGCAAAACATTATCTATAAATTATCCATCAGTGTTTTATAATGTTTTGCATCATGTTACGCAGTAAGTGATAAATAGGGGACTATGGATGCCTTTCATGAATAATGCACTATGCCTCTTGTTATGCTACGCTGTAACTTTTTAAGAAGCCATTAACACAAAAGTGAATGTGGGTATGAAGGTTGCATAGTAGTCCAGTAAGCTATTTAAAATGACATCTGTGACACACAAATAAGAACAAAATGCAGTAGTTACTGACATACTACAATTATTCAATACATTATTACTACTAGAATAGCATTTATATTGGTCAAGTCATAAATAAGTTATACATTTATTATAAAGTTATACTTGGATCTAAGAAGTTCCTACTGTAGTGAAGCATGAATTCTACTTAATAATACAGTTCTTGTAAAGAAGATATTCCCTTCCAGCAAGACTGAAAAGTTTTAAAGCTTCAGGACTTTACACTGACTGTAAATGTATATTCCTAAACCAGCCTACAAGTATGACAATAAATGGTCTGTATTGCCACGTAAGAATTTTTGCTTTGATAGTGCCCTAGTTTTTAAGCCCCAGGAGTTTACCTGTAATTCAGATACAAAGACTAGTTATCAATGCCCGGGCAAATGGGGCACAAACACTGAGAGCTGCCTAAGGGTACAGGGGTGCCAAAATGGAGTTGGGGGGGCACCTCACATTCCTGTTTCCTATCCTCTGCTGCACGTTCCCTGTAGTAGCTTCACTTCCAGCAATAGGAAGGGCAGAGCAGCGGCAGCAGCAGCAACACACAGTGTACCCTGAGCAATAATAGCACATGGTGCAGAAGCAGCTGGAGCTTGCTGAGAGGAGGAGGTATCACCTTTGTTTCTTGATGCTAAAAACAATTGTTTAAATAGCTGCTTGACAGCAGGAGGAAAAGGAGGTGATATCTCCCCCCAGCAGCAGCAAACCTTTGGCTACTGCTCCTGCACTGTGCACCACCATAGTCCTGGGCACAGAACTGACCAGTGGTGTTGCTGGACACCATATATGTATTTTGGTCACTCATGGACATCTTCAGCCTTTCCATTGCACTCCTGAAATATCTCACCCTTATACATACTCATATTTTCAAAGCAATACAAGTTAGTTTACTTTTTCTTTTAATTAAAACAAAAATCAGTGCAACTCTCTGGAAACTACCAGGAAGAAAAAAGTTAAGCACCACCTACATGTCAGTTAAATGTCTCTAATATGCCAGAGCTTTCAGCTGACCCTTTTTTTATGACACCACAAACTGATGCAGTAAGAGCCAAATGACTTTAGACTTGTTTTTCCAAATTATAGATGGAAGAGGATTTAAACTAATTCATGAGGATATACTAGAAAGATTGGATTATCATAATCTAATAATGCAACACTGATTTCTCACCTGTTATGTCTATGTAAATATATAACCCGTGCCCAATTTTGTTAAGAGCTCAAAAACAGTAAGAATCATTAAAAAGTATGAAAAATCCCCCCAAATATAAAATTTGCTTAGACATCTTCCTAAAACTTTTATCATCATTCATCCCTACTATTGAGAGAATCCCAGATAAATTAAGTTTCTTCTACACAGAGATGATTATACAAATACATCAGTCGTTTTTGTATAGTTTGCAAATAGATAGGTAATAACCATACATACATTCTCTGTGATGCCTCAGATCCTAAAACTCTAGTTGCTCAGCCAAAATAGCTTGCCACCTCAAAGAGAAATGACCAAGCCTACTATTCATACTAGTTAAGAAAATAACATGGCAGACACAACTAGAGAATCAAACTTTAAAACTAAGAGGGAGATTTGCAAATGAACAAATTAAAATTATGCATTGAAACATGGGGTCATTCTTGCCTTTAAAACTCTCCCTTAAAACTCCAAAAACAAAATCAACCTGGGTTTCCTGTGCACTTTCACCAAGCACCATAAATGATTACACATTATATCACATCAACACCTGACAACAATGCTGCATTATTAAAATGTGGAATGGATGTACAATGCTACAATGAATATAGATTTCAATAAAATATTTTTTCTCAATTGCATGAAGATAAATATAATATCCTCCTTCCTTTGTGGCAGTATTTTTAAATCCCCAAACCTCACCCCGATGACATATACAACAGAAAATGTAATAAAGATATAGACAGATCTCTTTATTAGCATACAACAGGTATATTAAGAGCACTATCTTTTCTCAAGTGTTAAAAAGCACAGGTAAAAAAAAAATCATTACAGCATTTTTGCAGACAGACTTGCTAACCTAATAAGAAGGGTTTTAAACTAGGTTCACCAGGGGATGGAAACAAAAACCCTGAGGTAAGTCAGGAAGCAGGGAACATGGAAGAAACACAAGCAGAAGAGGGCAACAGAGGAGGCCTTCTCATTCTTCCTGAGAAAGTAGGGCAATCAGCTAGTTACCTCAGGTGTCTATACAAATGCATGGGGCCTGGCAAATGAGCAGGAAGAATTGGAAGTTCTTGCAGTCACAGAACTATGATGTGACTGAAATAACAGAGACTTAGTGAGATCTTGCATGACTGGAGCACTGTCATGGATGGGTACAGACTGTTCAGGAAGGACAGGCAGGGGAGAAGAGGAGGAGGATTTGCTCTTTATTTAAAAGAGCTGTATGATTGCCTAGAGCTTCTGTATGAAACTGGAGATAGACCTGTTGAAAATCTCTGAGTTAGGGCCAGAGGAAAGAGTAACAAGGGTGATGTCATTGTGAGTGTCTCCTATAGACCACCAGACCAGGAAGATGAAATGGGTGAGGCTTTCTTCAAGCAGCTAGCAGAAGTTTCCCAGTCACAAGCCCTGGTTTTCATGGGGGACTTCAGTCACCCTGACATCTGCTGGGAAGGCAATACAGCAGTGCACAAGCAACCTGGGAACTTTTTGGTGAGTTCTGGGGACAGTTTTCTGGTGCAAGTGTTGGAGAGGCCAACTAGGGACCGTACACTTCTTGATCTGCTGCTCACAAAGAGGGAAATATTGGTGGGGAATGTAGAAATGGATGGTGACTTGGACAGCAGTGACAATGATATGACTGAGTTCAGGATCCTGAAGAAAGAAAGGAAGGAAGGAGAGCAGCAGAGTAAGGACCCTGGAGTTTAGAAAAGCAGAGGTGATGGGTAACAAGAAGGGTTTCTACAAGTATGTCAGCAACAAGAGAAAGATAAGGGAAAGTGTGGATCCCTTACTGAACGGGGTGGCAACCTAGTGACACATGATGCAGAAAAGGCTGAAGTACTCAATGGCTTTTTTGCCTCAGTCTTCATAGGCAAGGTCAGCTCCCAGACTGCTACGCCTGGCCGCACAGCTTAGAGGCGGGGTGGAGGTGAGCGGCCGATCATAGTGAAAGAACAAGTTAGGAACTATTTAGGAAAGCTGGACGTGTACAAGTCCATGAGGCCAGACAAGATGTACCTGAGGGTCCTGAGAGAGTTGCCTGATGTGACTGCACGATCACTGGCCATTATCTTTGAAAACTCCTGGCAATTGGGAAAGGTTCTGGGTGATTGGAAAACAGAAAGTATACTGCCCATCATTAAGAAAGGAAGAAAGAGGAGCTGGGGATCTGGTCAGCCTCACTTCAGTTCCTGGAAAAAATCATGAAGCAGGTACTCAAGGAATCAATTTCTAAGCACTTGGAAGAAAAGGTGATTAGGAACAGTCGGCATGGATTCACCATGGGCAAATCATGCCTGACCAACCTGACTGTCTTCTATGATGAGATGACTGGCTCTGTGGATGTGGAGAGACCATGTGATATACCTTGACTTTAGCAAGGCTTTTAATATGGTCTCCCACAACATTCTTGGGTTGGATGAATGGACTGTAAGGTGGATAGAAAACTGACTGGAATGCTGGACCCAGAGGGTATTAATCAATGGCTTGATGTCTAGTTGGCAGCTGGTATCAAGCTGAAAGTTGTTCTGGGGCCAGTTTTGTTCAATATCTTCATCAACAGCCTGGAAGATGGGATGGAGTGCACCCTTAGCAAGTTTGCAGATGACATCAGGCTAGGCAGAGGGTTAGATACACTGGAAGGTAGGGTTAGGATTCAGAGGGCAAGTCTACACATTGCTGTACAGTGATGTTGCTACACCTCCATGCTTTAATACTTCCTTTTGTATGGGCAGTTACTGCACCATGCCTGTGGCACATGGCTAGATTTTGCCATTACATTGCTGTGGTGATGCACTTTACCAGGGCAGTGCACCACAATGGTGGCATAGTTGCAGATCATGTGTAGACACATGTGATCCCGACATTGCTGTAGCACGCCATATGGCAATGTAGTGCACTGCTGCAGAAACTGGAGGATTGGATAAAAAGAAATCTCATAAGGTTCAATAAGGACAGATGCAAAATCCTGAACTTAGGATGGAACAATCACAGGCTGGGGGCTGACTGGCTAAACAACAGCTCTGCAGAAAACAACCTGGGGGTTAGAGTGGAAAATAAGCTGAATATGAGTCAACAGTGTGCTCTTGTTGCCAAAAAGGGTTGGGCTGCATAACTAAGACTGTTGCCAGAAGATTGAGGGAAGTGATTATTCCCCTCTATTCCATACTGGTGAGGCAACATCTGGAGTACTGTGTCCAGTTTTGGGGACCCCACTACAGAAAGGATGTGGACAAATTGCGGGGAGTCCAGAGGAAGGCAATGAAAAGAATCTGAGGGAACTGGGCTTATTTCGTTTGGAGAAGAGAAGACAGAGGTATTTAACAGCAGCCTTCAACTACTTGAAGGGTGGTTAAAAAAAGACTCTTCTCAATGGTGGCAGAACACAGAAGAATGTTCTCAAGTTGCAGCAAGGGAAGTTTAGATTACATATTAGGAAGAACTTTCTCATGAGGAGAGCAGTGAAGCACTGCAACAGGTTACCCAGAGAGGTGGTGGAATCTCCATCCTTGGAGATTTTTAAGACCTAAGTAGACAAAGCCTTGGCTGGGATGATCTAGTTGGGTGTGGTCCTACTTCGAGCAGTGGGGTGGACTAGATAACCTTCTGAAGTCCCTAATCCTAATTTTATATGATTCTAAGATACTAAGTCTGGCAATGTCTCCTAGTCATAAAGGCCCCCTAAACAGCAGTTCAAAATCCATCATCTCCATATTTTCCATGCCATCTCTACTGATGCATAAAAGTAGAAGATACGTTTCTAGAAAAAAGACAGTAAAAATTCAATATTAATAATTCAAGTAATAGTCTCAATTTGAAACTTAAGCTACAGCAATGGTTCAGGTTTAAGGAAAAGGTGAAATCTAATTATCCCTTTTCCAACAGACATATGCATCAAATAGTAACAAACTACTATATAATGTATTTGTCATAGTGAGGATTTAAGCTTTATAGAACTTTTAGAGGACTAGCAACATTAAACCAAAGCAGCAGGCTTTTCCATTACCCTAAACACAATTTTGTCTTTTTTCCAAGAGAATGCACTAATACCAAGGTATGCCATATATTAATTGATGCAGCCAGCATCTGTTAGCATATGCAATTGCTAACTTTTTGGAACTGAGTTAACATATTTCTATTTGTGAGTGGAGAAGACAAGCAACAGTAGTTCAAACATTGTGACTTCTGCCAAACAGCCATTCACAGTGTAGTGGGATATAGTATGAAGAGAACATGCACAAATATAGAACGTCAGTTTTGTATGTAACCAATGGGCATGCACATTTCCATGGTAGCAAGCTATTTGGCATTAGTTGGCTGGGTGGAAGAATTACAGTCTGATGGTATGTTTCCCTAATAATAACCTGTGAAAGGAAAAATGATCCGTAAGAACTATAGGGCTATCTAATCATTTGCAAAGTTTTTATACCAATGATCAGTTACAAAAATGCAGAGAAAAAATTTAAATAAAAGTTTGTAATGTGGATTTTTCACCATCTTTGTTACTTTAAGCATCTTGTCTGGGAAAATCCACAAGCCAACAAAAATGTGTTTGTCCTGAAAGAACACTGATCTGTTAACAGAAATAGGGTAGCAATTGCCTGAAACAGACTGTGTTTAACTTCTACCTACTAAAAACATATTCTGCACAAATTTTATTAGTTGAGGTTAGTACGTAGAGTCCTCAAATTCTACAAACCGTACCATTCTACAAACTGCCCAAAGTTATGGAACGAGGAATCTAGGCATTTTCTTTATGAACAGGGAAAATATTCATATTCAGAGCTATAGCCAGACATTTTGGTGTCTGGTGTAGGCATTGAGAAGAGCATTTCCCTATGCACTCCTACATAGCAAAATTAAATATATATTATCCTTTACTTTTTTTGAAAAAAGACACTTGTATGATACAACACTGGGACTACCTTAAGTATATTCAAATGTGTATGGAGCACAAAACATGAGAAAAATATCCCTAAATGGATGCAGTAACCTCTAAGTGTCAGGTGCTGTACATCAAACAGGACAAAGGATAAGAATTAAAAAAAAAAAATACAATTGAAAGTTTCTTCTTCCTGCCTCTGTCTCACCCTGCCCTTGTCTCCTGGACTTTGGAATGTATCCCAGCAAGGAGCAGGGCTAGAAGTGATTGCAATGGTAATAGCGATAGAAAGACAGATATGGGGAGTCCTGTCATTCATGTGAGTTGGGATAACCTTGCCACTTGAGCATCTGCATTGTGGGCAGTAGGGCTGTGCGAAACTTCGGGTGCTGCTTCGATTCGGAGGAGATTTGGCCCAATTCAGTGGCCAACTCTCCAAATCCAAACTGAATCAGGGGACCAATAAAAAGGTCTGAATTGATTCGAAGCTCTCCAAGTCTTCGGAAAAGATTCAGAGAACTTCTATGATTTGGGCAGTCCCCACCCACTGCAGCAGGGAGCTGGAGCTCATCTTTGAGCTGGTAAGTAGGGGGTGGAGGAGGGGAGGCTGGAGGAGCAGGGAAGGGACCATGGGGGGACCCCTGCAGGCCCCATCCCCTGCCTGCTCCCCCAGTCCCCTCAACCTCCGCCCACTGTTCCAACCCCCCTCATCCCCCCCATGGCTGCCCTGCCTGCCCAGCCTGCCCCAGCTTCTGGCACTTTAAAAAAA
>NW_017729030.1:3367788-3375932 GCF_001723915.1 Gavialis gangeticus | reverse complement strand
CAGCCCCCCCACCCATAGCTGCCCTGGCCACTGACTTAATAACACTTAACTTTATCATGACCCTTAACCTGCCCCCCCCCCTTCTCAACCTCAATCAGCAGGCAGTGTTCTGAAAAACCTGTCTTGTAAGTTTAGTCCTAGAGAGCACTAAAGCAAGTGGGTCTTCCTTTGGCTCTGTGGGCTAGGTACAGATATTACACATAAACCAATTTAAATGATCAGAAACTGGCTTAAACCTGTAACAGAACAGATGTTCAGTGCACATAAACCAGTTTGATAATGGCTGAAACCAATCTGAGATAAACCTGGTTGAATGTACAACTGATTCAACCAGGAGCCATCTGATTTGGCTCAAACTGGTTTATGCAATGTCTGTCCCAGACCCCTTGCCGGTTTAAGATAAATCAGACTCCCCCAGCACGCTTTTGGGCTGGGCAGAGGTCTTTGCTCCAAAGCACAGCTGGCCCCTCCTCTCTGCTCGCTAGCCAGAGCAGGGGCAGGGTGTGGCCAGGCACTGGCCTGCCATAGTCCCTGAGGCAAATTTCTTCTCCCCACTTCCCCAGCAAACCCTGGGGACTGCAGCTGCTGTTTGCCAGCCCCAGCTGTACCTCCATGGCTTGCCTACAAACAGGCAGGATGAAGTTAATGACTCCCTCTGTCCCCTCTCTCCTCCAGAACACCAAGGCTTTGGCAGTAGTCTGTGTGGCTTGCATAGTGGTCCCAGAGCAGGGGACAGAAGCAAGCAGATCTGTGTGCAGATCCAAGCCCTGCTGCAGCTCTGAGTCCAGAGCTAAGACTTGCAGGAGAGGTGGAAAGAGTTGGCAAAGACCCACAATCATTCATCAGTGATCACACATGTTGGAGATTTAGTTCAGAGAAGTTGCACCAAAGAATGCAGAGAGCTACATTAACATTATAAAGCAGAACATGTAAACAAAGCCTTTCTGAATGCCTGGCTGTAAGGAGACACTCTGCCCTCAGGATTAGTAAAACTAAATATTGTCTTTCTTGTTTACATTTTAAGTTAGACTAAGTTGTGTATGCTGTGTTTTACTGGACTGTATCTTAGCTTAGACAAAGATTTTTGGTAGTTCTCTGTTGTATGCTTTGCAAATTGCTGTGTTCAATACCTTGCTTCAGAGAAAAGACTTTTTTCCCATCCCCTGTGTGCTAGCCCAGGCTGATGCCTGGCCACACCCCCTCTGCTCCAGCAGGGAGGGATGAGAGCTTTGGAGGGCATCTCTCTTCCCCATCTTTGGCAGTGGCTGGCAGGCACACTGTAGCCTTCCTTCCCCCTGCCCCCCGGCTTCTGTCTTGAGCCACTGCAGGCATGTGCCTTCATTTCGTGGTTTAACAGAGCATGTCTGTCCAGCTATTAATGAGTTTAAGCTGCACATTTTAGGCTAACCTGCAAAGAGTGAATCAATTCAAGCTTCAGCTTTTTGAATGTCTGTCCCTAGCCCCGGTGTTTTCTGAGCAATGTATTACCAGGTTACTTCATTCCCTTCCAAATCATATACATTTCCTGACAATCCTACTGAATTATCTCAGTACATGGAAACAGTAAACATCACAATAAATAGTTCAACATGTTATATCAATAAACTATAACAATCACCTCCAAATTGAACACCCAGAACTATGGCATAAAAACGCTACCTAGCCCTACAATGTCACAGCTATAATGCTATATAAAACAGCAGCAAAAAATATCACCATAACAAAATCAAACAAAATTACAGGTTAAAGTATTCCTTTTTGGTTGAATATGGAATCTCAGGTAAAGACATGGATTTCAGTATGCTTTTGCTCTGATTTAAGTCTTCATAATTATAGGTGAGGTTGATGGCACTGTTTATGGTTAAGTTTTTTCTGTCACTCACTTGCCATTAGAAGATCCTATTTTCAATTACTTTTAACTTTGGCAAAGTGAACCACTGAACTAAAATTTTACATGCCAGGTATCTGGTTCTAGGTGAATTGTGTATTAATATTTTAGTCAAAATAATTCAGCCATTTTGAGACTAGAGGTAGGGAAAATATATTGTTTCATCCCAGTTAAAAAAGTTTGTACTAGCCACTACATGCTATGGAGAAAGGATTTAAATTTAGCAGCTGGAAGATATCTTTGTTATGGAATTACCTTTATCATCCTGGCTAAGTAAAAATATTCAAAAAGCCTGAGTCTAAATTGATTCAATCTTTGCAGCCTAGTCTAACCTGCATAGATTGAACTGATTTGTGAGTGAACAGACATTCACTTTTGATTCCAGAAATACAGCCACATGCCTGCAGTGGCTCAGGCCAGAAACTCGGGGGTGCTAGAGCAAGCCTACCCTTCACTTTGTCAGCAGCTGCAAAGCTTGAGGGAAGCTGAGCTGGTGTGTGTGGGGGGGTGGCAAGGCCCTAGCAGGCTGCTGAAAATGATTGGGGAAGAGTTTAAACCTCCACCCTGGCCTGCAGGGACTCCAGCTGGGGTGTGTCTGGAGGAGGAAGGGGGAAGCCACCCTTGCTAGGCTTGTACCCAAGGGGTGGGGTGTGGCCACAGCCCACCCAGGCAGAGTCTCAGGCAAAGGAGGGACAGGGAGGGGGATTAAACTCTCCAGGGAAGCTGATGATAGGAATCAGGCTCTTGGACAACAAAGCTACCTGTGACAGTGAGACTAGCATGAAGAAGTGCAGCTTGGGTAGGGTATTTACCAAGGTGAGAAAGCAATTTTTTTATATTTCTTTTTGCTGATGCATATGTTTATTTAACACCCGAGAACTGGGTTGTGACTATGGGGCAGGTAAGGAGAACATGAAAGAATGCCTGCTGGGCATTCAGCATCAGGCAGTCTAGCCTGGGTCAGGGACCTGAGGACTGAGGACACAATAAGCCCAGCCTGGGTTGAGGACCACAGGGTTCAGAGCTGGAGAAGCAAGTAGCCCACCCCAAGGCTGAGGGCTGGGCCACAGTGCCCGTGACAGGGGTCAGGGTTGTAGAAGCTGTTGTCTAGGAAAGTGGATCTTGGGCTTGGGGACCCACCTAGAGGAAAAGGGCTGCAGGAAGGCAGAAGCCTTGACAAAGGTTCAAGATTTGTGGGGACTGAGGGCAGAGCCATGGCCAAGGGCCTAGCCATTAAAATCAGGCACCCAAAATTACTTTGGAAATTGATCTCTTTGTACCTCTCAGCTCCTAACCTGTAAAACAGGCATAATACTCATTCAACATATAAGATCGTAGTGGAAATACATAAATTAATATTTGTTAATATCTGATGCTATTGTGATAAGTAGCTTATGAAGAAGTAGTAATTTTGTCTTCAGAGGAAGTTTGAATAGTGTGAATAAATAAGGCATAGAGCCAAACAATGAACAATAAGGAAAACATTTTTAAATATCATTCAATCACTGCTCAAGTGACCATCATCATCCTGTGCACTGAAAGGCAAAGTGTGTTTCTGGAAAAAACAACATGCTGTCTCTCATTTAAAGGTTATCAAAATGTATAAGCATGAAAAAAATGTACCCCAATAAACAGACAAGAAAAAGTAGAAACAAAGTACAAGAAAAAGGAAACACTTGAGGCAAAATAGTATGCATAGCCATGACTACTACTGTATGAATTCCAAGTGCTTTCAGAAACACAATGTGCCTCTTGAAAAGGCATCTGGGAAATTGGTCTCAGCACACTATCCTGCCTCAAATCCTAATGTCAACTGCAGATTGTTTTTTTGCACAATGGAGGCCTATGTTTCCAGGAAGTCTTGCCATTTGTAAAAACAGGTTTTTTAAAGTTAAATGTAAAGATTCTTATCTCTTTTTGTTTTGTTTTGTTTTTGTATTAGCTTATTGAAATTAATAAGATCAGTAAGGATGTTGACTATTTGGCATTTGCATCTTGTGCCAGAATACTTAAACCAGACTTCAATATTAATGCCTTCACTGGTAACAATTTTAACATGTATTTTTCGGAGACAGCATGGTTTGATTTCTAGAAAATTGTAGCAAATATTAAGAAATATTTTCAATAGGAGCCAATTTTAAGGAAGCATTATCTAGTCTTCCCTTCATTGTACCCAACTATACAAGGTATTTCCAATAGCCTAGCATATTTATGGTTGCAGCATCCTTTGACATCCTCATGTGAAAGGTGCAATGTCCAATGGTTGGCATTTAATAACTGAAGCAGCATTTTATGTGGTGGTAAATGCATTTTTAATGGTGATCCTTCAAAGTATGATTACCATTAAGTAAGTGACAAGGGAGTGTATCTGCAAGTTGCTTGAATGAGCTCTTGTGTAATTTACTGAACAAAGTGAGGTGCTTTTTATGTACTGGAATGGGATAGATACTTCTCTGTATACTATTGTAAGGCCCAGAGCTAGAAGGCTTAGAGGAATGGACTTCCTAAGGAGAACCGCACCCCCCCAGCTCTTTTCACTCTCATTTCATGAATTATAATATCAGCCTTCCAAAGTTTCAAACACAGAATTTTGTTGCTTCATCTATGTTCTGATTGTATTGCTGTGACAATACTAAAAAAGAACATATGAACAGTATATTTCCGTATTTGTAGTTTCAAGTTCCCAAGGTCATCTGAAAGCTTATAACTCAGGAAGAACTACCATAAAATAGGACCAGAGAAGTTTTAATTTCCTAGGACTAGAAGTAAGAGAATGGCTTTCCATGGTCTGATGCCATACTTTTATTATTTTAAGAAAGGATACCGAGGCAGTAGGGTTGTGCAAAGTTTAGATCGCTGGTTTGATTTGGCAGAGATTCAGCCTGATTTGGTGGCTGAATCTCCGAATCTGAATTGAGTCAGGAGACCCTTTAATCTCTTTGAATTGAATCAGAGCCCTCCAAAGCGATTCAGAGAGATTCAGAAAGATTTGATGATTTGGACATAGACACAGCTTTAAATGTTTTTCTACATACCGCAAGGTACCAGGTGGCTCGTGAATGCTGAGATGGTGGGGCAGATGGAGCATCCCACAGGAGCACGAGGTGGGGGGGCTCCCCAGCACTTTTGGCAGCAGACCTGGAAGTGGACCAGAAGGACTCCTGGTCCACTGGTAAGCATACAGGGGGTTCCCCCACACCCTCACAGCTCAATGACTAGTACCTCCTGGCTTGGGGGGGGCACCCAGGCTCCCTCTGCAGCCAATCACTTAGCTGGGGGGGCCCCCACACACTCAGCAGCGGATCCAGAGGTGGACCGGAAGTTCCACTGCAGTGTTCACTAGCTGCACCTGGTACCTTGAGATATGTAGAAAAAACATTTAAAGCTGTCTCTGTAGCTGAATCGATGATTCTCTAAATCATCATCAAATCTTCAGATTCAGCCGAATCGAATTCGGGACAGTGATCCAAATCAACTAATTGAGTCAAGGACAGTGATTTGGGCCAAATCTGAATCGAATATAGCACGTTTCACACACACCTACTAGACATATAGAAATGAGCCCACCCCCACAAGTGGTAGTAAAAGGATTACTCAACCATATCTGTACACATTGTGATGAATGTACCTGTGATAAAACTCTATTAAAGCCAATAATAAACTAATAGCATTCTACTTGATAATACTTTTTTTTTTTAAATGCAAAAAAAAAAAAGCCTCTTACTACTTCTCTTTTGAATGAAGGAGTTTTAGGTATTGTACTAATAAGGAGCAATGTTTAAAGCAAGCATTTGAGAGTCACTTATGAGTTGTTTGGGTAAGTATTCCAAAACCATTCTCTCAGAACAGTACATAAAAAGTGCTCTTCATAATCAATCAGTAAATTGGAATCACTTTTAAGTCATTGTTCTCTAAGAGCAATAAAAGAACATTATCAACTGATATGGGACTGAGGAAGAAAATATATGTAAACCACAGCAATGTAGATTAATACTAATTGGGCAAAGAATAATAAGATGCACTTTATTTTTAATTACTTACTGGAAGGACACAATTGATCTATTTCATATGGTATTAAATCATATATATTTTTTCAACATCACCTTTTGGAGTCTTAATTATAAACTAGGTATCCATGTCAAATTATGTAACATGTAGAAACATGCACAATGCAAACTTTAAAAATATACTTCATTGGTACTAAGATTTATATGACCTTTCACAGATGATCAGAGGCATGACTGTTTTTATGCCATCACTTTCACAGTGCTGTGGATCATAAAGCATTTTTTATTAAAGCTTTTATTATTCCACCTGTTTCATACAATGTGAGCTACTTTGGCCAAACTAGTGCAATCAAATGAGATTAAAAAAGAAATAAAGTACCATTTTAGCAGAAAAGATATATTCATACATCATAATGTGCTAAGTGAAAAGATGCAACCTGTTAACATTTTGCCAAAATATGTTTTGTTGTAGAGAGACAGATCTGCAGAAGCTTTACACACACACACACACACACACAGCCTTCAATATATCAGGAAATGAAAGTTAAATAAATATTACACCAAATCTCTCACTCTTTTGTAGCATGCTGCATATGAATGGCTCAGTCACGCCAGATTGTCACTGTGTGCGTCACATTATCTACAGTCCAGGAGTAAAGCTCATTTACTCAGAAACAGCTTCAATGTTGTTTTCATTAGGGAGAGTATTGATTCCTACATAGAATTTTTGGATTCATAGTGTGGGAGAGTCACATGATTATTACCAACAAAAAACCTCTTCTGTTTATTCTTTAACAGATACATTGTGCAGTCATTTATATCTACCCAGACTAGGAAGTAAAGACTAAATACCGAGATATAATGGTACTATTTTACCTTCAGTATGTGTACACTCTGTTCCCAGTGCTCCTTTGGCCTTTTACATTAGGCTTTCAACTTGGTGATGCACAGGGACTCATAAATTGCTCCTGATGCACGGGCACCTACAGACTCTGTGGAGTCCAATGCCAAGCATGCCACACATTCAAATTAAAGTGTGATAAAACCAGTCCCACAGATGTTCTGCATTAAATATGGAACATCTTTGTATGCAATCTGCTATAAACAGGGCAGGGTTCTCTCTGATCTGTGCTACCAACTCATGTTACATTCAGATGTAGCCATGCTAGACTACACCTTAGTGCAAACACCCCACTCACCACCCCTGGCACAAACTGAATCCATTGTCTTCCCCCTCTATCTAGCACCCCAGATCCTCATGTAGTTCCCTCCAACCTCCTCTCCATTTAATTGTGGTAGCCCATGCTATCTGTTCCTGAGGAGCAGATGGGGAAGGATTAACCTGCCTGCCCAGCTGCTACTACCATTACTGCTCTCTGGGCCAGCTCAAGGAATCACAGGGGGTAGGGTAGAAGCCTATAAAGGGAGTGGAGACAACTCTTACCTTTCAGTCCTCCAGGCCCCTGCTGGTCAGAAGCGTGACTGCTCCAAAGAGTTAGCACTAACATAGATCAGTATTTGTGCAGCTCATAGTGTAAGGTGTAACAATGACCACAGAATACTCTGAATCACATGATAGCATCAGTGTGATCTCCAGCAAAGAACTAGAGTTGCTTTTCTCTACTGTAAATCCTAGGAATATCTGTCCTGACTAAGAATCCCTTTGGGATTCATAGGGCGCATCCAGATGAGCATGCAGGTGCCTCTTGCCCTGTCTTAACCCCCTTTCAGATGGGGCAACAGGCACATGCAGGAATGAAAAAATGATCCCTGGATATCCAGAGGTCTAAAAAAATTGAAGTTTAAAAAAGCGGAGCAGGGCACGGTCCCAGGCTATGCCCTGAAGCAACCAGAGGCTGGGTCCTCCACAGAGATGCTCTAGCTGCCAGAGCGTCTCTGTGGTTGGCCCCTCGCCAGGGTACTGAAACATGCGGCCGGCCGGTGAGTAAAGTGTTGGGGGGGATTGAGGAGTGGGTAGCGAACCCGCCAGCCCTGCCCCAGCACCCCGACCCCTGCCCTGCCTGGCCCCTCCCCCTGCCAGCCTCCCTGAGGCCCCCAACTCCTACCTTGCACGGCCCCTCCCCTCACCAGCCTTGAGGGCCCTAACCCTTGCCCTGCCCAACCCCTCCCCCTGCCAGCCCCCCTGACACCTCCAAAACCTGCCCTGCCCGGCCCCATCCCAAGCCCCCTGATACCTGTCCCTCCACCCCATAGTTTTAAAAAAAAACAAAAAAAAGCCCCCCGGCACT
>NW_017729030.1:3362100-3362788 GCF_001723915.1 Gavialis gangeticus | reverse complement strand
AGGCTATGCCCTGAAGCAACCAGAGGCTGGGTCCTCCACAGAGATGCTCTAGCTGCCAGAGCGTCTCTGTGGTTGGCCCCTCGCCAGGGTACTGAAACATGCGGCCGGCCGGTGAGTAAAGTGTTGGGGGGGATTGAGGAGTGGGTAGCGAACCCGCCAGCCCTGCCCCAGCACCCCGACCCCTGCCCTGCCTGGCCCCTCCCCCTGCCAGCCTCCCTGAGGCCCCCAACTCCTACCTTGCACGGCCCCTCCCCTCACCAGCCTTGAGGGCCCTAACCCTTGCCCTGCCCAACCCCTCCCCCTGCCAGCCCCCCTGACACCTCCAAAACCTGCCCTGCCCGGCCCCATCCCAAGCCCCCTGATACCTGTCCCTCCACCCCATAGTTTTAAAAAAAAACAAAAAAAAGCCCCCCGGCACTTACCAGCAGCTCCAACTGCCATTTAACTGACTGGGGCCCCACCCGCACAGTGCGAGGCACGGTGACAACGCCAGTGGCTGCAGCCCAGGCCTTCCTGCCCCTCTGCTGTCCTGTGCTGCCCAGGGGAGCTCTGCAAGGAGGCCTTGGAGCTCCCCCCCACCCTTGCTTCTAAGGTAAGTAGAGGCTTTTTTTTCCAGTTTCTTTTCTGGTTTGTTTTTTTTTTATTTTTTTAAGTGATGGTGCCTGGGGTTGTAGGGGTAGCCATGGGG
>NW_017729030.1:3360359-3360731 GCF_001723915.1 Gavialis gangeticus | reverse complement strand
GTGTGGGCCATTTGGCCCCTGTTGGGGGGCAAACCCCTGTTGGGGGAACATAGCCCTTGTGTGGGGGCCAAAACCCCTGTGGGAGAGCAGCAAAATATATATTCATGTATTCGTGAATTCATGAAACATGTATTTAGAGTTCACTTTATTATTATGATAAGAGACTTGCTTTAACACTGAAGATATATCAGTAAAACACTGTCCAACTAATCGATCACTGTCTCTGTCTCACTCTCTCTCTCTCTTTACAGTGGTCTTTTATTTTGCTTGTGAAGGAACATGGATTTGAGGGTATTTTACAGAGTGACTTTGGGATTTTTTTTCCTCAGGGATTTTTCAGTTTTCCAATTGGGAACACCAGAATTCCTGCTA
>NW_017729030.1:3340689-3359978 GCF_001723915.1 Gavialis gangeticus | reverse complement strand
TCCTGAGAGTGAGTAGCCCTGAGCTGCTTGCTAGGGCAGCTTTTTGTATGTATGAGGCCAGGGCAGAGCAGCTTTTTATGCTGTTGGGGACAGCACAGGTGCTGGCCCTGGACTCTAGCTCCCCCTAGCTGCAGATGTGGGAGGAGCCAGGCAGGGTTATTTTGCCCCAAGTGGCACAATTTGCTCCACAAAGTACACCTCTGAGCATGTGTGGTGAGGCAAAAAGCCCTGGCTCGAATTTGCACTGCTTCTATTTGAGCTACTGCAAGTACACGTGCTTGTATGTGTGGACACGCCCATAAAGTCTTAACTTTGGAAAGAAATGCAATTCTTACTTTACTGCATCATTGAGACAAGAGATAGCAAATCCAGAGCCAAGATATAAGTTTAAGAAGTAATGACCAGGATCTTGGTTTTCTCTGTTTAACAAACCAAGATTCTCTGTTAAAAAATACAACAATTCTCTGATTAACGCCCCCCAAATCTACATTTTCCTCTGATTAAAACGAAATGCCACTGTCTGTATAGGTATCAGTTAAACACAATTTTTTATTGATATATTTACAATTATAAAGCAATTTGGAAGCCTAGTGCTTCAATCATTATAATAAACTATATTTTAAATGCCTATACGTTTTGGCGTTTGATTTGGGGTTTTTTTATCATTGAAAATCAGAACTCCTCCTGCCCCCTTTGTTCACCAGGATGTAGGTCCAGCTGCTATATGACATCAAGCCTCCCTGATATGGTAGTGTCCCTCACTCACAAGCCACATCCGCCCCAGCCCCACAGGTGCCCCTTAATCCTGACCCACTGCCTTCCATCCCCAGGCCCCCAGTGTGTGGGGCAGAGGAGATGCCTGACCACAGTCAACACCATAGGTGATGCATGGGGGGCACAGGGAGTTGTGTGCCCACAGTGGGGCACGGAGGCTGGAAACTGGCTGGACTGGCACCAGGCAGGAGCCACCTCTATGGTCCAGTGGGTGGGACCGGGGACAGGAGGGCAGAGTGGGGTGGTGAGACTTGTTGCTGCTACCACAGCCACTGTCACTGGGACACTGATGCTAGCCACGCTACCATGGAGTAATTCAGAGCCACCCACAACACAAGGAGCAATGGACTGGAGGGGCTGTGCTGCCCTTACCTTCTCCCACCACCAGTCACTTGCACACTGTGCTATGACTCTACCCCAGACGAGAGGTGGGGGGGGGGGGAACATGGGCAGCCTGAGGGGAGCAGTGGCACGATGCCTCTACCCCTAGTCCATTAGTCCTTGCACTGCTGGCAACAACATATATGGAGTCTATGCACTAGAGGGGAGGGAAAATTTCCGCAGAGTTGAGTAAGGCAACATAAGAGGAGGGAGGGCACACTCAGGGGATAAAGGATTTGACAAAGGAAAACTAACTGAAAGATTTGTTTTATTGGACTAATTGCATGGTTGGATAGTCCTAAACAAGTTTTTGAATATGGTGAGTACTTCAGGCCCCTGTATTCTTAAAGTGACATGAAGAAGAGTATTCTGTGCGTCAAGGCTTGTAAAAGTCTATCCCAACCATACTGTTGTTCCAATAAAAAGAAATATTACTGACTCTCATGTATTTCCTGGACTATCACAGGTACATCACTCTAACACTACAGAAAGGTTTTTTATTATTTTGGGGGGCACATTATATAGTTGAGGTATGCCTATTCACTGGGCTGCAAATTTTAGAGCACGAAATTACAGAATATTGCTACCTTTCCAGTCCTACAGCCTTAACAGACACACAGTTCATATAGTTCACCTTTACTTCAGTGCTCTCCATTAAAGGTCACTTTAACTGAACCAAATTTTTATGCTAGCTGAAATTTTGCTTTGTGAGCTACTGCATTTATTTCCTTTTCCAGAGTACTGAGAAAATTTTGAGCTTTCTGATACTACTATATGATAAGTATCAACACTGCTGAGTGTTTTGGTAATCTAATGCAATATTAGAGTGCACATACAAGAAAGAGAAAGATGAATATGATAAATCCAACAGGTAAAAAGCAAGCATTTCTATAAGAAATAATAAACTTTGGATAAAACAAGCATTTGAGGAGTTTAGAAACTTCTTGAGTGTTTTTCCCCATTTGGTGGAAGTATGAATTGACTGGCAGATATGGTATTCATGATTCATATTAAGTTATTTACTAATACCTCGACATCACATGCTACATCTCAAACTATCTATTCAAAAAAATCCATAAACAATTTGCCAAACTGCTGCAAGTGATCTACATTAGTCGGGGCAATTTCTGTTATTAGAATATCATTGACATGAAGATAAAAATAGGCATTTAGATAATTTGCAAGAATAATAGTTTTCTAATTGGTAATAAATTTTAGATTTTTGTAATATGAAAAAGAGTACTGAAAACCTAAAAGACTGTGTTGCTAAGATCACAAAATGATTTTAGATATAATGCTAAAAGGGAAGAAAAATATTTTCAAGTTGTCTAGATGATTGCTGTAATAACATTCAGAATAGGAGCCTAGGAATCATGGAAGTTTGTGGAGATTGTAATACCTACCCCCCTTCCTTGGTTCCCAGTTACAAAGGGGAAAGGAAAAAGCAGGGAAGGGGCTTTAGACGGACAAGTTAAACTGGTTAGACTGGGAGCGCCCACCCTAGCAAGCTAAGGGAAGAGCTCTAGCTGTTAGGGGCAGAAGGTTTTGTTGGTACAAGAGGAAGTAATGACACTGGGAGAAACCAGCTTTGTATAAAAGAGACATGAAGAAAGGTCAGGACCTGTGAAAGCCAAACGGAGGGACTACAGATGGGCCTGAGGATAAAGTCTGTGCTGAGAGGAGCCTGGCAAAGAATCAGTGGACCTGAGGCAGTGGTTCTTAGCCTTTTTAAACTCTGGGCACTCCTCGGAAAGTGTCAGCTCTTAGCTTTCACTTATTTTTTTATACAGAAAAATAATAAAGTAATTATTGTGTTGCAAAGAACTAAAAAAGATTACATCAATCATAATGGTTTTGACTATGGATTCCTATTTGAACTCTCTGGATTTATCTTGTGAATCATATGCAGCTGTTTGCACACCTAACAGAGCTAATATTGTGTGGCACCATTAAAGGGATGTCACAGCACCATGTGGTACCCTGGTTGAGAAGCACTGGCCTAAGAGAAAGGAAAGGGCCCCAGATATCTGACAACAGATCAAAGTGTCAGGAGGCTGTAAGGGAAGGTAGGAGGCTGCCCTGTGGAAAATCAGATGTGGGATGTATGGTGCTTGTAGGAGCAAGAGCCTCTCCCTGAAGCCTGATGAACGCAAGGGCAGATATCCAGAGGGTGCATGGTGGCACGGTTGCACACCCCATTGGTTGTGCTGCATGTGAGCTCTTAAAATGGGTTCTAGTCAAAGTCTCTGCTTTTGCACAATTCCAGAGTTGAGACAGTGCCTCCACCACTTCTCCCTTGTTTTCTCTGCTGCTGAATTCACTGGGGAGAGGGAGGGAGGGAAAGGGTGAACAGCAGCAACATTCACTCCCTGGGCTCTGGAGCCCTGCAAAAGCAGAGGCTGTGGCCAGATTCTGCCCCAATCAGCTGGTGAGCTCAGAGCTCACTGCTTATATGAGCAGAGCCTTTGCTGATTGAGTAGTGAGCACAGAGATCACTGTGCATCAGCAGCACAGCCAAGGTGGGGAGGGCAGCATACTCCTTCTTGCCCCATTCCTGGGTCTGCTAGAAAATTAATCTCACCTCGACCTACTGAGACATTTGTGCTTGCTCACAAAAACTGCAAATTCACAATTAGGATGTGAAAACTGCAGTCTGCTAGGTACAGTTATTTGGGATATATTTTGTGCAAGTGTAAAATCATTTAAAAAACTGACTCAATTTCTGCTATGGATCATACTGAAATAATTTTAAAATTGAAAATTGTTAACAATAAACTGAAAGTAAATGATATTCAGTTCTATGACTATCGGCAAGTATGTGTGTATAAGTGGAGGCCTATCAAGCATAGCAAGGAGTCTTGAAGAACTGTAAGGATCGTGAGGCTCTTCAGAGTGTAGATGCTGCATGCTCACTTGCTCCATACATGTTCAACTTGCTCAGTACTATTGAATAATTTGTTTTCTTCCTTAGAAGGGAGGAGAATAGTTCTGCATTTCTAGAACCAAAATAACAAAAAAGTTGAAATGCTAGAATCCAGATAACTGGTGTATAAAAACAGATAGCAAAAGAAAAGCAAAGGAAATAAGGGAAGTATTCAAATCAGTACATATGTAATTCAGGAGGACAGTTGTTCACAATTTATAATGAAAATTGCCCTCTCCAAAATACTTACATACCCTCTAGTTTTAGTAAGCATATGAATGCAAATGTAGTTAATGTTGTTTCTTTCAATATGTACTCTTTCATAGTTAAGATAGAAACTATTCTGGACAGACAAAAGTCAGCATGACATGGCAGCTCAAGATGTATCATTTCTCTTACTCTAGTCGATAACATGGAGTAGATTTTTAAATGATTTTGTCCAAATGAAAAAGAAGAACATGCCTTTGCCAAGGCTGCTCTGTCTTTGAATCACGCTCAAGACATGGGACCATGGGGGAGGGTTATGATAGAGAGTTTTCCAGTTTTCAGAAAATTCCATCTTTCTTCTTTGTGAATTTAAAGAAAAAAAAGTCCCCAATTACTGCTGCCATGACATTGAAGGAGAGGGGTGCATCTATGCCACTGCACACCCTGTGGTTCTGCGTCTGAGCAGTGGTGACTTCCAGTAGCTGCTGCACCACAGGTGTAATTGTGCTGCTGCCAATGTTAGCCTTTTTTTTCCCAACCCCCTAAGTTGGCACCTGGGGCATTTCCCCCTCTGTAGTCATGCCACTGCAGCAAAGAAACTGATTTTTAAACTAGGAAGTAAGTAAACTCACTAACAAAAATCCCTGAAGGTCATTAATCACTAGAGCTAATTATATTTGAAGCTAAAAACATTAAATGATTAATACAATTAATACTTCAACAAATCTAAAATTGTAACAAATCAATAATTATCAATTAAAAATAAAGAGTTTAAAAAAAAAAACAAGCCTACAAATCATTAAAAATTGACCTGGTAAAAACATTGTATCTTACATTATTTCCAACAGATAGCAGAATGATTCAGCTAATATTGGTGTTTGATACCACCTATAGTGATGAAGTATTTAGCAGCATTATTGCTTGTGATAGATCTTTGAAAAGGAATGGATGTTTTAATTGTACGGTATTTGTTATTTGTACTTATTTCCCTTATTAATCTGTTTCAGGAAAAAGTACATGTCAAAATATCAGGATACCATGAAATTAAAACTAACAATAATTCAAGAACTTCAATAACTGCTGTTGGTCTGGGAATAACAGTAAATAAAAGTCACAGTTAGTGTAAAGAAATAATTACAGCGGATTGAAGCGTGATCTAGGAACAGTTCCTAATACCTTTCTTTACTATTTTTTTATTCTCTTAGATTTCCACTGTTAGAACTAGATGTGCAATAGACCCATCTGGTTTGAAAGCTGTTGTAAATTGACTCTGAGCTATTTTGTACCACCTTGACTTTGTTTAGCCATTTGAGGAGCAAAACAAGTAGTTATTATCTATTATTATCATTATTAGAAAATATTCTTGAATTTTATTAATGAAAGTCTTATATTTACATTACACTAATCAGACAGGTGGTAGATGTGGCCTTTTCAATTACATTAAAGAAAGGACATTTGTAAAGAACAAGGGAAAAATCAGACAGTCAAATTAAGAGAAAATGAGAAGCTGAGACACAATAATTCAAACCAGTATGGAGACAAATGGGATATCACAAATGGTATGCTGCATTACAATAAATATGTTAATGTATATCAACTTACTGGTTCCATGGATTTTAGAGAAAATAGAAGGCATCATGACAGTTGATTACTGTACATTTGAACTACAGCAAATGGAACCATATTTCTGCTCTGCAGTACTTGTCAAAAACTGTTCTCTGGTCAGGTCAACTGCTATCTTGGAATTTTCCTTAGAGTTGAAAATATATTTGAGCACCAATTCAATCCATTCCAACCAACTCTTCTTTTAGCCTGCTGTCATTCTTTCAATCAAAATTGTAAAGGCTGTCATCCTCATCTTCAGACATGTAACAATTGACCATAGTCTAATATAATAGCTGCCCAAAATAAACTCTGCAAAGCTCAGATATTCATGTAACACATAAGTTAGATAACTTCCTTTGCACCAGAGAACTTCAACAGCATTTCTGGTCAATTGATTTTTTGAGTGACAAGTGACACAACTGAATGACAAAGAAAATCTTGACAAGCACACAAATTGTTATGCTATGCAAATTTTTGTAAAATGATACAAGTAGTTAACTGTATGCAAGCAATACTGTGGTGATATAATGTGTGTAAATACCTATGGAATGATTTCATTGACTGAAAGAAGCAGTTGAATCAGTTATCAAAGATATCCTGACACACACAGTTATTATGCATGAACAAAAATAATTTCACATATACCATACATGTCTTGCTAGCTTGCATTCTCCTCTATAACAAAGTATAACAAAACAGAACAAAATTCAAAAGGGAGGGCCAACCTATGAAAATATGTTGGATCATGTGTTTATTTACTAAAATAAAGCTCAGGGAAAAAAGAGAGAGAAGGGCTGGGGAAACTATAGTTAACCAAATTATTCCTTAAAAATAAGGAATATCCAGTCTTGTTTTAAAGAAGTGCTTCCTCTTAAAATAATAAATCCTTTTTCTGTGTCTTTGGGCTACATTTCATATAAAACTCATGCTTTAAAGCCTTAAAGTGAGTAGATTAAAATAACCTAATGGCGGTTTAGTTGTGTACTTAATTTGGAAATCCTGAAGCATTTTTGCATTTGCTTGAACATATTTTCAATGAAAGTGTGTGAAACTATATTGTATACTTAGCTCTTTTAGAAATCCTATTTGCTAAACTGAGGTACACAAACATAAGCCCACATTGTGCTATCACTACAGTAGTATCATGGCAGAAGTCATGATACTGGTTCACAAATTTTCAGGGTAACTAACTTTTGGTCCTCAACTTGAGATTCACTTTTGGAAGCGTGCATCACTATAAAATAGTAGTCAAGAAGACAGGGTGAGACTTAAGCTGTATGGGTCACTTACAGTTGGACTGGACAACCTACAACAAAAGTCTAGACCCAGTCTACTCAGCAAGGAGGACTAATGCTGCAGCAATGGTTTAGATTTTTGTAGCAGCTTCAAGAATATTAAAAATATGTATTTTTTAAATAAAACAAAATACTAACAATATAACTGCTACATTCATTGTGAAATCTACTCTACATTATACTCTGTAAACATATCTATTATATACATTCAGTTTATTTTAAATTCTGTTCCTAATTTTTTTGTTTTTATTCTCCCTAGAAGGATAATTTGTGGCCTGAGGAGAATATTCCCATCAGACTGATAAGTAAAGGTTAGGAGAGAAGGAAAAATACAACCCTGAGGGTGTGAACATGCATGACGATAAAAATGTTTCAAATGCTATTGAAAAGTTTCAAAGAGCCAAATGTACAAATGTATAAGCCCTGTTAAATGTTTTAGAAATGGTTCAAACTTTCCAAAGCAGTAAACTCTTGAAATGAAGCACTATTTTTGGAACATTGCAAGTTTTTCCATGACTGAATGGAGAAGGGAGGAAGAGAAAACAAGTGGATAGCCTGCCTTCTGTCCAACTGCTGGGTCCCAACTCAATACCCCATTGGGACCCCTGCCCCATCTGGAACTGAGCTTACCCCACGCTGTCCTCTCTGCCAGACCCCTGCTGACTCCTGGGAGTCACACCTTTGCCAGAGGCTCTTCAACTCCAGTCCCCTTCTTCTGTGCTGAGCAAAGGAAAGGAGTGGAAATAATTTAGATAAGCCTGGTAGTATCAGACTTAATTGATTTGGAACAAATCAGGTTATGGAACTTCTGTCCCATACCCCTTCCTAGTTTAAGTTAAATCAGAGTCCCCCAGCATCCCAGCATGCTTTTCAGCCCTGAGCTGGGCTGGGCTGCCTGCTCCAGAGAGCAGGGTGAAATGTTTTCTTTATGAAATAAAGAAAATACAAGTGCACTTGACTTGGGAACATTTCATTTGTTATTTCTGTCTGCATCCTGACTTGCATAAAACATGCACAACCAAATTCAGTGCGTCAGAAATAGATCTTTCAGATATGGTAATAGTTGAATCAGAAAATTTGTCAGGGCTGAATTTGGAGGCTTTGGCCATGTCAACATGGGTGCTTAACAGCAGGGTACACTAATTAGCTGCAGAGTAAAGCATCACCATCTACATGTGTGACACCATTAGGCCACAGTAAACTAATTAACGCTGCCATAAGATAGTACTGTAAGGCACAGTACTATCTTACAGCAGGGTAATTAACTGCTATTAAATGCACATGTAGATGCTGACCATGGACAGAAATTGTGCCTCATCAGCCCAGCCAGCAGCAGGACAGACTCCTGCATCCTGCCTAGCCCCACAGCTCCATATTTTTAGGACCCTCATGCCCCAGCCAGCCCCTCTCCTGCTACTTGGAGTCCAGGGCTGACCATCAGTGCCCCTGGCCCTAGAGTAAACTGCTCTGCCTTGCTGCTGTCCTGGAAGCATGAGTAGTTTACTTTGGCTCACACTGCCCTGGAATTTATTACTTCAAATTAATAGCACATATAGATACACCTTTTGGTTGTTAAAAAAAGGGAACAGATAAATCTAATGGTTGTGAAGAAAGCTAAATATTAATTTAAATAGTTTTATTTTGGTAGACATTTCACATTAGTATTTGTGGCTGCAAAACTGCACAATATCCATCATCTATTAATAAGAATAATCCTTCATGGTAAAGTGATGAACCAGATGGCTTAATAATTTTTTTCCATTTTTAACTTTATGACCTGCCAGTCAAATCCATCTTCAACACAATGCCACTAAGAACACGGGATGAAAAAAAAATTTTGCCCTAAACTTTTAGAAATGCATCTCGTACAAGTAAGTGTGCTGATTTCTTAAGTCTAATTTTGGTCTTATTTCCTCTCTGACACATTTTAGGAATTATGAAATATCCACAGTATCTTCAGTAAAAATTAATTGTTGTATTTTCACTTTTGAAATGGCACTTATGAAAACTAATTCAGAGCTTGGGATTCCCAAATTTGTTTCTCAACTGGATTTATTTGTTTGTTTTGAGCTTTGGAATATTACTATCCTTGGGGAGCAGAAAATGCCTCCAAATTCTATTGAATAACAATTTTATTAAATAAAGAGTTAGCTGTCAGACTAACTGACTGGGCATTCCTCATAGGCCAGTTATGTTCTTCCTCTTATCTGAAGGAACCAAGAGGAAACAGCCCGTCAGTAGACAATTACCATTCACATTTTGAATGTTTTTGCTCTGAAATCTATAAAATAAAATGAGAATAGTTAGGAACATTGCTGCTCCCAATTCTCCCATTTAGAGTGAAACCCATACTCAAGGCAGGACTGACTGAGCGTACTTCTAGCTTAATTAGAAAAGGACAGCAAGGAAAATATATAGCCTGCTTCTTTCCTCCTGGAGGACAAGTGGAAACTGATCTTCAATGAAAGCACTTCCGTTACCAAACCAACAAATTATTGCTTGTAAAAGGGGAATGGGAAAGGACAATGGGACACAGCTAAACCATTAATTTGCAAGCTGAAATTCTCATAAAAGCTTTAGCTCTTCAGACTTGCACATTCTTTGGGCACAATCCATATTAATGTTTAAAAACACCGGTGATAACTCTTTGCCTTCTAACCCGAGGCCTGGGGTACACTGGGCATCTTTACACGTGCTTTGGGATGAATGGGAGGGGGCATTTTAATTAAAGTGGCTCCGAAAGCCACTCTGATTAAAGCGTCTTCAGTGTCATGCATGTTCAGTGTTCCATGCTTCAAAATGACAGCAGTGGTGCTTTAACTGAAGCTTGTTCGATGAGCTTGAGTTAAAGTACCTGTCACCATTTTGAAGCACAGGGATGCTAAATACATGTGATGTGGAGGCTGCCGGAGTGTGCCACTTAGCATGGTCCAGCAGACTCAGTTAATGAGTCTGCTTCAATGTATGCTAATTACCATACATAGGAGCAGATGTTCAGCAAATGTATAGGTGCCCATTGGTCCTTTATATTCTGAACTGTGGCCCCCAAGAAGCAATAATTCCCTTGCCATGGAGTTTTTGCATATCAATGATGGGGAAGAAATGGGAAAGTGGGACTCAGTGGCAACACAGCAGACAAGAGCTTAGTGCGTGTGTAAGAGCATAATATTGAAAGGGGGCTCATAGGCAGTGGAATGCAGACTCTTGCATGTCCATGCAACTATTTACCTAAAGATTCCTATTACTGCATTTGCTCATATATCATGTGCACCTTCCCCCAAAAGTCAACCCTCCAAAACTGGGGTTTCCCATTGCCAGAGATACAATTCAAGTTGGACTCCTGAATGTGTCTCTGCAAAAGGGGAAACCCAGGTTTTCCAGTTTGCAGAGGTGTGCCCCAAGTCAGAATTCCTGGGCATATGTTATTCTGAAGCGTGAAGAGCGTTTTCTTGGGTGGTATCTAGTTGCTGTTGCTTGTGATATACAGGCTACTAGAGTCTGTGTGTTCTGGAAGGCTGATGCTAGGAATCAGTTTTCCAGATTTCAAAGGCAATGCAGCAAAAAGCAAGCCAGATCTGTGTTCAGTGGTAAAAGCTCAGAAAGGTTTATTGTCCTTGTACAGTACACTAGTGTGGTCTGATTAATGGTTGGTCCAACTTAGCAAAGCTTGTTCTTGACAGGTACAGACACTGTATGTTATTCACTCCCCCCTACCCCCACCCCCCAGTTTTTCTACAAGGGACAGGTCTTATAATGTTTGGGGTTTTTTGTCTTTCTGGCCATCCAGTGGTCGTGAGGCCCTTGTCTCCCATATTGCTTTTTGGCACCATAGCTTAATATAGCTTAGCATGGCTAAAGCCTTGCACAACCAGAACTCCTACAACTTGCACCTGGAGAATCCAACTTGTGGGGCACCTCTGCAAACACCCAGGCAGGCACTTCTAAGGCCTTAAGTGTATGTCCCAGAATGGGAACCTTGGACAAATGGGAACTCCTAGGGCAAGCTCCTGTTTGGGGCAGCAGAGAGTACAGGAAACTATAGTTCCCTGCATTCTTCCTGCTTAAAGCAAACAGACATCCACTGCAAAACAGTGGCACAAATTTCACCTCTGTTGCAGCCACAAAGTTGGAGCATTTGTGGCACAACAAGGGACTTAGATTAGCTTAGCCTTAGGTTTGCTTAGCCTTTATGCCATCATAAATGCTTTTATGGCAGCACAAAGGCAACATCTGTTTCCAGCCTATTTAAGTAAAGCTAACAGCAGGCAACTACTTGGGTATTTATTCAGTTCTTGGTCCATACCTAGGATGTCATTGATCTCCACCATATCTTCAGCATATGAAACCCTACTTGTTTTTTTGTTTATCTGATCAAAGCAGGTTTTGCTACTTGTTTTAAAATTATTCAGAGGTTCTAACCCAACTAAATCTTTGGCCACACTGACTGTATTCTTACTTTCTTTGACCATAAAAATATATTCCTCTTCACTGTTCAGTCTCTTTTTCCAAACTGTGTAGATTATCACTTTATTCTGTTTGAAGTTCCTGTTCATCTAGGAAGGTGTGTAGCCCTCCTTTATATTTTACCTTCTTACTTGTAATGTAAGCTTCTTATTTTATTTCCACTTTTACCTAAAACTAATGTTATGTCACTTCAATATGTAAGCTTTTAAACTAGCCTATCTAGCTGATCTTTTGAACTAACTGCCTTAGTTTCTCAAAGCTATCCCTTCTGAAGTCCAAGAAACCTGTTATAGACCTACTTTGGAACTTAAGCTAAATGTAATCAACTTGTGATCACTTGATTTCAGATTATTTTCTGCAAGCAGTTCTTCCATTAGGTCCTTGCTACCTGCCAAAACTAGAACTAAGATAGCTTTGCATATTGCATGTTTCAGGAACCTCATGAGTATAAGTCATGCAAAATTAATTTATTGGGATTCACAGGACTGACATGGCCCAGTTCCTGCAGATTTCAGCCAACAGAACTGGTACAGCAGATATGGGTATTCAACTCTACCAGTCAGCAGGGAAAATTGATGTAAAATTCCATAGGGCACAGATTCCAAACTATGGGCTGAAAACAGTGACCCAGAAGGCCCTGCTGTGATCCTCAGTTGATATGAAGACCAGAAAGGCTCTTGCACTCTTATAGTATTTTCAATTAAAAGTTTGATGATGAGATGAACAGCTTGTCTTTGAGAAATACTAAGGGTTGTCAGTAGTCTGTTGACCACAAAAGGTTAGGAATCACTTTGATATGGGAAAAAAAGAACAAGATTTTTTTTTTTCCAAAAAAGAGAATATATGTAATATTCTAATCCCTCAATAAACAGTTCAGGTCCTTTGAACTACAAGAAAATACATTTGAATTTGATAGCAAGTCAGCAATTCATTGAAAAACCATAAAACCCTTTCAGAAATCACTAAGGTGTCTTTTAAATGTGCAGCAGGTTTAACTGAACCTTGAAAAAGCATCACACAGTATTAAGGTTAACTGACACATCAAGGATGTTTTTCTGCTCTGCTTTGATAAATAAGATGCAGTTTAAGATTATGGGGAAACATCAGAAAGTAATTTGAAGCTGGTGTCAGATAATTGGACCAGTCTGTAGTGCAGGTGGGAACAACAATTTCACATATCCATATTGCTCTAAACTTACCATTTCAGTCTGCAAAGCTAAAACAAGATTCAACTGCAGAATACCATATAATTTATCCAATTTATAAGGGAGCTGGAGAGAGAAACCCAGGAGGAGGAAAAAGTAGATTTCAGGTGGAGCAATTAAAGATCAATTGTTGAATTCACAAGGTGGCATTATCAGGTTGCAGAGGTGTTAAAAATGAAGTAAATCTGTATATTTTTAATAGTTTGGAGATGCTCAGATACAATTAGTGATGAGCTATAGAAAGACAGATGTTATTTTGAAACTCCTTATGCTTCATTATCATAAATTAACTAAAATAATTTATAGTACCTCTAAAGGCATGGAATGTTGTTCTATGGTTTTGCTGTAACCCACATTTAAATATTGCTTATTTATTATTTTCATTATTTTTTTTTCTTCTGAGACCATTATAAAATGGGCTAGTGAATATTGTTAATAATTCACTTTCTCCTAAGAAAAAGCCTGTTTTGAAACCTAAGAATATGGTCTTAAAATAAGTATTCTTAAGGTTTTGTTAGTCATATGGTTGGCTTTTAATGTAATTCCTCTAAGTATAAGAAGTAACACAATTATAAAATTAGTTTATAAAAAAAAAAAATTCTTCCAGTTCTGAAAGCTGAACCTTGGACAAAGCTGAATCTTCATGCAAGCCCTAGAGAGTCTAGCTCTGTATGTAGATGTTAGCTTTTTGAGTGTATGAAGATAAAGAGCACAATGTTATAAACCCTTGAATTGTTTCAGGATCCTTGAGATATTTGATATTTTTTTCTCTTTTCTCCACTTCTGATGTTTAAAAATAATGTGAGCTGTATTATTTTTTTTTTAAGGTAATGACCTGTTCATCATGGGTGTCAAGACATGCTCAGAAACATGATTTGGCATGACTAAAGACCGGAATCAAAAAGCAAAGGGGAAAAAAAAGAACTTCCCTCAATTTCACCCTCCATTTAATTTTTTTTCAATGTCATGGTTTTCAAAACAATAACATGATTTTATATATACTATCAGGATTTTTTTGTGGTTGAGGATCCATTTAGTTGAGAGACTCAGTTCTCTTTCATATTGCTTTGGGTAGCAGTAGTCTTCTAATCAAAGTACAACTATCTAGAAAGTCTCAAGTAACCTAGTTAATTAACTAAAAAGACAAGTTTTCCACTCCTGTACATGTTTGGTTGGCAGAATATGAATTCAGAACTCTAAGTACTTGTTTTGTCTATAACTGGTATGTCAGATTTTGTGTATGGGCCCTTTGATTCTCCACACCATTTCCATATATAGCTAGTGCTGCTAACCTAGTCCCCTATGTAGCTATATAGGATTGCACTCTCTCCTCTCATTCTCTAATTTTCCAGCATTAACCTATGCATACATGATTTCCAATCTTACTGATTTATTTCTGATTTCCAATTATACTGATTTATTAGTAAAACTGTTTGAAAAATAAAATAGTTTTCAGTAGGATATTTAAAAATATACATTTGTTACATACCATTTTTTATGTTTGTTGACTTTTTATGAAAAAATTATAACAAGAACATTAAAAATGTCTCACTCATTTCTATTACTATTCCTAGAAATTATGCCACAGATGAAATTACCAACTCTATAAGAGCTTCATTTGATTGAGAATGCACTTGGTTCATCTATCCAAGAACACAGATCTTCAAGAACATACTACCACAGCAGAGTGTTGTCTACAGTGATTCACCGTGGAATGCAGAATTATGTTAGTCCTGTTCTGGAATACCATCCACATAAATTGGTCTTGGGTAGGGGTTGTCAACCAGGGTTACTCATACTCCTGGAGGTACTTGGACTGGTCCTAGGGGGTACATGCAGGCATGCGGGTATGGAGCGTGGCCACCTCCCAAGAGTAGGGCCAGGGCAAGGGTAGCGGCGCTTCTCTGCAGAGCTCGGAAGCTCACATGCAGCGGCTGCCACCACCACATACCAGCCCAGTGAGCTTCTCTGCCCCACAGAGGAGCGCCGCTGTCCTCACACCAGCCTGGTGAGCTTCCCCTCCCCACTCCAGCCTTGCTCCTGGGAGGTAGCAGCACTCCGTCCCTGCCCACCTGCACACCATCCTGGCCTCTCCACTTGGCATCCGGCTGCACGCTTTCCCCCCAACATCTGGCTGTGTGCCCCCCTTTGGCATCATATCATGTGCCACCCCTCTCCCCGTTGGCGTCTGGCAATGCACCACTCCTCCCTCCCATCCTCCTGCTCAGCATCCGGCCACCAGGGGTACTTAAACTAAAAAAGGTTGAAAACCCCTGGTCTAGGTTATATAACATCTATACAATCATGGTTGGCCACATTAGGTATATTGTGAAACAATAATCCACGGGGACAAGTTTTAGGAGGACACATGATAACACTTTGTCATAAGCTAATTTAAAACAAAGGAATTAACTTCTGGGACACATCAGAGAAACTGAATTTCAGAATAAAAGTGCAAAAAAATAACTTATTTATGATAACGTTTTCAAAAGCAGCCAAGTGACTTAGTAGCATACTTCAGTTTCATAATACTTAGACTGTATATTAGATCACAGGAAAGTAAGGCTGGAAGGGGCCTCATATGGTTATTTAGTCCAGTCCCCTGCTCAAGATAGGATCATCCATGACTATCCCATCCCAGCCAAGAGTTTATCTAATCTGCTTTTGAAAGTTTCCAAGGATGTAGATTCTAAGTAACTTGTTCCAATGCCTAACCCTCTTAGTCACAACATTCCTCCTTCCTTCCTCAAGAAGGAAATAGAATAGTCAGGCATATCTTGGTGTATTTTTGAAGACTGTTCCTGATCTCCTTGTTCTCCTCTAGGTGCTTCATGATGGTTCCTTGAGGACTTGCTCAATGATGTTTCCAGGCATAGAGATCAGGGTGACTGATCTGTAATTCCCATACCTTCCCTTCTTCCCCTTCTTAAAGATGGGTACTATATTGCCCTTTTCCAGTCATCTGAGAGCTCACCCAACCTCCATGAATTCTCAGAAAGGATAGCAAATGGCACCAAAATTACCTCAGCCAATTCCTTCAGTACCCAAAGGTGCATCTCATCTAGTTCTGCTGACTTGAAGGCATCTAGCTTCTCTAAATAATCCCTAACCTGTCTGCCATTATGCTATGATGTTTTTTTCCCTTCCCAATTTCTGCTGCCAAATGCACTTATCTTGTAGCTGCCCCTATTTGTGAAAACCAAAGTTAAAAGGCACGAAATAACTCAGCCTTCTCTGCATTTTCTTTGAATAGACTGCCATCTACCTTCAAGGGACCCATTGAATCATTGGTCTTCCTCTTACTTTCAACATGGCTAAAGAATCCCTTTTTATTTCCCTTTATGTCCTTTGCATCACAAATTGTGCTTTGGTCTTCATAATTTCTCCCTGCATGCCTCTAATACTCTTTCTTAGTCCTATGACTGTTTCCACTTTATAAAGACTTCCTTTTTAAATTTCAGCTCCTTGTTGAAATTGCTGTCTATCAAAGCTGGTCTCCTGTTGCACTTTCCGTTCTCATTTGGATAGATTGCTCCTGGAGCCTTAAGAGAGCCTCTTTAAAGTATAGCTCTCTCTCCTGGACTCCTTTTCCTCCTCAAACTTACCTCCCAATGGACCCTGCCTACCAGGTCCCTGAGTTTCTTAAAGTTTGCTTTACTGAAGTCCACTGCCTTTATTCTGGTACTCTCTTTCCTTTCTCCCCTTAGAATCTTAAACTCTATCATTTCATGGTCACTGTCACCCAAGTTATCTTCCACCTTCACATGCTGCTCTCCTCTCTGACCTTTAGCCAGACACTTTTGACAGGCCTATTCAAATGTGTTTAAACACCTAAAGATGGAGACAGGTACCAAGTCAAATTTTCTGAAGCATAAGTACCTAAATGCAAATCAGTGGATGTTATATCTGAAGAACCAAGGAGACCTTGACTTTCAAATGTCTGAACTGATTTGAAAATAGGACTTTGGTGCTTTGGAAAAGTTGCATTTTGCCTTCTCTCAGTCAATGCAAATGTAAATAAATAAAACCTACATGGGAAGATGGAAGTAAAATGGATCATTATAAATAATCATAATAATATTTTAAAAGCTTTGAGAAGTGTTCTTATATTATGATAAACATGAAATATTATAGGTAAATAGGTGTATTTTGTCTTTGCAGCTACATACCAGATGTAAGCATGGTGCACCTGTACTTTTTATTGGTAAATGCTAATTGGTGTACATTTTAGGTCCTGTAAATTATAACATATTCCATAACAATGATTTTCCTATATACAGCATGTAATCAGTAACAACCATCTTCCTCAGGCTGGAATTACACAGATGTAAAAGAACAGAAAAATTCAGCCCATGTCACACAAACAGAGATACATTTTCAGACATCACCAGGACATGGATTAATAAATTGTAAGAGTCCAAGGAACTACTGTAGGTTCTTATACACAGTGATTAAATGGCTTCTTAACCTTATCTTTGATTAATTCAATACACTGAGCCCCCGATCTTTCATTTTGGGACATATTTTCTAATCCTTTGATAATTCTAATAGTTCTTCTCTGACCCCTCTCTAGTTTTCCAACATCCCTTTTCATTGTGGAAACCAGAATTATACACAATACTACATCAACCGGTTATACAGTGCTGAATACAAGGTGCTTTAATAAACTTCCTACTCTTAGTTAATATTGCCTGTTTATACATCCACTGATTGTATTAACTCTCTAGACCACGCTGTTGTATTGGAGTCTCACATGCACTTAATTATCTACCATAAATCCCAAGTCTCTCTCAGAATCTCTTTTCTTTAAAACAGTCTCTCATAATACAAGTGTGACCTACATTCCTTGGAAGCAAGTGGGAGCAAGTCCCCTAACTGATTTTAAGGTAGATCTTGATACATTTATTAATGAGATTACGTAATTGGTTGCTTGTAATGGCAGGAATCTGAACTGTGAAATCTAGGAGGACCTTTTCAGTCTTGCATCCCATGTTGCTTCTTTATATAGCATATTCAAAGCATGGTTTGTTTTCCTGTGCACAGCTCATCAAATTATCGGTAATCTAGCTTTCATCAATAATCAGTTCTGTCCTAAACGTCATGTAGCTTGCAAATTTTTCCAGTACTACATTTATGCTTTTGTCCAGGTCATTAACAAAAAAATGGTTTAACTGAGAAGAAACAATCTCTGTGGAACTGACTAGCAACACAAACACTTGATTATGGCTGCTTATATAAAATTACCTGTGAGATCTATCAATTATCCCTTGAATGTGTATCTTTTTGACACTATAGCATTCTAGTTTTATACCTGACTTGCTGGGTTTTTATCAAAGCTACTGAAACAAATCTAGAATGGTAGGGGAAGAAACAGAAAAAGGACAGGAAGATAAAATAGTTATTTTTCACAAGACTTTGCTATACCAGGTTAAAGATTTTGAGACACCATGCTTAAGTTTTTTTACCTCTCATTCTACACAAAAAGTTTCACTTCACTGGATTTTTCTCACACTTACTCCCACCTTATCTTATTTGAAGCTTTCATGATTCATCTTATCCTCAGTGTGTTTCCCCAAGAGGGTTATCTCTCTCAAGCTCTTCCTCATGTCTCTCTTATATACTTATTCTCGCCCCTTTCTGTTTCTTTGCTGATCTACCACAAAGAAACATTCTCTGTTATTTGTCCTTTCAACCATGTATTGCTCTTGCACTAGCAGGTAGAGACTACCAAAATCAAGTTCTATGTATGGATGTTGGAGGAAAAGTTTATTTAAAATAAATACAATTTAAATAAGATTGAAATACTAAGACCATAAGTGGTGCCATACTGGGTTAGACCAATGGCCCATCTAGCTCAGGAATGGGCCATTATTTTAGCTGGAGGGCTGGTTAATGAGTTTTGGTCAGATGTCAAGGGCCACAAGGGTAGCCCCTCCTCTTGACCCTAGTCACTATCTTGTAAGCAGAAGTCCCATACCCTAACTCCTGATCTTTGCCACTGGAAGTCTCTCTCTTTGCCCAGGAAGTACTCCTTTTGAGGGGAAGGAGGGTTGCTTGTATATTGTGCATGGATGGGAAGGGGGTGTGTGTGGGATGTGTGGTTGGGGTGTGGGGTTTGTGGGACTGTTGGATGTGTGTGTGGGTATGGTGGGGGTGGGGTGTGTGAGGGGGTATGGGTGCATGTGTGGGGAGGTGTAGGTATGTGGAGATGTGGGAGGTGTAGTGTGTGTATGTGTGGGTATGGTGGGATGTATAAGTGGATGTGTGCAGGGGGGTGTGGGGAATCTGTGGCTGGGGTATGCAGGACTGGAGGTGTAAGTGGGTATGGTGGGAAACTATAGGTCTGTGTGGGGGGTGGGTATGGTGGGGGTAGGTGTGTATGTGTGGATGTGTGTGGGGGTGGTGTGTGGGTATGGTGGGGTGTGTGGGACAGTG
>NW_017729030.1:3339855-3340442 GCF_001723915.1 Gavialis gangeticus | reverse complement strand
TAGTGCGGGGTGAGGTGTGTGAAGGAGTGTGGATGTGTGGGTGGGGTGTGGTTGGTGTGTGGGTGGGTTAGGTGTGCGTGTGTGGGGGGCTTCCTCCCCCTACCCAGCTTCCCCCCACCCACTCTTTTTGATGTGGCTGAGCTTAGCCCCTCCGCAGGCAGGGAGAGGGGAAGGGGGAGGCCACCTGCCTGGATCGCAGCACAATGCAGAGGTCAGGAAAGCAGATGTCACCAGCAGGCAGCAAAAGCAGCCCCTAGGACAGGGGAGAGGGGAGGTTGGGACAGGAAGTCGAGTCTGGCACTCCCTTCAATATTTTAGCTTCCCCTTCCATACCTGCTGCCCAGAGTACTGCAGGAGGGACAGGAAGAGGAGTTGCTGTAAGCTGGGGGAGCCCAGGAGTTATCTGGGCAGCAGCAGCCCTGCCCAGAAGCTGTGCCTGCTGTCTGGGGCTGGCTCCTCTGGCAGACAAAGCTGGGAGCACAGCAGGAGCTGGCCCAGGCAGGACCAGGTGGGATTTGTCCCTATGCAGAGCAGGGACAGCCACCAGTAGGACTGGAAACAATTATTTGGTAGGTGCCTACTTAAAT
>NW_017729030.1:3331651-3334855 GCF_001723915.1 Gavialis gangeticus | reverse complement strand
GAAGCTGTGCCTGCTGTCTGGGGCTGGCTCCTCTGGCAGACAAAGCTGGGAGCACAGCAGGAGCTGGCCCAGGCAGGACCAGGTGGGATTTGTCCCTATGCAGAGCAGGGACAGCCACCAGTAGGACTGGAAACAATTATTTGGTAGGTGCCTACCTAAATGCCAGATCCAATCAGCTGGTGGGCCACATTTTGCCCACCCCCGAGCTAACCCACCTCTCTGACAGTGGCAGAAATGGATGCTATAAAGAGAGAGCATTGAACCCATTATCTCTAGAGTGATCCATCCCTTATTCAGTATCCTCCTTGGTATCCACAATTAGTTTAGAAATGCCAGAGGAAACACTTGTAACCATCCTGCTCAATAGCCATTAAAAGATTCATGAATTTAACCTATCTCTGTTGGAACCTGAATATGCTATCTACCTCCACCACTTCCTATGACAATGAATTACACATGTTAACTTGCCATGTGTAAAAAAGTACTTTCTCTTGTCAATTTTAAACCTGTGAGTGGGTGCCCTCTATTTCTACTATTCTGGGACTTGGTGAACAACAGCTCCCTATTTACTTCATCTACTCCCTTCATGACTTAATTGGCTTCTATCAACATTCTTCCCAAACTGAAATGGTCTGGCCTTTTTAGTCTCTCCTGGTATAGCAACTACTCCATGCCCCCTGCTCATTTAGGCTGTTCTTCTCTGTACCTTTTCTAATTCTACCTTTTTCAGATGTGGGGACTTGCACACAGTATTCAAGATGTGAGTGCAACTCAGATTTGTATAGTGGCACAAAGTTGTTCTTTGTTTTGTTTTCAATTCACTTCTCACTGCTGCCCAACATTTTATTGACTTTTTTGGTCACTGCTGCACACTGAGCTGACATTTTTAGAGAACTATCTAGAGTCACTCCAAGGTCTCTTTCTTGCATTGTAACAGCTAGTTCCAAACCTCTACATACAAACAGTGTACACAATTTATTTTCAGATCATGCTAGAATGCAACTAATGACATAACCTGTAATAAAAACCTGCATATCTTCTAAAAATAGAAAGAGAAAGAGAAATCATATGATAATCTACTTGAATTCTCAAGCCAGTCGTAAAAGCAAATATAATGTAGGAGTTTATTTTTCAGAACACCATTTTGTTTCCTTGAAAGCAATAACTCTTATTCCTCCCCGTTGTGTCTTGCTTTCAGCACTTTATGCTACAGACTTAACAGCATGTAGTTCCATATTTTATATGACTAAAATCCTACACAAAATATATAGTGTTGATACATTTTGGAATAACCTAAAGTAAACTACAATTTGGAACAATTTAAATCCTGTTACTTTTCAAGGAAGTGTTACAAGATTATATAGTGATCCTTTTTTTTAACTAAATGATATCCAAGTCATGAAAAACATACTTAGCTAAATTATAGCTAAAATAAAAAAAGCTAATAGATCAAAAAAAATCAAGTGAGAAAAAGAACTAAGTGTGTAGTGTAAACAACATTCCTAACCAGTCCCGTGCTTTTGTTTATTCTGAACATCTGATGAGTTGTTTGACTTTCGGCTGTAGCCTTATTGGCACGTTCTGTATCTACTCTCTCCCTTAGTGACCCTTGGCAATTTTGAACTACTCAAGTTGCAGGCATACTGAAACCAATTTGTTTTCCTTATGTTTTTGGAGCCACTATCCTGATATGTTAATTAGAAATAAAATGCTTGACCCATAAAGGAACCGGCAGGAAACCTAAAATGAAGGCATTATCCAACACTTCATGCTCCTTAGTGATGCCATTTTAAATATTTTAGACAGCCTATAAATAATTAAAACCTCACCACAGCAAATTATGTCCTATTATGCAAATAAATAGCCTCCTCCCTGGTTTCATTAAAGATTCTAAATGACAAGCTGAGCAGTTTAAACATGGCAAGGTACTGCAGTGAGGCGAGAAATCTTTCAATAATTTTTTTTTAATTGTTAGTGCCAAGTTTCATGTGGATTTTTTACTCTAACACTTTAATTTGCATGAGCAAACAAACCTTTAATAAACCTTTTGTAAGTGGTTAAAATGCATCATTTAATTAAATTTGATTTGTTGTGAAACTATTGTGCTTCATGAATATTTAAGATCTGCAAACTATCTCTTTTCCTGAACAGAACGTAAGTCTTCCCTATTTTACAGAAAGCTATTTTTTGTGAATGCAGCATTTTTGAAGAAATAAGAAATATTAAGATTGATCACACACAACTTTTGTTTCCACAACATACACTGCAAAAAAAAAACGGTTATCAAATGTACTTATTACCTGTCTGCCACTGATTTCAATAAAAATCCCATCTAATTTCAATAGGATCAGAATTGCGCCCACTGGACTACTAGTAGGCACAGTGAACTACATTTTTCTTATTAAAACTTTTCCTTTGTTACAATATTAAAAAAACAAACAAACTCTGGTTTCATTCTCAGGGTCCTTTGAACTGAGACGAATTATATACGGTACCAAGTTAGACTTATGTCATGCAATTGTTTTAGTCAAAAGTAAAATTAAATATGCAAAACAAAATTAGTCAAAAGTCTGCTAAATTCACAGCTATCGTTAAACTTACTATGAAAAATATGAATTTACTCTTATAGATAAAAAACAGAACAGGCACAAAAATGCATCAGAATGGGACATCTGCTTCAAAATTAACAGGAAAAAAAATTATTAATGTGCCATTAGCATGTAGCCCTCTTGGTCTTGGAAATGTATGAGAAGTCAGGATTTACTGTGATTTTTTTATTGGACTAACTGTAACTAAGAGAGTGCAGACAAGCTTTTGGGCACAGACTGCCCTCCTTTGGATCTACAGGATACCACGGTCTCTACCAAAGACCTGAGGAAGAGCAGCTTGTGCCCCAAACCTTGTCTAACCTCTCTCCTAAGTGTACAGCAGGTTGAAAAAAAGGTATCAGGACAAAAGAAAAAGCCTGCCTTATACTGAAAAAACAAAACAAAAACCCAAACCCATTTTGCCAGTTCCAAACCTTATCCCTAATATCTTTTACCCTCTTCTTAATTATGAAAGTAACAAACACACTTATAATATAGTTCAGGGATGTCCCAACTTCTGGACCATGGAGGGCCACATGCCACATGGACCACAGACCCCAAGCCCACCCCACCATGTATACAGCTCGGGCAACCCAGTTTTTCCTGCTACATGCAC
>NW_017729030.1:3313617-3326651 GCF_001723915.1 Gavialis gangeticus | reverse complement strand
AAAAGGTATGGTTGGTTCATAGAGCAAGAGAGCCTATCTTAAATTCCCTTGTGAATAATGGAAATTCTTTGAGCCTATTACAAGGACAGAAGACTACAGCTGACTTCATCCTTGACCACCCACCTACAACAAATTGTTTCTGGGTTGCTCCAGGATCCAGCAGTTTAATAATAATGTTTAGAACATAGAGCCCTTGTGCAATTTGTCTTTCATCTCTGACAGCCCAAACAGCCCAACTATCCCCTCCAAGGAAAGCAGCCAGGCTCCACTCCCACCACCAGGCCCCACTCTGCCCTGCCCCAGGAGTGGAAGGATAAAGCAAAATCTAGAGAAAGGACAAGGAACTTGGACACACTGGCCACCTAAACTGCCAAATCAGTGCGGGGAAGTGGCATCGGTGTGGGAACCCGGGGGCCATGTGTGAATCCCCTGGGGGCTATATGCAGAGCATAGGCCACAAGCTTTAAAACCCTGATAATAGCTTAAATCACTATATAACATTCACCAGGATTTGAAATGTTGAATGTACAGTTTCTAAGCCAAATCCTGTTTGTAATAAATTATGCTATTTATATGAATGGAAAGAAGACTGTTTCCAAACCTGTGATCCTCATGCACCAAAGTGCCACTGAATTCAGTTTCTAAGTACAGTAGACATTCTGTCTAGTCTACTGTATAGTAAGACTATAGATGTATGCCCTCATTTAAAAAAAAAATTAAAAATATTTTTAGCATGACATTTCTGATTAAATAAATCAAAATTATAGTATATTTTCAGCTGTGCTTATGTATACAATACAGGACACAGAACCTAACCTAAAGCTTACTGAAGTTATGATTTTGGATGATACCATAATGAACTCACATGTTTGAAAAAAGTAATTAAAAACAGTATTTGCTGCACTCATGGACACTTGTGATATATAAAATACAAGTGATTTATACCTTTGATTCTTTCTGCTCAAGCCATCATGACTTTGAGCTGATGTTCATCCACTTTCCAATATATTTCCAAAATAAATCCTGTGAAATGTTTAGTTTTTGTTCTTTGCTACCTACCAGATGTTCTCTCCTTAGCTTTCCAAATTATCTTCAACCTGTAATGACTATATTTTTTATTGGAGCTCTTCTCTTTGCATAAGTGGAAGTATTTTACACAGGCAAATATCTGAATGCCCTGTGTGTGTAAGCATACCTGACACTCGCAACTAATCACACTTATGTTGATGGGGTTATTACTCATGTAACATTATTACTTATCTAAATAGATGTTTTATTATAAAACCCCAAAATATATGACATAAATACAATATACAAAAATGGCCATCTTTAATGGCAAAAGAACTTTTGCCTTGTGGATACTGTGCCTTTTCTGTTTAATGTCAAAATATCTGGACAGATTCACTCTGAATATGATTCCATGCTCCATGGATTCTAACGCATGCTTTGGCTATAAAATGTGGAACAACACCTAGGAGTTCCTTTGAACTGAGGACCTATTTCAAGTTTATATAAAACCAGTCCAGAAAGATCTCTCCTAGCTCCATATAGGTGAAGCTTGAAATATTTAAGAATAATAGGATGAATTTGGGGATGGAAGCTCATTTTATTAGTTAGGAACATTTTTCAATTTAGAAGCTGGCAGTTACAAGCAATAAGAAATGTGTGGAACCTCCAGGACAGGATTCAGGGGATGCAGTAGTACCCTCCTCTTTTGATTCCTAATCCACACAAGTTTAAAGCCAGCTGCTTGGCAGTGGCAGCAGCATTTCTATTCAGGCATTAGTGGATCACTTGATTTTGTGGCTTATTATAATCTACCTGATTCCTTTAAAATTCTTCATTCCACAGGTGTCAATGGACGTCTGTTTCTCTCTCCTATTTTAATGGTCTTCATGTTCCACAACTCAAACCAGGCTTTCTTCTGCAATTCTTGTCTTTTAGCTGTTCCTGGTAAAGGAATTACTATATACAGTCTGTAGGGCTGTGAAATAAGTCTAGCTAATACATTACTCAGTTGTGAAAACAAAACATCAGCTCAGGTGGGGAAATAATTTTCAGTGAAGCACTGGATATGCTGTCTAGTTGCTCAAGAAGGTTTGATTTTATTTTGTGAATCTGATGTGTATTTGATTCTAATGACCAGAGGCCTAAAGAAACAACACCTTTAGTTTTGCCTAGGTTGTTGTGTTTTTTAATACGTACTATTATAGACATTAAAAAAGTTGTATTTGTTTTTGCTTCCATGTGAAACTGAGCGATATAGCCTTATGTCCCTAACATATTAGTAAAGTTTCTAGTTTCTTTTTACCTAGAGAGAAGGTGAGTTCTGTTATATACAGATTCACATCTGCACACCTCCCCTTTTTAAACCCTAGATCCACCCATGGAAACTTCTAACTTGTACTTTTTAGAGTCTTTTCATTTGAAAATATGAGGCTCTCATTGCTTTAGCAGACTCCTATGTTCTTCATGCCAGATCAGAGAAGTAGAAAATACTGCTTTCCATCATTAATTAAGGATGCAGCAGGACCTTCTTCAACCCCTAGCATATTTCAGATGCTGCTCTCTATTAATCTTATTCATCCAAGGTACCAACAGGAATTTTAGCAGTGATGAATAATCAGATGTAGCAAAATAATGATTACAATATCCTTGTAACAGAATACAGAAACTTTGTAGTTAGAGAGAAGTTATGGAATTAGGCAGCTCTACCCAGCTAATGGAGGCAGGAAAGCTTCTAAATAATGTTATATTTCAACTTCATAATTTTTTATACTGCTTTATGATATTTTGTTTCATTTAGGGCTGGGCAATGTAATAATTTTCTGGAATGCACAATATGCCTTAATTGTGTTCAAAGAAGGTAAATATTTTAAATGTCAGCCAAGCTCTATAAGCATTTTAGAAACAAAATATAATATTACCAAAAAGGTTTTTGCCATCAGCACTTCTATATTGCTTTTCAAAGAATACAGAAAACATGTAAGTTAATAAATACTGTGTTCATTTTTATTCAAAATATCAAGTTCAGTAAAAGGAACAAACTTATAATAACGATATTATGAAGAAATTACACAGAAATACAAATGTGCTACAAATGGAAGCATTTAAGCCCAGGAGAAATTCCAAGATTTCATTTTAAGTTTCATACATTTAAATATTTTGAAAAGCTACATATTGCAGGCAAAAGGAGTTTCAAGTCTAACTTCAGAAAGCAAATGTAGCCAAGTTTTGCATGGCAACTATCATCTAAAGTACAGTAGGTGATGCTTTAAGTAATTCCATTTACTCATCATTCACTCCCTAATCTCTTTTAAAACCATGTTTCTCCATTCCATGTACAATAAAAGGATTATGCACATCATACCTCTTAACTTTCTCTGGAGGATAACAGATTTAATTACTGTTCTTCCTTCCATGCAAACTTTCAAGTCAGCACATTCTCTGTAGCTCTGTAGCATGATTTTTAGCACAAAAGTCTTATGCATCTATATTCAGGTGATACAAGCACATGTGCTCCAATACATAAACTGAAGATTTTTTTTTTTTAATTTTTAATTCTCATTATAAAGACCATTTTCAAAAAAACAACAGGGTACCCATGTTTAATTGTAATACTGGAAAAATTGGTTGTTTGAAATATGCTTTTGTTTCTAAGTTTTATTATAAAAATTATTTTGTAATCAATATATTATAAAATATTACTAAGAAATAAATTTCAGAGGACCAAACTTTCAACTCAGTGCACAGTCTGAGCAGCTGGACTGGGAGCTTGAAAGAGACGGTGATAAAGCGAATGAATCCTTCTCACAATCACACTTACAGGCTACTTCAGTTTCATGAGCTAGGGACAGACATTACCAGTTTTAGTGACCAAAACCTGGTTTAAACCTGTAACAGAACAGACATTCAGTGCACATAAACCAGCTTCAAAATGGCCAAAACTGGTTTGAAATAAACCTGGTTGATTGTAGTATCAGACTTAACTGGTTTATACCACGTCTGTCCCAGACCTCTTGCTGGTTTAAGATAAACTAGACCCCTCCAGCACGCTCTCTGGGCTGGGCGGGGCTCTCTGCTCCAGCCACAGGGCTGACCCCACCCCTCTGCTCTCTAGCCAGAACAAGGACTGACCCTAGCAGAGGCACCGGCCAGCATGGCCCCATTAAGGCAAAGTGGGCAGGGAGAGGTTTAATTCATCTCTCCTTCTCCTTTTCCCCCACCGCTGCTGTGGTCGGCCTGTCTGCTGGGGAACAGTGGGGAGGGGGTTGCAGCAGTGGCCCCTGGATCTGGCAGACCCCAGCTGCAAGGGAGGGATGGAGGGAGGAATTAACCCTTCTTCCTGCCCCCATCACCTTAACGGGGCCATGCTGGGTTGGTTGTCCTGCAGGGTGGGGAGGGGGGCTCTGTTCCATACTGGGGGGGATCCTTTCCCCTCCCCTACATCCCCCCCAGAGGGGCAGCAGGATCATGGAGCTCAGCTGAGCAGGCTGTGGGTCTGAGGAAGGGTGGAGGGGTATAGGGACCACCATACATTCCTCCCATGGTGTGCAGGCCCCACTGCCTGGCAACAGCAGCAGGCAGGGAGGTCAAGATGCTTGTGCCTGGTGCAGATGCAGCTCCAGCCAGCACTGTGCAGTGGGAGGGAGTGGAGCCTGCCTTATGCTCCCCAGGCTGAGCCTGAGCCCGCAGCAGGGGAAGCCCCACATTGGAGCCAGCTGCTTCCCCCATTCCCTGCCGTGCAAGTCCCATACTCTGCTGGGAGTAGAGGGAGCCCCACCGTCTGCTTCTCCACAGAGTCCAGTGTGGAGCTTCCCCTCTGAGTGCAGAGCTGCAGGCATGGCATGAAGCCACAGGAATAGAAGCAGCTGGGCAAGCTGTGTGGGGGGTCACTCTTCACCCCAGTGCAGCAATGTCTACCTCTATTGCAGCTCTGCATCATGCCTGCAGCTCCACACTCAGAGGGGAAGCCCCATGCTGGACTCTGCAGGGAAGCAGGGGACGGGGCTCCCTCCACTCCTGGGAGAGTATGGGACCTGCACAGCAGGGAGAGGGGAAAGCAGCTAGAGGCAGTGTGTGTGGGGGTCCCTACACCCCCCACCCTCCCTCACACCCTACACACCCACACCTTGCCCAGCTGAGCTCTGCAATCTCACTTCCCCTCTGGGGGAAGGAGGAGGGGGAAGAGTTTCCTCCCGCATGGAATAGAGGTTACCCCTCCCTGGGGGAGGAGGGTGGGGGGGAAGAGTCCCACTCTAGGGCTGGGCAGCATCCCATACAGCACCCCCCTCCCCACCCACAGGGATGGGTGAGAAGCATCCCTCCTGGGGTCAGGCAGCCTCACAGAGCCCTCCTTCTCACCCCACCACAGGGGGAGAGGAGGAGGGAGAAGAGCCCTTGCAGCACTGAACAGGGCCCCCCTCCCAGCCCCACAGTGGTGGGGGAGAGGAAGGAGGACGAAGAGCTCCCCTCTAGGGCTGGGCAGCCCTGTGTGTCAAGAATCCCAGCTGTCAGGGTTCCCCTCTGGGGCAGGGATGCAGGGGCCTGGCCACCCCCCCCTCACACACACACACACACACACACACACACACACACACACACACACAGAGCTCAGCTTCCCTGTGGAACAGAGGGCTGCTCTAGAACCTGAAGGCTTCTGGGTTGAGCCACTGCAGGCATGTGCCACATGTCTATCCACTTGCACACTGGTTCACTCTCTGCAAATTAGACTAATCTGCAAAGACTGAATCAATTCAGGCTCAGGCTTCTTGAATGTCTGTCCCTAGCCCTGGTGTGACTTATGGCCTCAGCATGATATCACAATAGATTCATAGATATTAGAGGCGGAAGGGACCTCAACAGATCATCGAGTCCAACTCCCTGCCCTGGGCAAGAAAGAGTGCTAGGGTCAGATAAACCCAGCCAGATACCTATCCAGCCTTCTCTTAAAGACCCCCAAGGTAGCAGAGAGCACCCCCTCCCTTGGAAGCCCATTCCAAATTTTGGCCACCCTTATCGTGAAGAAGTTTTTCCTGATACTTAGCCTAAATATGCTTTCTGTCAGTTTGTGACCACTGTTCCTTGTTACACCAAGAGGTGCCCTGGTGAATAAAACATCTCCGATCCCTTGCTGCATCCCCCTAATGAATTTGTAGTCAGCCACAAGATAACCTCTTAGCCTTCTCTTGCAGAGGCAAAGAGGTCCAGGTCCTGCAGTCTCTCCTCATAGGGCTTGTCCTGTAAGCCCCTAACCATACAAGTGGCCCTCCTCTGGACCCTCTCAAGTCTATCAACATCCTTCTTGAATTACAGTGCCCAAAACTGAACTGTGTTCAGACCAATGCCACATAGAGGGGAAGTATCACCTCCTTGGTTCTATTTGTCATGCATCTGCTGATGCATGATAAAGTGTGGTTAGCTTTGCTAATGATTTCATCACACTGATGACTCATGTTCATCTTGGAGTCTATTACGACTCCGGGAACTCTTTCCACTTCTGTGCTGCTGAGAGGGTCACTTCCCAGCCAGTAGATGTGATGAATATTTTTGCACCCTTAGTGCAGCACTGTGCCTTTGTCCTTGTTGTACTGCATCCTACTGTGTACTGCCCACTTTTCCAACCTGGCCAGGTCTGCCAGCAATTGTTCCCTAACCTCCAGTGTGTGCACTTCACTCCACAATTTGGTATCGTCTACAAACTTGGACAGAGTACACTTCACACCCATATCCAAGTCACTGATGAAGATATTGAAGAGTAGAGGTCCAAGGACCGAACTCTGCAGAATCCCACTACCCACATCCTTCCAAATCAATAGTGACCCATCTACTACCACACTCTGGGTATGACTGCTAAGCCAATTTTCACCCAACAGACCATGTAAATATCTATGTTGCAGCCTCTTAATTTATTTATGACAATGGAATGAGATAACATATCAACATGTCCTCATTTCAAACTCACTATAGAAGACATTTTTGTTCTGATAGTTCTGCTATACCCCCTAACAGGGTTCAGAACAGTGGTTCTCAACCTGTTTAGACTCAAGGCACCACTCCATAACTTCTTTGACTTTAGTGGCACCCCATTTTTAAAAACTAATTTATTACAGTGAATATAAAAAATATCATGGTTGAAAACATGTTTTTAAACAAATGGGAAAACATACATAAATAACTGTAATAGGGCTTGACCCTGGTTGAGAACCACTGCTTCCAAAAATTACTATTACTGTTCTTGTCACCCTGGTGTCTGGACACCCCAAATCCTTACTGTATTTAACTTTATAGCAATATTATGAGATAAAGAGACTAAGGGTCAGATCCTATCTCACTCCAAAGGTGCCTAATGGTGTGAGAAACTGGATTTTCTAAATACAAAATTGAATTCTTTCCAGGAATAAGGGCTTTGTAAAAAGCATCTCATATTATGAGATCCATTACCATAAAACCATATGTTTCCCCAGCTTGCCTGGGTTCCTGCTCTGGGAAGGGTCCAGCTGGTACAGCACTATGCTTTGTGGTACAGTGTAGCAGGGGCCAACAGCATCTCCCTCTGGCTCACTCCCTGGCTTAGTCACAAATTCCTTTTGGGAAGAACTTCCTGGGATGGGGCCTCCTGTTTTTCCCAGGAAGTACAGGACAGGCCAACTTCTCCTAGCAGAGAGCTCCTATATAACTGTCACTTTCAGTAACAACTGGAGCTTCTTGCCGGAAAGGAGAAAAAGGCGGCACGTTCCTCTGCCCAGGTCCTAAAGACAGCAATACCCAGTCAGCAGAACAGCACTGATTTACACTGTTATGTGGCTCCTTTCCAGTCTAGCTCCACACAGCATTTTCATGAAAATAGATTCAACAGGTCAGTTTGACCTAGAAGCAGGGGCAGTGAAGAACCTCTGAAAGGATCTCTCAGTACCCCAGTCTCTTGTGGCACCTGTATTGAAACTCGCTGGTTTACATTCCTTGCCACCCCCCTTGCTTCTCACCAGTCAGCACAAGTCCTGTTCCCTGTGATGCACACTTTCTTGCTGAATGGTATCCACATTTTGTAGCGGGTGTGTACTAAACCAGACATTTCTTGAACAGCAGAACTGCATTAGCTTGGCTAATTTTCAGGAACGCTGTTGATGCAAAGGTAAGGCTGGATTGCCCTGTAATGTAATCTTCTTGAAGTTATTGAAGTATATTAACAATATTAACAGCTTTAACTGTAGCTTAATTAAGTGTCACCCCACCCCAACACACAGACCTTTTTGCCTGTGAATTATTTCATTTTAGGAAAATACTTTGATATCATAGGATGGTAACAAGAGATAAACCATCAAAAGGTTAACGCAATTCCAGCTTTATCCCAAAGTGTCTGATAATCAAAGATGAAATAAAACACTACTGACAAAATAACTGACAGAAAGAGAGAACTGGTTAGAAGCAATACATTTCAATCAGCAACTCCTTTTATTTCTGGGATGTGCTGTCATAAAATACTACTACACAACATGACAAATCCAGAGCTATGTTTCATTAACTTGTGGAGCAATACCAGATTGACCTAAGGGAAACTGTGCAGTGCCTAAATGTAAGGACGTGCTTAAGTGGTTGTTATACCATAGACTTCAATTCTCACTGCAGTAAGTTAAAATTAAAGAAAACAAACATATCATCCTTTTTATTTTGGAGAAACAACATTCCTGGAAGTATCATATAGGTGTTTTTGTTTGTTTTTGCCAAAATTCAGAAACAGGTACTGCTTAGAAATAAAACAAAGCAAAAACAACCAAAAGGCAGCATACAAACACTGAAGACCTAACAGAGAGGAACATTCTGGCTTGTCAAATTTGGAAAAAATCAGACACAAGTGTAACCTTGAAATAAACAAGGAGCAGTTAAGTTTAAAAACAGTTCTAAAACTACACTAATGTTTTTGTAATGATGGATTGTATGCTTTTACCAATAACTGTACATTTTATAATGTTATTATATTATTGTGATGCCTGGGGCCTCGCGTATAGTACGGCCAGTCGGGAGAGTAGCCCCGCCCCTCAACTCGCCTGCCGTGACTTTGATGTTGATTTATCAAGAGAGGGGGTTCAGTGCAGATCTTCCTGAGAGGGCCTCCTGACAAACGGCAGTACTCACGATTTCTTGGTGCGATGTTCTGTGGGGCTCCACCTCTCCTACACCCCGTCCGCTCGCCAACTGGATGTCATGCTCATAGAGTAGGGATTTTGGCCCCTGCGGGGTTGCCCGCAGTTTGCTTCAGGTGGGGTTCCCCGTCAGTGTGACTACCGATGGCTCTCCTCCCTCTGGCTATGAAGTACGGTCCACCTTCTTTGGGCTATTTAATTTTCCTTTTCCCCTTTTTTGCTTTCTCAGAAGAAATATTCCCCTGGGGAGGAGCGAGCTGTGGAACTGCCTCCTTGACCCCAGCCTCATCCAGGGGGCCCTGCTCCCTATAGGGAGCTCAAGGGCTTCCCTTGGCTTCCCTTCTGCAGGGAGCTGAAAGGCTTCCCCTTCTCTGCTTCCTGCAAGGGGCTTGGAATTTTCCCCTGCGTGGTGTGCAAGAGCTGCACTGGCTATGCCACTCCTCTCCTGCGCTGGAGCCTCAGCAGCCCTGGCATGCTGCGCACCAGCATCTTCCCTCTCCGGCTCTCTCCCCGCCCTGGTTCTGGCGGGGCTTTTAAACTTTCCCGTGGCAGGCGTACCGACCGCTGCGATTGGTCCAGCTGCTCCCCGCACGGGAAACCACTGATTAAACAGCTGGCATAATGCCAGCTCACATGGCTGCAGCTGTGGTCCTGGCTCCTGTGCTGACTGCCCAGCAGAGGTAAGTCACCCCTGCCAGGGGTCTGTCTCTGGGGTTTGGGGCCTGCGGAGACTACTGTCTCCCTTTTGGGAGCCTGTGGTGACACCACCACAATTATATACCATTCTATTGTCAGTTTTCCTGTATTGTCTTAGAGAAAATTGTAAAAAAAAAATTGCTATGACTCCAGAGTCTGTTTGTAGTTTTCAAATTTGCTAATCAGGAAATGAAAAAACATTAAATCCAATGATTTCATAATGTTGGGGGGGGGGGTTGCTTAAGTTACTTAGCAAAACATTAAAGGCCATCTTTTTCCTTGAATAAATTATGTTAAGAATATTAAATAGCCTTTATCTTCACAAGGTCATTTCATTTCCATATTATATATTAATATTTTGTAGCAGACAAGAAACACTGTAGGCAAATTCTGAATGGGGAAGTATTGGTATTTGACCTCTAGCACAGAATACTGCAACCTAGAATCAAAATGTTATCCCTTGTTTCAATGCTTCCAACTTTTATGCCATATTTTGGAATATTTGTCAGTAAATCTCTAGATACTGTATTGACAACACATATCAGCTTTAAAATCATGCCAGATCACTCACTAAATTCACCCTAAAACCTAGAATATGTATTACAGTTGAAAATGTGTCTGCATTTGACTTAAAGAATGTCAGATAGCTTTTCCCAAATGAATATGTTACTTGAAGGTATTTGGCAAATGGTACTGACTGTGTTTTTCAAGGATGAAATGACCCTGCATGGTTGTTTACAAATATTTGCAGTTAAACTGCACCAGTAAATTCTGATTGAGATAAGTTCCATAGTATTATTTCTCTAGTTGAATGTGTGGTTGCATGTATAATGACACATGCATACAAATATGTACAGTTATGTGTATGAATTTAAAACATTTTCAAGCTCATGCACACATCTAGTTTTGAATAAATGAACATTTAAGTGATTTTATTAAAAGAAGCCAAAAACACATATTATCCCACACACTGTCCAAGTTTATTGATATGAAAGTGCTAAATTGAGAATATCAACCCTACTTTTAAAATCCTTAAATTTTAGATCAGATCTTTATCTGTCTAGTTTTTCAAGCTCCCACATACACACCATACCTGTATACTCACTGTGCAAATATATGTAGATTACAGCATTCTGTGCATTTCAACAGAATTTTCATTTATAGTTATGGAAGAGGCACTTTCAGAAATCTAGGAAACCAAAGAAGTTAACATCATTTATCACTTCTACTCTTTAACTGAGTTGTGTGCTAGCAATATGACAAACTACATAAAATAATGCTTCACCAGAATCGAGTATTTATAGGGTCACAGAAAAAGTGGACTATACAGGACCTCAGAAGGTGACCTAGTCCAACCCCCTGCTCAAGGCAGGATCATTCCTGTCTAAACCATGCCTGGCAAATATTTATCTAACCTACTCCTAAAAAATCCCATGGTTGGAGATACTATAACCTCTCCCAGTAATCTATTTCAATGCATAACCACCTACTTCAGCTAAAATGTTCTTCCGTAGACTTGTCTTGTTTCAGTTTAACACTGTTACCCTGTGGGTCTTTTTCCCAAGTCATAGAGAACAGTCTATAACCATCCTCCACATAGCCAGCCTTCAGGTATTTGAAAACTGTTACTAAATCCCTCCTCAGTCTTTTCTTTCAGACTAATTCTGATCCTAATCCTAATTCTTCCATCCTTTTCTTTTAAGTCATGCTTCCTACACCTCTAATCATGTTTGCTCCTCTGTGCTGGACCTTAATAGTTTGCTTATGTATTTCTTAAAGTGTGGCAACCCATACTGGACGCAGAACTCGAGGTGAAGCCTCACCAGTGCTGAATAGACTTGAAAACTGCACTCCTGTTAACACAATTCAGTATGCTTTTGGCACACTGTTGGTCCCATATTCAGTTTGTCCACTATAACCTCTCTCCTTCCTACCCAGCCCTTTTCTGCAGTACTGCAGTGTAGCCACTCATTTGACAATCTGTATTTATGAATGTCATTTTTCCATCCTAAGTGTAGTACTTTATATTTTCCCTTATTGAATTTTTTCCAATAAATTTGCATCATTTTTCAAGTTATTCTGAATCCTAATCCTACCCCAGTGTATGCAGTTCCACTCAGCTTAGTGTCAACTATGAATTTGCTAACTGTGTAGTCAAATCTCTCCTTTAAACTACAATATTTGGACCCAGGACAGACCCCAGTGGTTCTCACTCAACACTTCTTCTGGTTAGTAAGTCAATGATGACTACTGTGAGCACAGTGATCCAAACAGGTATGAAGCTACTTTACAGTACTTTCTTCTAGACGTCTTCCTTATCTTACTAATAAGAATGGCATGAACAACTCTGTCAAAAGCATTGAAATTGCTCTCTTCATATCCACAATCACCTTACTGTAAAAGGAAATCAAGTTGGTTAAGCATAACTTGCTCCTTACAAACCCATATTAGCTGTTCCCAGTCACCTTGTTCTCCTCAGGTACTCCAGAAATAGATTATGGAGTATGTCATGAAGGAATCTTTCTGGACATCAGGGTTAAAATGACCGGTCTGTGATTCTCCAGATCTTTCTATTTCCACACTTTTTAAAGATGGGCACAATATTTTCCCTGTTTTAGTCCAGGCCCTTCCCCGACTTCCATGAGTTCTCAAATAAAATAGCCATTGACTCTTATGTCCACATCAATCAATTACTTGCATACTCGAGAATACATCTTGCCTGGGCTGATCATAGAATCATAGAAAGTTAGGGTTGAAAGGGACCTCAGGAGGTCATCTAGTCCAACCTCTGCTCAAAGCAGGACCATCCTCAACTAGGTCATCCGAGCCAAAGCTTTGTAGAGCTGGGTATCGAAAACCTCCAAGGATGGAGGTTCCACCACCTATTTGGGTAACTTGTTGCAGGGTCTTACTAGCCTCCTATTACCCTACCCTCCTTAAAACCCTGCCCTTAGTACACTTCCTATTAGGAAAAAAATACTTCCTAATATCCAACCTAACTTCCCTTGGTGCAACTTGAGACTATTGCTCTGTGTTCTGCCATCTGCCACCACTGAAAACAGTCTAGCTCCATCTTCTTTTGAACCCCCCATCAGGTAGTTGAAGGCTGCTATTAAGTCCCCTCTCAGCCTCCTCTTCTCTAGACTAAATGGGCACATCCAGACGAGAAAATTAAACCACTGGATATCCCCCCCA
>NW_017729030.1:3310494-3313031 GCF_001723915.1 Gavialis gangeticus | reverse complement strand
ATAATTTAAGAAAACCCCAAAAAACCCAACGCTGGCACTTACCAGCCATTGTAGCTGTTGTCTGGCTGACTGGGGCCCCATCCACACAGTGCGGGGCAGAGGAACAGCCCCAGCAGCCCCAGCCCAGGCCCTGCTGCTCCCTGCTGCCCTATGCTGCCCAGGAGGACTTTACCAGGAGGTCCTGGAGCCCCCATCCACCCCTGCTTCTAAGGTAAGTAGAGGCTTTTCCCCCCTTTTTTCTGCTTTTTTGGTTTGTTTGTTTGTTTGTTTGAGTGACAGTGCGTGGGGTTGTGGAGGTAGCCATGGGGGACTGAGGGTGCAGGTTGTGGGGTGAGGCTGGGTGGGGCAGACATTGGGAGGGGTGCAGCAGCTGGCAGGGGATGAGGCCAGGTGGGGGGGCACTCAGGGGGCTGGGGTAGGGCATATGGGCCTTCCAGTGGAGATGGTAGCCCCTGCAGGGAACATTTGGCTCCTGTTGGGGGAGTCCCTTGTGTGGGGACCAAACCCCCTTTTGCGGCACCATAACCCCTGTGCAGGGGCAGCAAAATATATATTAATGAATTCATTAAATGTTTTCAGAGTTCACTTTATTATTATGATGAGAGACATACTTTAACACTGTAGATATAGCAATAAAACATTGTCCAACTGACTGCTGTCTCTGTCTTGTGCTCTCTCTCTCTTTATAGTGGCCTTTTGTTTTACTTGTGGAGGAATATGGATTTGGGGGTATTTTACAGAGTGATTTTGGGATTTTTTATTTTAATCAGGGGTTTTTCAGTTTCCCAATAGGGAACATCAGAATTCCTGCTAGGATCCTGCCTGCTCAGAGCTGGCACCTTGGACCTAGCTGGCTGTGGCTGACCTCCTGGCCAGTTGGGGCCAGGAGGATGGGCTTTGACAAAGCAGGCCACCACACCTGGAACATCTTTTGGGTGATAGCTGCCCACATGGCTGGGCAGGTAGCACACATGGTAGTAGTGCTGCACAGAGGCCAACCCTGCAGCCACAGCCCACTGGCAGCTGGTCCAGAGAGCCAGATGCCTCTACTGGCTATACAGTCCCCATCTGGGACTGGCAGGTGTGCAGCAGGTCACATCCAGGCAGCAGCCCACACTGCCAGACCCCTGCAGTGTGTAGAGAGTGCAGGGAACTCTCAGGGCTGCTTCAGCAGTTCAGCTGGCACAAAGGGTAGTGTCCCCAGGTACCAATTGGCTGGGACCCAGAAGCTCCTTAGTGCCAGTGGCCCTGAACTACTTGCCAGGGTGGCTTTTTATACTGCTGGGGAGAGCACAGTTGCTGGCCCTGGGCTGTAGCTCCCCTTGGCTGCAGATCCAGGAGGAGCCAGGCAGAGTTATTTTGCCCCAAGTGGCACAATTTGCTCCACAACAAAGTGCATGTCCAAGCATGTGCGCTGAGGCAAAAAGCCCCAAATCAAATTTGCACCTCTTCTATTTGAGCCTCTGCAAGTGCATGTGCTTGCATGTCTGGACATGCCCAATAAAGCCAATTCCCTCAGTCCTTCCTCATAAGGCACATGCCCCAGCCCCCTCACAATTTCCATTGCCCTCTGCTGGACTCTCTCCAATTTGTCCAAATCCTTTCTGTAGTGGGGGGTCCCAAAACTGAACACAGTACTCCAGATGTGGTCTCACCAGTGCTGAAGAGAGGAGAATAATCACTTCCCTTGACCTACTAGCAACACTCCTACCAATCCAGCCCAGTATGTTGTTAGCTTTCTGGACATCAAGGGCACACTGTTGCTTCATACTCAGGCTATTGTCTACTGTAACCCCTATGTCCTTTTCTGCAGAGCTGCTTCCCAGCAAGTCAGGCCCTAGCCTATACTGTGTATGGGATTGTTCCATCTTAAGTGCAGGGCTTTGCAATTGTCCTTGTTGAACCTCATGAGATTCCTTTTGGCCCAATCCTCCAATTTGTCTAAGTCACTCTGAATCCTAGCCCTACCCTTCAGTGTATCTACTACTCCCCCCGCCCCCTCCACCTTGGTGTAGAGTGCATCCTCAGCAAATTTGCAGATGACACCATCTTTCAGGTTGTTCATGAAGACATTGAACAAAACCAGCCCCAAGACCGGCCCCTGGAGCACTCCAGCTGATACTGCCTGCCAACTGGACACTGAGCCATTGATTACCCTCTGAGCTCAATGCTCCAGCTAGTTCTCTGTCCACCTTCCAGTCCATTCATCCAGCCTGTACTTCCTTAGCTTGCCTGCGAGAATGTTGTGGAAGACCGTATTAAAAGCTTGATAAAATCAAGATACACCACATCCACCAGTCTCCCTGTATCCATAGAGCCAGTCACCTCATCACAGAAAACAATCAGGTTGGTCAGGCATGACTTGCTCCTGGTGAATACATGTTGACTGTTCCTAATCACCTTTTCCAAATATTTAGAAATGGAATCCTTGAGGATCTGCTCCATGATTTTTCCAGGGACTGAGGTGAGGCTGACTAACCTGTAGTCCCCTGGATCCTCCTTCTTCCCTTTCTTAAATATGGGCACTGTGGAACTTC
>NW_017729030.1:3308177-3309881 GCF_001723915.1 Gavialis gangeticus | reverse complement strand
GGGGAAAACGAACTTCTCTATATAATTCCTAACCTGTTCTTTTCCTGTTTTCAGTTGATTATTTCTTTCCTTATCCCTGCTTCCAACTGTGCTCAGCATCTGGCAGCTGACCTTATGTCTGAATATTAAAGTAAAGGTGTGAAATACTTCAGTCTTCTCTGCATCACACATTACCATATAGCCCTCTGCATTCAGACAGCAATCTAGCATTGTCTTGGTCTTCCCCTTACTTCTAACATACTTGTAGAATGTTTTCTTATTGCCTTTAACATGCCTTGTAAGCTTCATCTAAATTCATTATGTGGCCCAATTTTCTCCCTGCATGCTTGTACAATACTCTAGCACTGTTCTTTAGTAACACAGCCATGATTCAGTTTTTCATAAGATTTCTTCCTGAGTTTCAGTATATTGGCAAGTTTGCTGTTCAGCAAAGGTGACCTCTTGCTGCACTTCTTATTCTTTCTTTCCATTGGTATACCTAGTTCTCCTGGATTCCATTTCTCCTCAGACTTACTTCCTACGGGATCCTGCCCACCAGTTCCCTGACTTTGAGTCTGTATTTCAGAAGACTAATATCTTCACTTTACTGCTCTCCTTCCTTCCTTTCTTTATGATCTTTGTGTAAGTTTAGATGTCTTAATTTAAGAGGTCTAAAAGTGATGGACCACAACTGCAAAATACACTCTATATGAGTAGGGCCTTGTTTAAATAGCATGGCACGATGGCCCCATCAATCTTGGAGTTTCCCCTTGAGCATCCCCGCCCTCCCATTGCTGATTGGTGGAGGGGCCCCATCATCGCTGCTGCTTGCCACTTGCTCCTGATGTCTGGGAGGCAAAAACAGCAGTTTTAAATATACCACAGTTTTTTCCTCCTGCCTCTTGCTGCTGACTGAATGGGAGGCAAAATCAATGGCATATTTAAAACCTCAGTTCACCTCCCAGCCATAAGAAGCAAGCAGTGGTGCTGGCAGGGCCCCGCTGTCAATCAGTGGTGGAGAGGCATGTGGGGGAACTCCAAAATTAAAGGAGCTGCCATGCTGTGAGCTGGACCTATGATTTAAACCAGGCCCTAGCTATGAGATCCTGCTTCTGTGTGTGCACAATACAAACATCATAGGACAAAATTTTAACAGATTGGCTGCAAATACCTATACTGAGGTCCACTGATGTAGTTTGGATCAAGCCAAAAAAGAAAAAAGCAAGTAGATGGTGGACTCTATATGTGAACAAAAATCAGTTGTGGATGGTGAAGTGCTTATTAAACAGACTACACTTTTAAAAATATAGAAAATACATGTATGGTCTATGACAGAACACGGGGTGAAGTTTATGACCTTTTGTGAACTGTAATATACCCTTTACATATACATTATTTTGCTGTATATTGTCAACCAGCTACCACTGTTGTATTTTCAGTTGATATTGATTTTACTTTGATCATATATTATATATAGATTTGTAGATATGTATGGTATGCAAGATCACAGATGACCTCAATTGAATTCAGACTGTATTTCCGTCCAAGGATTCTGCTGATGTTATGATATGAACTATGCCAGTGCAAACCCTGCAGTTAGTGAAGGTCAGCTCAAAAGGGAGATGAAAAAGCTAGCTTTGCATTGAATTATCAATCTATCCAATTGCAAAGCATTTTACGTGCTCAAGAAACAAACTCAAAAAAGTAAAAGAAAAATATTTGCTA
>NW_017729030.1:3299459-3303177 GCF_001723915.1 Gavialis gangeticus | reverse complement strand
GGGGGGGGGGGGGGGGGGTTCACCTGAAAAGTTATGTTGGCTCTTCTGACAATATTAAAACTACTGCTATTTGATGGGTTCTAATTATTTGTGGTAATATAATTTTAAACAGTTTTATTTGACTTGAATTATTTTAGCATAAACATACAACACTCAAAAACTGTCATTTTAATTTAATTAAACGTGAATACTGAGCTTAAATCATACTGGAATTCCCTCTTTCTTTAATAGAGTTATTTGTTTACTTTTAACATGTTTATTTAGACAAGCAAGATCACTGAATCACCTTTATATTTCATGAAAAGGGATTCTAAAGAAGGACTTTTCTTATTAATTCAGATCTAGCAGATTTAATTCCCACTATCAAATTATTCGTAATTTTTGCTTTCAGCATTCAGATCTTCCAAATTAAACTTCATTAATTGTAAGGGTTATAAAATAAATAATCTTACTTAGCATTAATACACAGGGTCAAAATCTGAATATCTGTGTAAAAGAAAACATATTTCAATAAACCTTGTATATTAATCAGGAGCAATGGTGTACAGCATTGAAATTTCTCTCTTGGAACTCAACCTGCCAAGGAATTATGTTATCTTCCCTTATTCAGAGGTTTTGATCAGTGGATCTATGTGGTCATTGACCAACTGGCTTCCCTCTCATACTTTTCCTTTATCATAGTTCTCAATGCCCATTTGGCCTGTCAGAGACGCCACCACAGATTACTAATGTGCAACCCACAGGGGATATAAAGTTCTCCTGTGTAATGTCTCTGCTCCTTGCCCTGTAGAATAATATACCTTTTGTGTTCTTGAGAGTGGGACTTGTGATTTGACCTAAACTAATTTTTAACTTTATACACTATAAACTCATTCATTGACCTTCAGACACCTATGAGAAATAGTAAATCATCTAATATATTCACTACTTAGTGGTTTTTCACTGAAAAACCTGGAGGAAGAGAAGCCAGATCCTATAGTTTTTACTCAGACAATACTGAGCTATCCCACTGAAGCAATCTCACATGTAATATTGATTTTCATATACTTCTGACACTGAAAACAAAGCTTTTGAGCACATTAATGTTAAAACTCAAACCCAAATCTGATAGGTGTATTTTTAAAAATGCCCAATAGAACACACATTCATATGGAATGAAAAGTTTAGATTTTATTCTTTATATTTTTAAAAGATTTTTTGGGAAGAAACTGGATAGAAGTGTGGGAATTTGCAGAGATTCCTTTAGGATTTTTTTTAGGGTTTTTTTCCTTGGGGTCCCAATGGGACTTGTGAAAGACTGCTTGGTCCCTTCGCCCCCCATGAATGTATACAGCAATTCCACCCTGGTACACCATTCTATATGCAAATATATACTAATAAAGTAACTAGTGATTAAGTCCATATAGCATGCAATAAAAGTATATAGCTGATATATAAATTGACTTCTGTAAAGTACCATATATAACATGTATAGAGAACCTGACCTTTTCATCTTACATAGGCAACAGCTGTTGTATAACAATCAGATTGTCACAGCACACTGAAAAAAAAATCTAAAATATATGTGCATTTTACATTTTACTGTACAGCTGAGAACTTTGAAGACATAATTGCCTCACAGATTGATATAAGTGGTAGATCATAGCATATACTACTGTCAACATCCAGCAGAGTATATTATTGCTCATTAGCATTCTTTATCACAGGGATAAATAGTTTCACCTAAATCTTAAGAACTTCGTGGATTTTTCACCCTTTAAAATCACATTCTATTAAAATAGATGTTGCAGAATCATTCACCCTCCCCTAAACGTTGTTTATTTTAATCTCAACTACTACAAATGGCACAAAACTAGCCTTATGTAATCCTTCAGTCAGCGTCATCCTTAAATGCCAGATAGTCCCCAAAAGGTGACAGGCTAAACTTGCAAGGATATGGGAAAGAACACAGAGGTCTAAAAACATATGACATATGAGGAAAGGTTAGAAGAAATAAGATTATTTACAATAAAAAAAGAGACTACTGAAGGGAGAGTTGAGAATAGACTTCATATAGGTAAATGGGTACTATATACATGATGGCAGTAAATTGTTTTCTGTGTTCACTGAGAAAAAGACAAAGTCTTTAAGTTGACACAAAGAAAACTTAGGTTTAGATATTAAGAAGACCTTTATAACTACATGTGTGATTAAGCATTGAAATAGATTATTTAGAGAGGTTGTGAATCATCAGAAGTTTTTAAGTGCACACTTGTCTGTGATAGTTTAGATGGGAACAATCTTTACCACGAGCAGGAGATAGACTACTAGGGGAAGAGATGATCTTCTGATCTCCCCTGCAGTTTTTCTATGATTTATGATAAACACTTATTAAGATTAAGCCAAATCACTGTACATGGAATAGACCACTTAACAGCTTCATCTGCTCAGTAGCTTGTGTCATGGCTAACTTTGCCCAGGAGGCACTATCACAGGTCAGTTAACAGAGATAAATAACAGAGACATTTGTTCATCTACCACACTACCTGTCAGTGATACATATGACAGCTTATGTACATAGGTATGTTATACTTTGATCGACCTAACCAGGGTTAGGTTGACCTAAGTGCCAAACAGTACACATGTTCAGGGCATTTAGACTGGGGGGTAGGGGGAATGGTTACCATTTAGTTCACTCATGTGCCAACCTTACAGTTCAATCAACCTATATAGGGTTAAGCTGATGTAAGAGTTGATTTGTACAGATGTTCAGGAAGGTTAGATTGGGCAAAAAAAAATGGCTTGCCAGATGAACTTCCATGAAACTGAATATAAACTTTAGAAATAAAAATGTAATAATAAAGTTCCAGCAAACTTATATTCCTCACTAGCATCGTATATATGATTGACAGAATTTACACATATTAGTAACCATAAGACTACAACTTCCAAAAACTGGGGGAGAACCCCAAAATACATTTTTTAACTAACACTGCAGAATGCATGATTATATATGTATGTGTTTGTGTGATGATTACACACACACACCCATATACAATATAGGGAAATATTTCTGCTTATCACGGATTATGTAAAACTTTGGCATTTTTGTTTTTTTAATGTTTTACATCTAAAATGACTTAACAGAGAATACCTGAAAACATTTTTATACATTGTGTAAACTACACTGAGCCTTTGATTTTCCTAGAACCTAGGTACATTGTTCTCAGGGACATATTTGAGGGATTTGTAATTAAAATTATGCCAGACTTTAAATGGTTTTTGTATTTAATGTTTTATGCAGATCTCAGTAGTTTGTATTATTTTAACTAGTGTATTATTCTATGCCCCAAAGGTCATTTATGGGATATGCTGAGCCTTCATAACAGAAGCAGTTGTCAGTGAAGAGAAGCAGAATTAAGATGAAAAGATAAAGGAATAGGAATGCTACTTCAAATCTTACTAATAATAGTAGAGAAAGACAATATCCTCAGATGAAGAAACACAATCTGTGTGAACAAGCATTTAATGTTTCCATGACATATTCTATTATATATTTAGAAGTTAAAACTGCTGCTTCATCTAAAAATAAATTTTACATTAAATCAGCTATATTCATAGCAATGAAGGTTATATTCATGGTTAACTGGCATGGATCTGTATTTCATTTATTAATTGATTTATTTAAAAACAACCAGAGTTTTATTACCTGGATTAATACTTTTAAAGATTTGGGGGA
>NW_017729030.1:3293978-3299371 GCF_001723915.1 Gavialis gangeticus | reverse complement strand
GGGGGGGGGGGGGGGGTTCATTTTTTGTAATTCAATCAGTGTGTGCTGCCCAAGCTGCATTCTGACCAGCTTTAAGTTGTTTTAAATAGTAAAGCTTCTCATAAGTAATAATTTAGCCTCTTGCTTTTTAATATATGATTGCAGATTTTGAATCTATTCTAACTGCAAATTGCTACAAAGCTATGGATCAGATCATTCAGGAGATAGAACTCTTTTCCTCTATGCCATCACTTGATATCTATCTGCAACTATTACTAGCTATATTTATACTGCATGATCACCACTATAGTGTCAAAGACTACCAATGCTGATTACACAGTGACATGAGATATTGAAGAATTTATTTTATAATTAGAACAGCCTGTGTTACTTTTGTTTCTGAACAGTTACTTCTGGTGGCAGTCATAGGATCTGAAGGCTGCACAGTAGCATATATAAAAGGAGTCAATAGTTTTAGTCTGAACAATAAAAAGTGTCAAAGACCATAAAATAAAAACCATAATAACTAGGAGTCTCAGTAGGAACTGAAGCCCAAAACAAAGAGAGACTTCAAACACTCAACTTGTAACAAGAGGTACAGCTAGCACAGTTCAAGGCTAAGTACAGACAGTCAAAAAGCCTGAAGCTGAATCAATTCAGTCTTTGCAGGTTAAGCTACACTGCACTGATTACATTGAAACAGAAGTGAAGAAACATTTACCTTTTATTCAGGAAATGCAGCCACATGCCTGCAGTGGCTCAGGCCAGAAGCCAGGGGGCACTAGAGCATGGCTCTTTGGCTATGTGTTTACTTCCTCTTCCTGCTGCCCCCAAGTTCTCTGGGATTTGCAGTCCAGAATTACAGCAGCAGGACTCTGCAGGGTTGCTCATCACTTCCTCTTCCTGCTTCCAGGTGCCTCTGGGATTTGTAGTCCACAGTTGCAGCTGGCAGTGTGTTTAAGTGGGGGAAGGGGTGTTTTAGCCCCCATCCCTGGCCCCAGATGGGCTTTGTTTGGGGGAGACAGTCCCCCCCACACTGTAGACTGGGCTGCATCCCCAGCTGGGCTTGCCCCACCCCCTTGTAAGCCAGCCCTCACTGCTCCAAAGATGAAGGGCAGGGCCAGCTCTCTAGAGCAGACCACACAGCCCAGCCCAAGGCTACAAAGCATGCTGGGGGACTGTGATTTAACTTTAACCAGGAAAGGGTCTGGGACAGAAGTCACATAAACTGGTTGACCCAAATCAGTTAAATCTGATACTACATTCAACCAGGTTTATCTTAAACCAATTTCAGCCATTTTGAAACTGGTTTATATGCACTGAGCTTCTGTTCTGTTACAGGTTTAAACCAGTTTCTGATCACTTAAACTGGTTTATATGTAATGTCTGTCTTTAGCCCAAAGGTGCACAGAAATGCCCTGAAATAACTCTTGTCCTTCCTCCTACACCAAACTGGAGGGTCATTATGGTTCCTCCATCTCTAAAAACATGACTTTTGGAGTTCCACAGAATTCACTGATATTAACCTATCTTTGTGTGAAGCTGTCAGATGAAATGGAGATACAAGACAGGATGATAGCTGGGTGTATACAGACAATGCTCAGCTATTTGAAAAATTACTATTTGAAAAATTAGCAAGAAAATATGTTGGAATTTCTTTTTTTTTTTTTATTTAGACTGTCAGCTACTGTCTGTGTAATTCCTGTTAGTCTAAACAAATGAAACAGTTTTAAGACTTTTTCTTGTTCTTTCCACCCCCATCTCCCAATTTTTAAACCTTGTTTAATATGTTTTTAAAACTGATTTAATTTATTAATTAACCCATATAATATTAAGAGAGAGACAAACAGCTATATTACTAATATAATACACTTTGAATATTCAGTAAAAATGAATTCAAAATGCTTTTTTTTATTCATTCCTACAGTTATTTTGCTTTTTTAAAAATGTGTGTTAAACTGGTTTTACTATACAATTTTAATGTTCAACTAATCGCCTGATCTATTTTTGCTGCATGAAGGCTATCAAAGATTAAGAGGAAGTCTTGTAAAATTGTTTAAAAATCCAGTTTTGAGTCAATGAGTTTTCCTTGATGTAATCAGATTATTTTATTTATTTATTTATTTATTTTACCAGTCATGGATATGTGAAGCAAAAATATACCTGGAAGTTCGCATGAAATTTTTTAGTCAATAATATATTAACTTAGCTGAACTTCTACCCTTTCTGATCTCTCTTCAGTGCAGCCAGTCTGGGTCAGGTCTTGTGCCATTAGCAGCTGAAGGAAAAGGAAGAAATGTAAAGCTTCTTTCACTTCCACTCAGCCCCATGCTACACTGCACTGTGTATCAATTGTTCATGTTCAGTGGGTTAGTTTTTGCTCCTGGAGTCCTTCCCTTCACAAGTCTTGGTTCACTACACTACAGCACACCATAGCAATCACACAGCATTCTCAAAGAAATATATGACCTAAGCAGGAAGCACAAATCTTTTAGGATTTTCAAATAACAGCCTATATGCAGGCCTATATTATCTAAATGCCTAGCATCCTTTAATAGAGACCTTTGCAAGCCCAATCGAGTCACTCCCAATTGGTCCCTGTGTTGTCTGGTTCTCCCCAACAAACTGCTGCCTCTTTCTAGATGAATTATGACAGAGTAGCCTCAAATCTGTCTTTATATACCAATAATTATAAAAGAATGGAGAGGGGGGAAATGACTATGTAATACTTCAGGGACGAGACACTAAACAGAAAAATGGTGACCATCTCAAACTACCTTATTTTATTTCAGAGGAAGAATGTTAGAGGAATTTGGGGAGTATAAATATGTTATATTTAATCAGGAGCAGAATTACATTACAATAAATTTTAAAAGGTGACACAATACATGGAGCAGATTGCTACAGGCCCCACACTATCATCTAGGCCAGGAAGTTAAGCCTTTAAAAAGAAGCATCCCAAAGACATTATTCCCTGCAAAGGACAAATAACCTCAGGAAGGGAAGGATAAAAATGTTTAAAGACACTACTACATTTCTACTAAAATGAAAAAGTAAGCATAACAACTCAGAACCACAAGATATATTGTAGGTATCAGGTGCAAGACATGATAATGAATTCTGAGTTTCTCTACACCACTTGATAGCAAGGGGCTGCACTTGGACCTTGAGCTTGAGAAACAGGTCAGGCAACATTAAATGGGAGGCCATTTGTCTTTGTCTAAAAAACACAGAAAACAGGCTTAGCTTTGTAGAAATGTTATGTATTTCTCCTCCATATTATATAATGCAGCTCAGAATGACTTATCTAGTTTTGGTTATGGTAATTTTACATATAGTTATACTCTGCAAACCTTTTTTAATTTTTTTTCTTTATTTTCAATAAAAGTTATTTTAAGTCATTTGTGCATTTTTTTTTCTTAGACTACTCCAAAAAGGGGAAAAGCTCCTCTTACTATAGGTAGTGGAAGAAACGGAAGAAACAGGATTTCTGGATGTTTATCCTACTGAAGGGTGTCAGTTAAAAGTGTACAGATAAACTTGTGCTCATCTAAAACATGTTTTATAAAGAACTGCAAACTAAGATGAAGGAGAATTACAAAGGATGAGTGTAAATGGTGAAAATGTGAACAGAGTTTACATAAGAGGTAGAGCTGGAACTCTCTCTTTACACAATGAAAAAATCCCTATCCTAATCAGACACTCAACAATATAAGTAAGCTTCCCGTACTTTTTCATGCTGGTCTGGCTCACCTCTATTCTTAGTCCAAAGCTGTTTATTTTAGAGGACCTCTCCAAGTGAAAAAGTCCATCTCCCACATAGTTAGATTAATCAGCATGTTACTTTATATTGCCTAGAGCTGTGTGTTTAGTAATTGGATAATTTGTCTTACCCTTCACAATCATAGTGAATGCAATCAGCATCCTTGCCACTGAGATGCAACAGTTAGAGAGCTAGACTCATTTCATCAGAATGGCCGCTCATTTATTAGTATGTTACTTGACACTCTGGAAACATGATTATGGACACTGCGTTGGTCAGTCAAGGGAATTATTCCACTGAAAAACACCTTGATCAGCATTATGCATGTAAGGTTATTACAAGATAATGCAGCCTGAGTAATGTGTTGACTCGAGGTGTGCATAATAAAATACAAAACTACAATTAGCCCTTGGGCTCTAGCTTCTGTTACTGTTCTGATGGTGCGAAGCAGCCTTGGCTGCCCACTAAATGATTCTCTCTGTGTAGGGGAACTCTTAGAGCCAATACAGTGATTCTGGGGCATGTTTGCTTCGTGTTCCTGGAGCAGGGGACAGGTCTGAAGTAAAAAGGGCATGTTTCTTTGTTCTTCCCTTGGCCCTAACTATTCACAGCTGCTACAGTGTCTTGGAAATTGTTAACAGCTGGTATAAATTAAAGGATTCTTTAGGCTGCTCTAATTTACAGTAGGTATCATCTGTGCAAACAGGCAACCTTAAGATCATACCTCTCCAGAGTTTGGCTAAGCCTGTTTATTTTTCCATTCTATTTAATATGCTCAATAATATGAAATTTCTGGAAAATACTGTACTGCATCAAATTATGTTTTCTCTTTTGGTCTGTCTAGGCTTTAATATAGTACCCAATGTAGACCCAAATAATTCCAAAATCTAACTAGATGCAGAAAGAGTAGAAATGGGAGACGTTTTGAGAAGAGGTACCTATCTAAATGCATAGAAATTCAGTGATTCTCTTAAGTTTTCAATCAAAAAATAGTCACTTCACTGAATTTTAAAAGAATCAAACTGGGTTGAAAAGAGGTGGAGAAGAGCTAATGATATTCAGCAAATGTTTTACAGCTAGATTGAAGGCAACAAAAATATTGAATTTTGGCCAACCCTAATGACAGCACAACATTTAATGTTTCTCCAGTAAACTCTTAGGATGTAGCTGCATGCTATAATTGGCACACGCTGACTCTAAGGAATGTTAGGCTTTGTTAAAGTTAACACATGCTGTGAGAGCAGTCGCACATTAAAGGTCACTGCCCTCTCAAATGTGTACAGCTCGCCCTGCCACTAGATGTCTGGTGAACAAAGGATGTGGCTAGGAATTGCTGAGTCTGCTCACCGCCTGTCTGGCTCACTGGCTGTCTAGCCACAGTATCAGTCAGGGGGAAGGGACAAGGAGGAAGGGAGCAGAGTTTGGATCGTCCCTCCCCTCCACCCTGGATCACTCTCATGCTCCTCAATCACACCACCGTCACTTGGATCATCCCCTCAGCCACTCAGATTGCCCTGTGCTGCCCCAATTGCCTCCAGCATTTAGATCACCACCTAGTGACCCCCGACCCCTGCCTGCTCCGCCTACCCCAGCTCCTGGTGCTATAAAAAAAAAAAAAGCCTGAACTCACCCAGTGCTGCTGCAGAGGGGG
>NW_017729030.1:3287182-3288978 GCF_001723915.1 Gavialis gangeticus | reverse complement strand
CAAGACAGGACCAGTGAGTCCAGGTTTTTCTCGTTTTGTTTTTCTTCTTAAAGGGCCAGAGCTGGGGTGGGCAGGGCAGCCATTGTAGTGCTATGAGAGTGGGTGGGGGATGGGCCTGGGTTATTCGGAGTTTCAGCAGGAGCCAAATCTCTGAATCACATTTGGCTGAATCAATTCGAGACAGTGATTTAAATCACCAAATCAAAACCCTGTCCTCTGAATTGGCCAAACTGAATCCAAAGTAAATACTAGCCACTTCACACAGGCCTACTTTGTTACTACAATAGCTGCTTACAACTGTGCAGTAGCATCGTGGGGCATGAAGCATGATGTGATGCTACTGTGCAGTAGTAATAAACACCTGCGCAGTAGTAATGAGCTACTGCACAGTCAGCATCACTTAAAAATCACAGCATCACTGAGGAAATTGGCAGGGGTCATTGCAGGACTTCTGACAAGGCTTTACGAGGACTCATGGTGTTCTGGCCAGGTGCCAGATGACTGGAAAAAGGCCAATATAGTTCCCATTTTCAAAAAAGGGAGGAAGGAGGACCCAGGTAACTATAGGTCCGCTAGTCTTACCTCGGTCCTGGGAAAACTTTTTGAGAAAATTATCCAGGAGCACATCTGTGAGGGACCAGCAGAGGAAATTATGCTCAGGGGCAACCAACATGGGTTCATTAGGGTGGGTCCTGTCAGACCAACCTGTTTGCCTTTAAGCTCAGGTCACAAAATCCTTGGATGCAGGTGTCATGGTGGATGTAGTCCTTCTGGACTCTAAGAAAGGCCTTTGACACTGTCTCTCACCCCATTCTCATTAAAAAACTAGGCAACTGTGGCACTGATGAATACACCATCAGATGGGTCGCAAATTGACTAGAGGGCCACACCCAGAGAGTGGTGTTAGAGGGGTCATTTTTGACCTACAGGGATGTGGGCAGTGGAGTCCCCCAGGGCTCCGTCCTCAGGCCCGAACTGTTCAACACCTTTACCAGAGACTTGGAGAACAGGGTAAAAAGTAGGGCTGTGCAAAGCTTTGACTTAATATTCGATTCGACAAATATTCAACATATTCGACCTTGAAAAGTGAAAGTCGAGTTGAATAGCAGCTGGTCAAAAAGCTGTCAAATCAAATACTGGAAGTTGAATATTAACAGCGAGGGTCAAATATTCGACTTGCCTATACTGGATTCCCTGTGGGAGGGAAAAAAGGAAAGTAAGGGGAGGGAGGGGGAGAGGGGAAAGGAGTGCTTTCATGACTGACGTGTGGCTGGCCAGTGACCTGTCAGCATTCTCTGAGGTCCTTTCCAATCCCAGTGCTCTGGGGGAGGGCCAGAGAAAATCCATTAAAGGCAGCAGTTTTTCAGCTCCCCTGCTTTCTGCCTTGGGGTCAGTTTCTGAGCTGCTGGTGTTCTCCAGCACCTCTGCGTCAGACCACAATAGCTGGAAGCCCTGACCTTCAACAGATTCCCTGCTTGGAATGCTAGCAACAGGGATTTCTGAGAACTTGGTGCTTTTATTTTATAACTACTTTTCATATTAGTTTACGCTTATATTGGATAGGGTTAGTAGTAGCCTAGGATCTATTTTATATATAGGAATATATATATATATTTTTTTTTATACATCATTCATTCTTTCTACCACACCAACGCTTCTCAATATATTATCTATACATGCAAACATATTTGCATAACATCCAGAAATCTAATCTGTGGTGCACAGCACACTTAGAGGTTCCAGTTTACATACGAAGTAACACATTATGAAGTGGGGTGGAAAGGCAGGTGGCCACA
>NW_017729030.1:3285746-3286350 GCF_001723915.1 Gavialis gangeticus | reverse complement strand
AGTTCAGCAGCATCCACAGATGCACCCGCACACCAGAGGGAAAGGCCTAGTACTAGCATGGTCTGGGATCATTATGAGCTGGCAGATGATCCTGCGTTTGCTATCTGCGTGCACTGCTGAGCCAAAATCAGCCGGGGCAAGGGAACAAAACGCATGACCAACTTGGGGATGCTGAATCATCTCCACAGGTCCCACCCGTTTGCCACAGGAACAGCCTCCACTTGCTCCACAGCCCCCGTCCCCCCACAGCAGAGGCAGGGCACCCTGGAACACTGGGGGCAAAAGGGACCAGTTGCAAATGCGAGCAAGGTCACCCAGACCACTGGGGAGATGCTTGCTCTGAACGGCCAGCCCTTCACCTTTGTTGACCGGCCAGGGTTCAGGCAGCTCCTGGCACTGCTGGCTGCATCCTACCAGGTGCCCTCATGCACCACCTTCAGAAGAACAGTGGTGCCCTCCCTATACGAAGCATACAGGGAGCACTTGAGGGAGGAGCTGCACAAGACAGGTCCGCAGGTAACTGAACACGTCACCTCGGACATCTGGAGCAGCCAGGGTGGAGATAATGCATACCTCTCCCTCACAGGGCACTGGTGTGGCCAGT
>NW_017729030.1:3258538-3283070 GCF_001723915.1 Gavialis gangeticus | reverse complement strand
CAAAAGGAGGCTAGATAATCACCTAGCTGGGGTCATTTGGTCCCAGCACTCATTCCTGCCCATGGCAAGGGGTCGGAATTGATGATCTGCTCAGGTCCCTTCCACCCCTACCAACTATGAGACTATGGAAAAGCCATTTGGGGATGCTACTGCATAATAATATTGGGTACTGTGTAGTCATTTAGTACTTGTGCATGCTAGTACTGAATGACTGAGCAGTAACAATTTTGCAGTCAGCATCTCACATAGCTGCAACCAGAATGTGCATGATTACAGGTGGTGCAGAAACTAATTAATGAAAAACACCATATTTAGTGGCAGAATTACTGAGAAAGTTTATAATTTAACTGTAAGTATTTATATTTGCTAGCAGGGCTGTCCCTAGGGAGGGGAAAATTGGGGCGACTTCCCTGGGCCCTGTGCTTTGAGGGCCCCTGTGGAGCCAAGTGTAGCAGCTGCAGAAACTCCGCACTGCTGCTGACTTCATGTCTGGCTGCTTGGCACCCTCCCCCTCACTGCTGAATCCGCCGGCTTCTTTGCATCTAGGGGATGGGCCATGCACAGGCCGATCTGCCCCAGGCCCCGCACCCTGCTTGGGTCATCTCTGCATGCCACTACAGTAAAAGCTGTGCTATCTGGCACTTTTCTAACCCACATGTTCTATTAACCTGCATGCAGATTGACACAGCAAAAGCAAAACCGGAAGTCCCACCATGGCACTGCTGGTTTAACTGAGTCCCACAGCCCGAGGCAAAGCAGCCTGCATGGGGCCTCCCTTCCTGTCCCCCAGCACACATTGATACGGGAATAGGAAACTTTTAATTAAAATTCCCTCCTTGCTATTCATCATTTCTGTTCAGGCCCCCTCCCTGTCCCCTGGCACACTGACGTGCCGGACACAGCAGGAGGGGCAGTGGCCCGAACAGACACCTCTCATATAACTGGCAATTTTAATTAACTGGCACTCCACATTCCCCCTGGATGTCAGATAACAAAGCTTTTGCTGTATACAGTTGTTTTCAGTATTGTTCTATCTTCCTAATATCTAACTCTAAAATTATTATCTCTCAATTAGAAGATCTGCATGCTTAACTTGAATCAAACAAGTATGATTAACTTGAATCAAACAGGTTCATTGACTTGAAGCATGTAAGGTAACTTTGCGGGATGAGGTCTGGTTTATGGAAAATAGTATATTTATTATAAAAAGCATATCTAAAACTAGAAAAATGGTTTGATGTACAATTCTATTGTTTGGGTAATAGAATGTTCTAGTTTGTGTTCAGTATGTATATAGGAGGTGTATAGTTTCCCAGATTTTCTGAATTTAAATTTATAATCTGCAAGTTATATTAATGTTGCTCTATATGCAGAATAAGATGTTATATTTTGATTTCGTTAAATTGATTTCACTAGGCTTAGCTGGTGCATTTTGTCAATTCCATTCATTAGCTCATTGCTATTTTATAACTGAAAAGGTCTCAAGTTATCTTTCACTCCAATTTAAATGTTGAATAGAAACTAGAAGGTTTTCCAAACCTATCTGTTTGTGTAATTATATCATGATTTAATTTGCCTCGTAATAGCAATATTAGTAGTCTTCATTCCTTGAGGCACTGATTTAAAGCATAACCTGTCTTCCTCACATAAAGTTAACCATATGTCATAGTAATACATGCCACATTTTCTTTATACTCTGTGGGTAAATTGTTTTCAAGAAAGGATAGATATTTATGTTTCTTAGTTGTTTCCAGGTTTATGTGAATATTCATCGTAAGATGTGATGTCTTCTAATCCTATATTAGATATACATTTGTATTTAAAGTATATATGGTATTTTCCATTTCCATTTTTCACCTATTTCATACAAAGTATAACCCTACCACTTTTAAAATATACTATGTTGTAAACATTTTTAGTGGCAAAATAGAAAATAACATATTCTTGCTTTTTCTTTTCAAGTTTGAGTTTCAAGTCATATTCCACATGATGAACTATATTTTAAGTAGCAATCAGTTTTTGGCCAGACCATGGTCAATGTATACAAGGAATTGCTCCTATTCTTATGTCACTTTACAGTAGATGGCTACAGTGCTGATACAAAACAGTAAGAGCATCTTCATTACACATGCTGAAGCACTAGCAGTTTGAAAGTAATAGGCAGACCCTCTATATTAATCTGCAATCAGAAGAGGCTTATGATTTGCCACAGCTGCTTAGCAGCTCCTTGCTCAACCAGCAACTCCTGCTCCCTCCCCCCCATGCAGGGAGCTGCAGGTCAATTGCTGTGGGGGCTGATGGGTAAGTGGGTATCCTCAGGGCCTGGTAGGAGATCATGAGCTGGATCTGGGCATGCAGGGGTGCCACAGGTTGCAGAGAACCTAAGAATATGCAGGGAGGGGGAACCATTGTCTCCCCTCACTGACAAAGCAGCTGCCCCTGCCATTTCTCAGGCTCACTGGAGCAGCTCCGAATCTCTTCTGAAGATTCAGAGAGCTTCGATTCAATTTGGACCTTTTAATTGGTCCCCTGATTCAATTCAGATCTAGAGATTCAGCCTGATTCGGTGGCCATATCTCCTCTAAATTGAATCACCACCTAAAGCTTCACACAGCCCTAGTAACAAACTACTGCGCAGTCAGCATCTCATGTAGACATGGTCTTTATACTAAAAGTGAGTGCATGTCATAAAATTATAAATATGTTATCTTAAAAATCAGTAGTTTGTGTAAATTCTGCACATATCTTCTAAGTATTAAAAAACAAAAAGAAACAGTTATCAAATATCTGAAAAGAAATGCATTCCTGACATCGGAAAATATATGAATTAGCTAAATTTCTGCCAAAAAAAGACTAAGTGATAAAAATAAAGCATGTAGATTGTACTGAATCTCTGTCTTTCTCCCTCTCTCAGGGTTTTATACTACTGCCTGCACCAGAGACAATAAGTACTTTCCATGCAAAATCAATAATGAAAGCAATAAAATGGTCCCTAATGGAGTTAATGTAGTCTCTTGCACTTCCCCCTTTTTTCAAGAAAAACAACTCTGCTTTGGGTCAGGTTGCAAGTCTTGGTATTTTTAGGTTTTTTCATTTCCTTTTCTTTATTTGTTTGGGTGGGATTTTTAGGGAAAAGCCTGTCAAAACAAATTGAGATACACTCTAAAGAGAAAGTATTAATAAAGATGCATTATTGCTAGGGAAATGTTTCAAAATTGAAAAACAGAATATTATAATAGTTTATGATCAAGTAAGACAGTTAATATTCTACTGCATAAATGCAGTGAACAGTCTACTGAAGATGAATTTTAACTTCCAGGTCCCTCAGTTTCAAAGTACTTTGAGGCCCAACTTTTCAGGAGGGTTGAAATGCCCTGCACATAACTTGATATCAATAACACCTTGACCCTTGAGTTGGACTCAGGATTAGGTCTGTGTTTTTACCCTTGTAAATCTATAAATAAACATTTTAGCAAAGTATTTTTAAAAGCAAAACAGAAGTAAAATTTGCAGGGTTGTAAGTAACTTTCCTCAGTATAAATTTTACAAGATGCACAAGGCACACGTTTTTCAGCAGAGAATCATTTATTTTCAGACATTAGTCTGCAAGTTATCACCACTGGTATTTCATTAAGTGGTAAGCAAAAATACTGTATTTACTCAAATCCAAGACAAGTACCACCCCTAAACCACCCCCCCCCAGCAACTATATGGGGAAAAAATATAGCTTCAACATCCATTCAAGCTGAGCCACCACCTACCTCAGACCAAGGTAGCTCATATGGCAAAATAAGGGGTATGCAGCCAGAGGAGCCTGGAGGACAGCATCCAGTGGTGGGGTGGAAGGAGCATGGGGGAGTCCATGTTGCTTGTACAAGGCTGCCCACCACCCTCCATTTGCCTTCTGCTCCAGCTCAGTTCCTCTAGTCCTCATCCAGCCAACCCCAGAGCTGCTGCTATTTCTTCTGCCCAGCAGAGCAGGACCAAAGCTGGATCAGGGCCACCATCGCTGATGGCCCTGGAGCCAGAGCATAGCAGAACAGCAGAAGGTAAAAGAGAGAGGTGTGAGTGGCAGGAAGAGGGGCAGGCACAAAGGGCACAGGTGGCAGAGGTCAGGAACAGGAGGGGCAAGGGTCATGGGCACTGGCAGCTGGAGGAGAGGGGATTGGGGGTCAGACATGGGGGGACAGGTGGCAGAGGCCAGGCATTGTGTTGAAGGGCAAGCATGGGGGGACATGGTCAGACATGGGGGGACAGGCAGTAGGGTTCAGGCACAGGGGAACAAGCAGCATGAGGGACAGGGGGCAGACAGCAGGGGGGCAACACGGCAGCAGGTTAAGCACAGCGTGGCAAGGAGCAAAGTTATGGCCTCTTCTCCCCCCCACCCCATATTGCTTTTCCAGTACACCAGTGGAAGGATGATTTAAGCTGATCCTCCAATAATTATATTGTATATATAGAAAATTATAATAAATTTATAGATTTTCTATATATAGAATCTAATTATGATGGCCTTAAATTTGAAATCATCTTGAATTCAGATAAATACAGTAACCGCAGATATATTCCACCAACATCATATATCACAGTAGCCTCAGGAAGGACTAGAAAAACTGAAAATGAGTAACTCCCAATTTAATATTACTTTAGGCTGAAATGTGCTTTTGCTACCAGTCTCATTTGTAAGGTAATACTTTACAGTGTTCCCCAGGAAACAGACTGTGACTCTAAGAAGAAACTCGGTTTTCCCCTCTTTTGATTGTGAGTAATTGTAGTAGCAGGGGAAGGTATTTTTGATGATTTCTATGCCAGCTCTATACCTAGCATAGGATAATTCTCATGGCGTATCAAAGCCATAATTCCTCTTGTTCCCCAGCCCTGCACAGGTGTGACACAGTTAAGGCTTCTTCCCAACCTAACTCTTAAAAGGTAAGAAAATCAAGTTCAAATTTTAAAAGAAGGGACTGGAATTTAGCTACACAATAGCCCAATAATTTTGAAGATTTATATTGTGGTTAATTCCCCTTCATTGCTCAGAAAAGCTAAACTCAAGTTTTTAATCCTGAAATAAAATTTACACATCTGGTTTACTTTATACCCTACGAGTTATTTTATTGATTCAATTGATAGGAATGAGATCTTTTTAAAATGAAGAGAGTAATATCTGTGTTTGCTAAGATAAATTTTAATCCTGCCCATTTTACTGATGTTCTAAAGTTCAAAGAAGGTATTAAGTAACCTTAATTAATGAAACAGCAAAGAATGACTTCTGTAATAAAATTAGTCTTGTCTAGTTTTATATACATACAAATATTGATAAATGTTTTACATACCTGATTAATATTATTTGCTATATTTAATATTCCATCCAATTAAAAACTGTAAGAAATAATACAGCTTATTTTTTAGCTGCAAATACAGTTTTTGCCATTTCAGTAAGGTGGAGAATTCAGTGGGGAAGTGCAATTTTCTTTTTAAATCACAGAAGTTTTGTTTGCAGTTTTTGTATTTTTTTACTGTGTATATCTTACGTTATTTGTTGAATTGATATCCAGATAATGATACCTACAACAACAAGCAGAAAATTGGTTGAACATTAGTATTCCTATCCCACTTCTGAAATATCTATTCATTATGACAATTTTGACTCAAGGAATGCCAACATTCCTAGATCAAAATATTTATATCAACTAACTAAACCAGATCAAAACTTCTTATTTTGGTTGTTTAAAACTAAATTAAAAACTGGTATTCTCTCTCTCCCCTATTCTCCTATAAGAACCAGGCTCACTGACTGGAGTGCATTTCTTGATGCACACTGCATGGGGTTCTCACAATGAAATTTAATAGTAAAGCCAGGTTGGGAACTGATGTGCCACATGAAAAACATAGTGCATCCAGCAACTGTAGCCCTCAGATGAGAATGGCAACCTGAAGCATTTAAAATACATGAAGCATCTATGAGAACAACAGTAGCTGAGTCAGACAGATTTGTGTTAAACTGACCCTGAACAAACTGCTCCTATTTAGTTCAGTAATCCACAGTTCTTTGATATAAAGTACCCAAACAGAAAATATTTCAGTTCCCCTTCCCCACACAAAAATATAAACATTTCAACAACTTAGAATTTTTTTCCTGGAAAAATTAAGACTTTATATTAAATGCATTTTTGTAGACTAGTTACTTTGATGGCAAATTTCCAATCAGCTCTAGCAGGCCACTAAGACCACAAAGTTTTCCTGTAATCTTCAATGGAAATTGAGTATACTAAAATTGCTGGAGACTTTTTGATTTGTAGGACAGGGCCATAATTTTGGAATATTTTTGTTCTTCTCTAAAAACTAAGGGCAGGGATTTATTAAAACATGCCAGCTTTTTAAAACACAAAACTAAAATAGTTTGGATTTCTGCACCATTCTGTGTTGAAGATGCTTATAGATAATATGTTATATAAGGAGATGATTACATTTATTGTGGTTTCTTAGTAAGCCTGGCCCTAAGCAATGGAACTTGTAGAAGGCAGTACTCTACTCTGAAGCAGGTACTAAAAGTACCCAAACTAGGTACTAAAAGTTTGGGTCTTAAATTCTGAATTAGATACATTGGCTAGTGACAAGATTTGAGCCCCCCCTCCTAGCCTCCGTCAAAAAACAGCACTTAAGCTCAGCATGCCCCCACATTGAGCACAGTGCATGCCCAAGAGAGGAAGTGTGTTAGTTTGACCTGGCTCTCCAGTGTCTGTATAGATTGCACACTTCAGCAGGGCTTTTTGGCACTTTCATCTAAAGTTCATTCAATCAGCTATTAGATAAAAGTGCCAAAAAGCCCATTGAAGTGCACAATCTACACAGATATTGGGTGAGCCAGGTCAAACTAACACAATACCTCTTCTGGGCATGCACTACATTCAATTCAAGGGCGTGTCAAGCTTAATGTAATGCACTGTTCTGGGGGTTTTTTTCTTTTCATGTCTGTAAGCAGCCTTAGACAGAAGACACCCAGTAATATTCAGAGACCTAACTTTATAAAGCCATTATGAAAATTTTGAGTTAGGTTATCTACGAAGTCCCTACCTCCTATATTTTATTTGGATTACTTCAAAGCTGATACACAGAGTCCAGATCCTCCACTGAAAGATGACCCTACATTGATTTATTCTAGTTGGGAATACAGTCATGAATGGTATATAGATTTTATTTGTTGAAAAACAAATTTATTTGACATATGATTTGAGCTAAATAAGCAATATTCTAATAGCACTAATTGATTTCTTAAACTGATAAACACAATAAGGCTATAATTAATTAAGTATACATTTTAAAGGAATTTTAGTAGGCTATTGAAATAATTAAAGAATAATTCCTATCTCTAAAATGAAAACCATGGATCCCTGATAGCAGTAGCTAACCACATGATAATTTAAGTAAACTGAGACACAGTTTCTCAGCTAATACAAATCACCTTAATTCTACTGAAAACCACATAAATTTATTTTTGGGGGAAAAGAAGCTTTAAGACTAATAAAAAGAGATATTACAGTCATGCATTCACATTCGATAGAAATTCCTTTGAAGTGGATTAAGTTTCACTTCATATAAACTAGCCTTCTTGATATTGTTCTTCTATGAGAAGAGAAATACAAGTATGTAAGAGGATATTGGCAGAAGTTTTAAAATCATTTAAGAACATTTTTGCTCTTTGATCTAACTATACTTCTGGCTCTCAAGCCCTGATCTAGCAAGGTACTAAGTACATATCAAATTTGAAGCATGTGAGCAGTAAGTAACTTGAACTAGGTTTTTGTGCTTATCTTTAAAGCTCTTAAATATGTCATGATGAATGAGGGAGCATCTCTTTTCTTTTCGCTATCCAGGATCCACAATTGCAGCATTTCTCACAAGTAGTGGAGCATTCCATAACAAAAAATACCATGGAAAGACTGCTTTTTCAGCAGCAAATCATTATATGGAAAATAACTTTCAAAAGGAGAAGAATGACCTAATATAAACCTTGTACATCCATTGGAGGTGCATATGTTTTTAGGAAAAAACAGATTCATTGTTTTCCATTTGGTTAATTTTACCGCTGGTTGCACAAAGCTAGTGAAACTATGATGTCATTCCTCATTGCAGAAGATTTTAGTAAAAATTTGAGCTGGAATCAGAATATTGAAAATCTGAACCCTGAGCAAAACAAGCCTTGGGTGGAGTTTTATCTTTCTACAGTAAGACTGACAGAAGAGCATTTCTAACAGCACTAAGGTAGATTTAAGGTAGAGTTCATTTTGGGGTGCAGTTCCTACAGTTTACTCAAAAAAAAGATTTATAATGATTTTTTAAGGTGACTTTTATCTCTAATTTTATGATTGGGGAGGGGAAAGGGAGCAGTCAGGGTGAAGGGGGAGGGACAGTGTTGGAGGGCAGGGATAGTTATGTGCTCTGAAACCAGACTGATAAATGTGAGCACCTTACCTAAACTACTGGATGAAAATTAGATATCTTATGCCTACCAAATACCCTAATAAGTGCTTTCTAGAAGCGCCTCCATTTCCAGATCAGTATGTGTTTGAATGGTTAAATATAATGTATATTCTCCCTCAGCCACATGGCCTGGGAAATCTACGAAGAGTTACTGCCCCAGTATTTCCACCATATTTAAAACAAGACATATCTTTAACAGATAAAGATGCCAGCATGCAGAGAGATATGCTAGCAGGGAGACTTTCTGGAATTTCCTCCCTTTAAGATTAATAAAGCTCTCCTTTGGTCTAGAAACTTACCTGTCTGTGGTGCAAACCTACAAAGAATGAGAGGCCATTACTAGACTGAGCTTCATTCTAAAGGGATATGCAGTTATCATGGGCACATAGGGTAAGACTGCTTATTCAGGCATAACTTAAATCTCTATTTGTGATCTTGTTTGTTCTTTGAAGAAATGACAGTAAAAAGCATCTCTCTATTAATGGGAAATTTTAAAATATTAGGCTAATAAACAAAAAATAATCTACCTTCTCTCTAACAATTCAGAGCCTGTCCTATAAACCTCGGGTATATTTGCATTAGTTGCACAAAGAATAAGGGTGAAAATCAAATAAAATTCTCTTGCTTTGCATTAGTGTTTGCTGCTTCATTTTTTTCTTTTATATTATCACATACTATGTTATCTTTTAATGTTTAAAATACTAGACCAGATACTCTACAGTATGTTTTTAGCAAATATAAACAATATACATAATGTTATTTTATTTATATGTTTACTGTTCATTTTACTGCAATGTTTTAGTGAAAGTTGGAAATAAATTACTACTACTACTATTTTGCTGAGGAAACTAAAAAAAAATACTGATATCAACTCAGATGTAAAAATAGAAACAGAACTAACCCACAAAATATCAACTAGTGTTAAGGATTTAATTTAATAATATGAGTATCGTCGTAACATACATATTTTATCTAGGATCAAGTCTTTGGATTTACATTTTGATGAGTGTCACTGTATCAACCCTGTATGACTATTACAGGTAATTTAATTATGTATGTATCAGGTTCAATGTTACAATCATTCTTCATCCAGTCAAAGTTGAGCATCTTTCATCCATTTGTCTGTCACATGGCCAACATGAAGCTTTTCCATAGTCATATTTGCTTTCTAAATCTTTGTTTTCCTATTTCTTTTGAGTACAAAAATAGTCTGAAGTTAAGCAGAATGTAGGCCTGGATGGTATTTTGAGATTAGTTCAGGGAGAGATGAGCTTTGGAAGGCAACAACCTACTCTGTCAGGTATATTTTCATAGCATCTAACAAAGCACTTTGTTGCCAATGAAAACTCATACCTCTGAACCAGTTCTTTTGTAAGATGCCATCCTGCCTTTCCTTCTTTCTTCTCAGTGCTACATTACATATTTCTATAATTTATGTCATTGTCAGACTGTCCTTCAATTTTTGTTAAATGTCCTTTCACATGATTGTTTTGTAGTAACTATAAGAAAAGCAAAGAAACAATTTACCTTTTACTATAGCCACCATTGTAACTATGGTCAAATGCATGCATGAAAAATGAATACAATATGTTATTGTGCCGTTCTATGAGGATGAACATACAATATCTGTGTGTACACAAGAGCAAAGTACACAGAAACCAATAACTCTTTCACAAACACAGTTTATGAAAGCACAGGTACATGGTAAATATTTTGTGCCAGATGATATTTTTTCAAAATGAAGAACTGGTACCAAATGAAATCCATTTTGTATAGTTGTGGTCATTACATATTAAATTTGCCCTCTCATTCTTGGTAGAATTACCAACAGGAGGAAAAACAAATAGAAGCACAGAAATGAGCTTCAGAGATAACTTGTGTACTAACCACCTTGAAATTGTCACCACATGCAGAAAAGTTGATTTGAACTGTTGTTGATGCACAGACAAATGACTTTGACTGAAATTGCAGCAGAAATGAACTTCAGCGTTGTCACCATGGAAACATACTTCCCTGAATAAAATCAACATAGAATGACCTGTGTTGAATGGGTTTTGAAATGCTCACAATCCTTATGCGGGAAAAAAAGAGATAGAATGAAGTTGTGAATTTTAAAATGATATGATGCGTCTCTATGCATTGACTTGGGAAGAAATGTACTAAACTATTTGGATCTTGAAAATTGTAAGTGTGATTACAAGCAACAAAAGTTATTACGTTAGGTCACAATCCAAAGCCCATTCAAAGCCAGTGAAAGGGCTTCAACAGGATTTAGGTCATGTCCTTCTCTAGTTGTAAGTAGACCCGCTATGATATTCATAGGAAGCAGCAGGCTTTGTTGCAGTATACACATAGGCAGTCTGGGTCAGCAAATCAGGGCTACCTTATGCACTGCTGCCATCTGCCACCAGGCAGGCTAAGGGAACCTGCAGAGCATGCCAAAATGTGTGCACAATCATCCCTTTCTCTCCCTCCTCCCCCCACAGCTGCACAGTGTCAGCACTGCAAACTTCAGGGCCTAAGCATTCAAATTTTTGTACACATGGCTCTAGGTATATTTCTCTGCTGGGTAAGTTAGCCAAGGGAACAAACCTGGGAGAATGCTCCAAGATGACTTGAATATGTGTACACAGCCATAGACTAAAGAGCTGACGTAAGTCAAATAGAAAAGTCTAAAAATTATGAATTGAGATACTGAATTAATAAAAGTAATAAATAAAAAGAAAATATCCATACATTTACAAAGTATGAAAATACATAATAACCAGAAGTTGAAATATTAATTTACTTTATTATTATTAACAACAACAATAAATTGCCAAAACTAGACACATATAGTGGGACAACTTGGAGTAGCAGACCTCATCTGGTGAGCTAAAATAAGAAATTAAATGGTAATTAATAAAACCTGGGATTATATTTTCTGATAGATTTTCAACACATCATTAAGTCAAAACATTCTTTTGTTGTGTGTTACATATGTGCTTGTTACACATTACACTTAAACTGCTACAATGGTGATCAGTGGCTGTGCTAGCTCAAGTTCGAAGTAATCAAACCTAAGGGCTAAAAACCATTTTTTACTTTCCCGCACGTGCGCAGTGATGACTTGCCACTAGAAGGCTGGCAAGTAGGGGGGAGTGACTAGGGCTACAGTTGTTATTTACCACTTCAGTGCTGGTGAGCCAGGACAGGCTTCTATCCCTGCTCTAGGTGGGGGAGCATGAGAGGGGCTGGGGTGGGAGGGGTGGGAACATGAAGCTGCAAGGCATGGCATAGAATTAATGGGATGGGTGATGAAATGGGAGGTGGAAAGGAAATGGGGGAGGAGAATGGGAGGAAAGGGAAGGAAATTAACTACTAAAGCATAAAATAAAAAGTAGTAAAAAGAAAAAGAAAAACATTATAAAGAAATAGAGAGGAAGTAACTTAAAGAAGGTGCCATGTTTTAATAAATTGGAAATGCTGACCACACTTGTAGCTGGGAGGTGGGAGTGGTGAGGAAAGGTGTGGGGAGGAGCTACTGGCCTTGCCCTGGGAAAGAAGCCCCAGCTCAGTAGGACCCAACTTGACCCCATACTTTGTTCCCCTCCACTCCCCTTGATCCCACTCCTAGATCCATCTGTTCTCTGCAACCTGGCTAGCTTGTATGTTTTCTGCAGGCTGTTTGCATGGGGTTGCACCCCTAGGGGTAGGAAAGTTACATCCCCAGGGACAGGAAGGATAGTTGGCTTGTTGCCAGAACCATCCCCTAGGCTGTAGTTTAGTGGGTTGAAAGTTTGTGCACACAGAACAGGAGGGTGGGGGAGGGGACACTGCATCCTGGATGCCGAAGGACTGCAACTGGGGCATTTATCTGTGGAGAGTTGCTACACATTATTGGAAAAGGAGCTGAATAACAACTAGTGATAAAGTTGACCTAGAATGGTGCAACTTTGAGGTGCCTAAAGTATGCTTTAAGGCAGTCTCAGGTTTTAATGTGTGGATAATAATGTAAAGGCTAAGAGCTCCAGGAAACTGCCTAAAATTAACATGCAACAAGGCCCCTAGTTATCATCTTGAAATTACTTCATTATAACTCTAATTTGTAGGAAACCAGTTACCTATTGACTGTCAAGCCAGCTAAAGACCCAGGATTTTGTACCAATCACTGACCCATATTTATAATTAATTTCACTGTAAATTTCTCACTAAGCTATTCATAGATTTAGTTAGGTTTTGCCAAACTCAATCCATTCTATTCAGGAATTAATTTAGAACTGGTGGTCCTACAACAGGTTATTTCTTAACTTTTCTCAGAAGCAAGTATTGATAACATCCATGTCTTTAAAGAAAGTATTGATGAAAGTATTTGTTTATACCTTAGAATATTTTGGCTTTTTTCCCCACTAACTGTAGGATCTTTCCTAAAGGCTTGAATCGCGTGTGCTATCTTTGTGAATGGCTTCATTTTTTTTTTTTTAATTTCAAACTGAAAAGGGGCATGTGGCAAGCCTGTACAATGTCTGAAGATATTATGTGAGATGGCTTTGGAATCCCTGTTAATTCCAGCAGCATACAATTAAGATACATCTGAGTTAAATCTTGATGTGAACAAACACAAAAAACCCCATGTAAATGACATCCTTATTTATTTCAAAACCAGAACAGCCTATTATACTGTTCACTATTACACAACCTTAAATCAAACCAGTTGGAATTATTTCCAATTGTAGATAAAACTGGCAGTTATATCTAAAGTAAAGGTTAATATTTTAAATGATTAAACTCTGTTTTCCATTGCCCTAACTTTTCTAAACTTCATGTGTTTACCATATTGTTAATGCCAAGTGCATCTGTATCAGGTGTGATATTATCATCATTATTATCATGATTATTATTTCAGTTAAAATGGATTGTTTGTTTAAATATAGAGAAGGGTAAAATATGTTGTTCTGGACATTCTGAAAAATGCCTATAATTCTTATAATTGATCAGAGATTTCAAATGTATCAGAGGCTTGAATTTTGACCTCCTTGTGACAATCCACAATCATTTGTTTAAGCATAAACCTCTGAAAGTCTTCTGTGTTTCCTTCCACAGTTAATATGTTCCAGCCCAAGACTACAAATGCTAAGTTGGATTTTCTGTGGTATTATTAATCCCATCTGCTGGAAAACTTTGTGACAACTAAGCCAAGTAGGAAGGAAGCTTTCCTCCACTTGCTGCTCACAAACATAGAGGTATTGGCTAAGAAAGAAAGGTAACTTGGGTGACAGTATGTAAAGCCAGAGAGTTCAGGATCCCAAGCAAATCAAGGAATGAAGGAAGGAGAGTAGCAGAATAAAGACATTGGTTTCAGAAAAGCAGACTAATAAACTAAGGCATGCAGAAAGAAAATCATGAAGGCCAAGGCTCATTTTCAGATGTGACCAGCAAGGAATGCAAAAGGGATTCTACAAGTATGCCAGAAGTAAAAAGAAGACCAAAGAATACCATGTCCAGTTTTGAGTTCCACACTTCAAGAAAGATGTGGAGAGATTGGAAAGAGTCCAACCGAAAACAAACAAAAATGACTAGAGCCCCAGAAAGACAGCTTACGAGAAAAGGCTGAATGAACTAGTTTTTTTTTTTAGTCTGGAGGAGAGAAGATTGAGGAACATTTGATAAAAATCTTCAAATGCCTAAACAGAGATTATAAAGAGGACAAAGACAGACTTTCCTCTGTGGCCATAGGAGACAGGACTTGTAGCAACAGCCTCTAACTGCAAAAAATTAATTTAGATTAGCTGTTGGGAAGAATTTCTTCACTATGAGAATGGTCCGTGGACCAAGACTTTGTAGCGGAAGAGAGGCTTGTGTGTCCCAGCGATCCCCAGAGCTATTTCACCCACAGTCTCATCCTCCGGGTACACTCACCCATGGTGAACAGGCCTGAGGAGAGGTTCCAGACAAACCACGGCCCAAACCCTAAGTCCTCCATGGCAGAACAGGCAGAAGATGTCAAGATCCCAACAGCTGTAAAAATGGAAGAAGGCTGCAGTAAGAACAGGAACCCTCCTGTCATCTAGGGTTCTCCCTTATCACTGGCCTCAGATCACCTTGGCAAGATTGTGTGGTTGCTGCTTCCATGCACCAGCTTCCTCTCATTAATTCAAGTTACGTTCAGGCTTCTACTGAAGGAAACAATATGCTCTCCTGTCCCAAGCTCCAAAAGCCCTAGGCGATGGACCAACTGTGACAGAGACAGGACTAGCGAACCTGGCAGTCTTCATCCATGAATCTGCAGGCAGGTAGCAGTAATTTAATGTCATTTTGATCCTTGGCTGCAACAGGGGTGCAGTTTGATACCTACTGTGACTGAGCAGTCCTCCGATCACTCTGTAGTCAAAAATATGATAAGATGACAATGGTTTTCACAACATGGAACATTCACATCTTGATGGACACTACTGAATGACCAAAAAAAGAACTACCATCATCTCCAGACAACTAGTGAGATACAACATCAACGTTTCGTCTCTGAATGAGGCGAAATGACTGGATGAGGGTTAGCTGAGCAAAGAGGGTGTAAGGAAAACCAGCCAAGGACAGATGCATTCATGCCATCAGGAATCAGCTTCTCAGTCAACTTATGGAGCTCCCTGGGGGCATTAACAAATTATTTAAGATTGCCCATCTTAAGCTGAGCAATAACCAGTATGCCACTGGTGTTGGGACCCATAGGCTTTCAGGCCTGCGTTTTGACCTTTGTGCTTAGCTTAAGCTGTGTGCTTAGCTTGAATTGTGGTCAAGACTTGCACCGGGTGAAAAGGAGAAGATGGAAAAATACTGTTCCTGACTTGAAACAAATTGAGAATTTGGCTAACTAAATTGAATAAATGTAGTCTGGGCAAAAGAGGGACAGTCAGAGCAAAACCTAGACCTACCTAAGAATGAAAAGATTACCTCAGCAAATTCCAGTTAAGGGTAACTATATTTGGCAAACAGAAGCAAAATTATTAATATGCATTAGGAGGAAGGCTTAAGCTAATTTTATGCATTAAGAAATGCAAGCTATATGGTGTATAAGGAGTGGTGAGAGAACCTACCCTTCGGAACCTACTTCTGAAAGACACGGCCACTGATCCAAGACTCAGAACTCAGACAAAGGAGTTGGGAACTCCAGACAAAACCTCATGAACTGGCCATCCAGTGATGTCACATTTGTTAAATCTTGGGGTGGTGAGCATGTTGTATTGCTTTTGATTAACTAAAGTATTAGAATTGTAATTCCTGTGGGCTTACTAAATGTTATTGGTTAAGGAGTAACTGTGTCCTAGTCTTGGAATTAACACCTAGTCCAAGGCCCAAAATAACATTACTGGACATAACACCGGCATCACTGCTTTTGTCTCAAGTCTTGATGCTGACAATGTCAAAAAAGAGTTTTATTTTAACCTTGACTGCATACATACTAATATTTGCAAGGAAGACAAGATCATCCCCCTTGGTGACTTCAATGGCAGAGTCAGACATGACCTGAAACTCTGGAGTAGCATCATTGGGAAGGAAGGAGCAGGGAAAGTCAACTCCAGTGGCATGCTTCTTCTGAAAAAATGAGCAGAGCTTGGTCTTGTCATCATGAACCCCATCTTCAGACAGTGTGACAGATACAAGACCACCTGGAAATACCCTCGCTCTAAGCACTGGCACCACTGACACGACTATGCTATTGTTAGAGCCTATGATCAAATTGATGTCCATATCATGTGTACCATGTGAGGAGTTGACTGCTGGGCAGATCACCATCTTGTCAGATCCATTATGAACATCTGGCTTGCTCTGAAACACACATACACACACACACAACACCCCAAAAGCAATATGAAGGACTCTCAACACCAAAACTCTTCACAATCTGAAGTTCTGTAAGGATGTCCAGCAGCATCTCCCTGGAACGCTCTGTGCCCTGTCCATAAATGAAGGCAACATTGAAGAATTTTGGAAGGGGTTTAAAGCTGCAGTTCATATGGCCTGTGCTGAATCCATTGGCTATACCACCTGTTGACTTCATGACTAGTTTAATAAGAGTGATGCCGAGATCCAAGCCCTCCTGGATTGGAAAAGAAAGGCTCATTCTGTTTGGCAAGATGACACCTTATCTCAGCAGAAGGAAGAGATGTATCATCTTCTCAAAGCCAAAGCTGAAAAGGAGGACCCATGAAACTGAAAATCAGCTGTGGCAAGAGAAAGTCAAAAGAGATCCAGCTCTATACGACAAATATGACATGCGTAGCTGCTTCTGAGCAAAAAAAAGCCATCTACAGCCCAGCTTCCCACAGTCCTACTTTCCTGTGATCACAGGATGGCTCAACACTCCTCAAACACAGTGAATCTGTCCACAATAGATAGAAAGAAAAATTTGAGGCACTCCTGAACCACGAGGCAGCTGTACAGATACTACCACTGAATCCATCCTTCAACACCATGAAAAGAGATCCACCAACAACTCTCCTATGCAAGGAAAAGTTGTGTGTGCCATAAAGGAAACCAGGAGCATAGACCAAATGGCATACCTGCTGAAATCTACAAGCTTAGAAGTGAGGAACTGGTACTGAGACTCCACATATTTATTGTATGCATTTTAACTGAAGAAAACCCTGAGGACCTAAGGAATGCCAACATTATGACTATCTTTAAGAAAGGAGATAAGTTTGTATGTGGGTACTTTTGACCCCCTTTCCACAGGACCTCCTTTCCACAGCAGGGAAAATCCTTGCACACGTTCTCCCTTCTACCTCTTGCTAAGCAAGTCCTCCCAGAATCTCAGTGTAGTTTCACACCACCCTGTGGGGCAATTGACATCATCTTTTGCTGCCCACTTGATCCAAGAAAAGTACTGGGAACAACACCAGGACCAGCTTATAATCTTCATTTTCAAGAGCAGGTTAGACATACTCTTGACTTGGATGGTTTAGTCAAGATGATCCTGCTTTGAGCAGGGGACTGGACCTCAGGAGTTCCTTTCCATCCCTCCTTCCTTATAATCCTATGACACTAAGCATAGACACTAGAATATGCAAAATGTCTCCTGTGCTTCCTCTCCTGGGTTCAGGCAACCCACAGGTAAGATGAAGTGGGTTTGAGAATGATGCTGAATATTACTCCAAATCCTAAAATATGGCACTTATAACTGGCTATTTTGGAAAATGCCCTGTCCATAAAATACTGAGAAAAAAATGTCATCATATATATGCTGAAAGAATTGCTATAGAACATACTGGGAGGAACTCCTACCTACTTGTGCCATACGAATGGTAAACAATAGTAATGACAGCAATGATAGATAGAGATATAAATAGAATATATCAGGGTTATGCCTCATCCAAACTATAAATTGATACTGTATTGGCTTAGGTGTGCACGTGCTTTTCCTTGGGGACAAATAGCAGTGCCACATAGTTGTGCCATTGCTACCTGTCCCTGGGAAACACTCATGCACACACGCTCTGGCATGTGGCAAGTTGACCCAGGTGGGGTAGGGGAGGCTGCGACCAGCACCTGGGCTGACCCCACCAGCCTTACCTAGGGTTCTGGGGGATTTCTAAGGCTCCACCAGTGGTGATCCAGAATGTGGAGCCTAGCTGGCAGCTGGAGTGTGGCTCCGGCTAGCCACCAGTGCATGGAAATGGTTGGCCAGGTTCTGGTTCTGGGTGGCACATGCTGCCGCCACATGCACCACGCTGCTTTTTCAGGCATGGGTTATTTTGACACTAAGATCTGCCACTGTCAAAAATCCCCCACCACACTGCAAATTAGCACTGCGGTGAACACTTGCATGTGTAGCGAATGTGGTTTGCGGCATACTATATGCACATGCTCATCTGGACATCCCCCACAGTGTTAAAAACTTTCTGACCTCCTGTGGTCTTTCTGGCTTTTTGCAAAAGAAAAGTCTATTCTATTATTTTTCTGCAGCAAAAAAAATAGTGGAAAGTTAGCATTTCTGAGGGGTAAATTGAATCTGAATTCTTAAAGAGGAATGGAACATTCAAGTAGAAAAGTTACTCAAAGCTCTAATATAGACCAATAAGGAAAAAAAATTACAAGATTAGGTAATTAGGCAATTCAAAATTATTTGAAGAAACTTAAGGGTAAAGGAAGGGCATTCCTAAGCAACAGCTATAAGTCACATTTCTACAGACTAGGCCAAAACAGATGCCTATTTCTATTAATAATAAGAAATAAAGCTAGATAGCTTATGCAAGTGAAAGTATAAATCAAGATGTAAATATATCTAAGTGTAAAAGCAGTAAATTATTTGCTGGCTAGCTACTGTGCATGTTAGTGAGGATAAGTGCTGAATATATGAACTCAAAAGCTGGAAAAATATATGCAGCATGTCTAAGAAGAAAGCATGTGATGGATGACTTCATTGCATATAATCAGGTAAATTGGGCAATAGGGTATGCTGAAGAAAAATGGATGACATGGAAAAAGAAAGATGACATGAAGGTAGATATATATACATATATCTAGTTATGTGATTAGGTATGTGGTACATTGCCTGTTGTATTCTGGATAACTATATTGTAGATAAATCTGTGTTAGAAACTTGTAATGATATAGGACAGGTTCTTATTGATGAGTGTTTGGATACAGAAGCCAAAGGAATGTTAAAAGATGAGATGAAATAGTGGAATCTTTCATAATGCAAATTTTACATGATAGAGTCTCCAGAAACCAAACTAAGACCATAGTCAATCTATTTGAAGTTAAGGATGTGGCTGCCAGAACAAATAACCTGCTCAACATCTGGACAAATGATGCAAAGTTATATAGTTTGCATTTTATTCTGAAGCATTCCTGGTGAAAAAACCCACACGATGCTTAGGTTTATTAAACATTTTAAGACCAAAAAAAAAAAAAACAATTAAGAGAGAACTTGGGTGGGGGGGGTTAGAGGCAGGGAAAGAATGACAGACTAGAAATGAAGGGAGAATCTTATGCTCTAAAGTATACTGTTAATTAAATAAAGACAACTATGCTTTTTTAGGAAGTGAAAATTTGATTCCAAGCTTGCAGACCCTCCGATTTGGTGAATGGAGAAGCTATTGTAAATCATGTCATTAAGGTACAGACATAAGATCTGTGCTTAGTTATGTTACCATAAACTGTATGTCAGTAATCAGTAATTTCAGGAGTGCTGACATTAAGGGGAAAAAGAGACTTGGCTAGTTACCAGTACTTCAAATGCTGGATCTCATTGCAGGATAATGCCAGTGGGTGCATCTACACATGCACTTTACTGAGTAGACTACTTAGCTCTGTAGTAAAGCATCACCATCTACACATGTGCCAGTATTAGGGTGCAGTAAACTAATTAACTCCACTATATGATATTTTTGTCAGTGAGAGTTCTATCTTATGGCAAAGTGCTTCACTGTACTGAAAAACATGTGTAGACGGTGACCAGAGGCATAAATTGTGCCATGTCAGCCCAGTCAGCCAGTGGTCTGTTCTGCCCTGACTCAAAGTGCTGCTGGTCTGGATGTACGTGTAGACACTGTACCTGGGAGCAGTTGACTCCAGCTCAAAGTGCTCCAGAGTTTATTGTGTCACATTAATTGTATGCGTAGATGCATCCGTTACAGAATAAGCAGCATAAGGGAGACATTGCAGACATGATGATCCAGGGATTATGTAAGAGGCAAGGATTTCTTAGGGCAATACCTTTTATTGGATCAAATGCATACTTGGGATCGAGCTAGACAAGTTTTTGAGTGCAACCTGATGAAGAATGTCTTGCATTCAAAAGTTTGTCTAACTCTATCGCAAGCATGTAGTTGGCCCAATAAAAGACAAAATCCTAAGAAATCCTTGCCTCTTGCATAATTCCTGGATCATCATGGCTATATCACTCTAACACTGCCATAACAATGGAAAATCCAAGACAAAGAAAAAAAAGAAACCAGACAAACACTTGATGAAGTACATCTTACATTCAAAAGCTTGTCTAACTCTATGCCAGGTATGCAATTGATTCAATACATGATATCCCGTATACAAAACCTTGCCTCTTGCAAGAAATAAAGCATTGTGCCTTATTAAGTATGTAGCACTGTCATTCAAGAAGAGATGAAAGATGATATTTTGGAAGTAGGTCCTATTTTTTCCCAGTAGAACCCAAATCATTTGTATAGCTTGCAACATTGCAGTGGGTTGCCAGATTAAAAGAAGCTGCTCAGTCGCTTGCTGTGGATTTTATTTCGAAAGGTGCTTTGCTGAGCAACTGAAGTTTCTCAAAGCTGACTGGAGAAGTTTTATCCTTTGAACTGTGTCTCAGAAATCATCTGGACCACCTCAGTGGTCTCACACCACTGTTTCCTATGGCTCTGTATACACCCAGATTCATTGCAAACCCTCAGCTTTGCAGATGGGTTAGAAAGCTAACTCTGCACCCTACCCGTGTTCTATGGTATTTGCTATGGTTGTCTTTTGGGTACATAACATTAAAGGCATTCAGGTTGTGCCCCACACATGCCCCCAGAGTGGATTTCCCCACTGCAGGGGAATTCTGAGGACATACAATAAGTAAACAGATATCTTCCTATTGAAGGCATCGCAAACTGTGATTATCTTTGGGCAGAACAACATTTTTGGGCATATGGAAACACGATGGGCTAGGAGATCTGTTTGTTCACAATTTATGCCATCAGACATTTTTTTATGATGGTACAAGGGTGACGTCTGTTTGCACCTAGCAGGGGCAGCACAGAATGCTTAGTCTGATTAAAGAAGTAAATTGAAATGAGACATATGTGGGATTCCTTCCTATGAGATTTCATTGAGATATTGCTGAGGCAGAACACAACAGGCTTGTATGCAAACTGTAGAAATGATCACGTAGCTCTTGTAGGTTTGGCTTTCGTGTTTACTTGAAGAACGAGTGGTGTACTGACAGATGGCCCCACATATGTCAGTACTGGCATATACACATATCATACTTTAAAGTATTTCTTCTAACTTCAGGCTTCTAAACAACTTCACACATTTTTTTTTTACCCTGCCAAAGAACTGCTTCCTTCTTCCCTTCACTATGTCAGATTTACATAACTATGGTATAAAAATGGCACCATTAAATCCGACAGGTAAGCTGATGAAGGTCAGCTATCAGATAGTTCTACCTTAGTACCTATAGGTACTTATGTTTAACCCTGGAAAAGCCCAAGCTTGCAGACCCTCCAATTTGGTGCAAGGAGAAGCTATTGTAAATCACGTCATTAAGGTACAGACATAAGATCTGTGCTTAGTTATGCTACCATAAACTGTATGCCAGTAATCATTATGTCACGGAGTCCTTGGAGTCCTCTAGTATACATAGGGAAGGTGCAGTGAATTTTCTTTCTGTGACTGGACAGCTCTGATGACCACTGAAGGGCAGAGACAGATCCATTCTCCTATTGGTTAGCATGCAATCATCCTGTGGTCCATTTAAAATAGAACACTCAGGAGCTGCCAATATACCTGATTATTATTATTATTCATACTGCAACAATTTGTTGAAGTCCAACTGAGATTACAGATTCACTGGGTCAAGTATTATATATCCTTATGTACAATATTTTTTACCATGTGTAAGTAGAGCTGTGAATGAAAGCTCTTGCAGACAAAACCATTGTACTACTACCATCAGGTATTCCACATGGTTGTAGTGTTAACATACATAGATATTCACAGAGTATCAGTGTAAATATGACACATGGCAAACATCTAAAAACTAATGTAGATTGGATTATTTTTCAGAGTATAAAGTCTGTTGGAGCCATCTGGAGGGCTTCAGATTTGCTAGGAATCTTGAATTAGTTTATTTACACTCTGAAGGATAGGGCTCTGTTTAGTCAGTTGGTGTGAATTTTCTGCAGCTGGTGAGATTTTCTATGCACAGCTATACTTATAAACATGATGTTTTATCTAAAGTCATCTAGAGGAACAGCTTCCAACCACCTCACAGCCACAGCGTCTTTACCCAAAAAACTATACGAGCAGCACCCAAGGGGATGTTCCATTACTGCCCTATCAGATACTCTCAGTGGGCTACTATCAACTACTCTCAATCTGATTAGTCGATTTTTTCTTTTGTTTTTCTCTGAAGAGTAATTTATATTAAAGATGCCCAACAGGAACTGTACCAAGCCAATTAAAGATCCTCAAAGGGATGAACAAAAGTCTCTCACATGGGATGCAGTAAAACAGCTTTTTATGTCCAGCCCTGCCCATCACTATTTTTAAGCATGTTTCTGCTTTTCTTCTATTGTTTGGCTGCTATCTGTCCATTCTTATAAAAGCTGACAATGCAATGACAATGTAACATACACTTATCTGTACTTTTTCAAGATTAATAAAGTATATTGGTTCTGGTCTACAAAAGGATAATATAAGAGAAACACCTTTTGTCCTCATGTGTATTCATTGTAATATGTTACTCTTATTAGCACTGCAGACAACACAGATAAGGAAGGCTGTGCTGTATTCTATTTCACCTCACGTATCATCAGTGAGTCTGTCCCTTCAAACTCAATCTGAAATCTGAAAGTCAAGCAGTATTCTTTCTGGCTTATGCCTCATAAACAATAAAGGTTCTATAATAGGAATTTATCTTGACAATTCCCTTGATGATGCATAATCCACTGAGAAGTATTTCATCTAGGCTAAAATGGTTCATTTATTTCATGTTCATCACTGATTATTCCAAACAACTGATTTGGATACAATCATGACTGAAGGCTGAGAGAAACGAATCTAAGAAAGCGATGAGGATTTGGGCTTTTGATGATTTCTCTCATTTTTTTAAGACTTGCAGCTATCAACATCCCTAGAACAAACTGGTGAAGAAATCATAATCCCACTTCTTGCACCTCTCTGTCTCAGAACCCACAACAGGAATCTCATTCAAAATACCAGTACTTGGCTCTCATGGTATAGTCCTGCCTTGGGAAATGGAAAATTAGAGAGATTAAGACAAAGAACAAACTCCCTTTGCTTGTCTTCATAAAAAAAAGTAGTTTGCAAAAATAAAATAAGAAACCCCATACAATACTAAAAATATGCTCATATGCTAATAAAAATATGCAGTATATATACTGGCAAATAGCATTAGATATATCAGTATTTGGTTGTTTTTTTTCCTAAACCAATGGAAGTTCAGGGTTTTTTTCAATCCACTTTATGAAAAATAGCTTCCTGCTGCTTTTGCTAAATTGCATATATTTTTATCATGACTACATATGATAAATAGCATCTTCTCCCCTTACTTACTTCATTAGTCTTGAGCAAGATATACAACAAGTTCTAGTCCTAGAGATAAAGTACTATTTGAAATGTTCAAAATATTCAGGTTTCTTTTTTCACACCTTTTAAGACAAGGTAAAGTTACTAACAATTTTGACAAATCTACTATGTAATTATAGTTTTTTGTTATGAGTTGGATTATCTAAATAAAGCCAATATATTTGATTGGATGACCATTAGCATTTGATCAGAGATGTGCACCAGAATTAAAAACAATTCATTAGTTCTGAACCTTGATTTGTTAATGGAATTTTAAAGATTAAACTCTCTAATGAACTGTGACAAGAATGATAAAGTATAATAAATATTCATATGAATCATACAGCCTGTCATTTAAAATATTTTTTGAAAAAACTGTGATTTAAAATATTGATATTTACTGTGTTTCTTTATCCTTTTGCTTGTGGGGTATGTAATATGTTGGCCTTACCATAACATGTTCCTTATCATAAGAGGGGAAGATTATTTTCCTGCCGCAGTTCAATATGCTAGCATATTTTAAATACATGAGACCAAAGCAATGAGAAAATATAGACACTTTTATGGTAGTCCCCTCTATGCTCAAAAAGGTTTAAAAAAGACCTGGGGAGTTCAAAAGAGAAATACAGAGGAAGTACCCTTGCTAATGAGTCAGAGTACAGAGAATGACTAGAAATAAGCGACCTTGAAGCACAAAGAAAGACCAAATTACTTAGCTAACTAAACAGCTTCACACTTACCTTGGAAGTGCTGGAGGTCA
>NW_017729030.1:3246792-3253538 GCF_001723915.1 Gavialis gangeticus | reverse complement strand
AGAAAGGTTTAAAAAAGACCTGGGGAGTTCAAAAGAGAAATACAGAGGAAGTACCCTTGCTAATGAGTCAGAGTACAGAGAATGACTAGAAATAAGCGACCTTGAAGCACAAAGAAAGACCAAATTACTTAGCTAACTAAACAGCTTCACACTTACCTTGGAAGTGCTGGAGGTCAACAAGAAGCATTTAACTTACCTCACTCTAAAGGCTCCATATCACAATCGTTATTATTTCAGTTAAAGAAAACTAAATGCGACTCAATTTGGAATCCATCCATAATTAGCCAGATGTATGGTTATTGAGTAGTGTAATACTAAAAGATTAAGTTTTAAGCACTGTAGATTGTGTTTCACCTTAAATTAAGAGATCACAGATGTGGGAGGTGCACCACCCTAGTTTAAGTTCCAGAAGGCACTGCACTTCAATTAAGTGTAATGGCTTCTGTAAGAGGGAAAACCTACACATTTTAAGAGACAGCAGCAGAAATGTTTCTTTCTGCCTATCCAGTAAGTGCAGATGATGTGACAGTAGATATGGGCTACCATCTTTGGAGAAGTTTTATTCTAATTAGCTTGGAAATTAGTTGGGAAAGATTCCAGGACCTTTTTTTGACTAATCAAAGCTCCGATCATACTGTTCTCCAGTTATCAGACTTCTTCAAAATACACATATATAATGATTGTCCATTTTTAAATTGCATTAAAGCCTTTCTACACCTTACTGCAGAATATCCAGGTCTATCAGCTGTGGTCCAGTGCTTCAACAACAAACCTAAGTTTTCTCCAAAACCTTGTAAAATAAGACGTGTTGCAGAATGCAACACAAAATGCTGCTGACCCATAAATGATTTTATTTTTATTTTTGGGACTTTATGTGGAGTGAACAAATAACAGTTATTTGAACAGTTTTCATTACCATGTCTGTTTTTCTATATGCTATAGTTTTTTTCCCTGACCTTTGGATTATAGTTTTTGTGTTTTGGTCTTTTTTACTTTAATAGATCTAAATGTGCCAAATAACCATGAAAACAAATTATGTAATCACTACCCTATATGAATACATTTTGAAAAGCAATTAGTCTATAAATATTTCAAAGACATCAATGTAAATAATTAATGACAATCTTTTCCCAAACTTTTTGTAAGGTTAAAGATTACAGGGAATCTCTTTTAAAAAACTCTTAAAAATAACTAATGTCCTCTGGCATGTAGTGCTGAATATGACACGAGAAAGATTGTGTTCAAATCATTCTGACAGAGTGGGGGGAAAAAAAAGAAGGATTAAAGCTATTCAACCCCATCGGTCATGTTATGACATTTAGATTACCAGAGTAAGTGGAAGACCTTTGAATATAAACAGATTTACCTAATAAACAACTTAAACACACAGATTTCTGTTATATGATCTGTAGTGTCTCAGGCTTGTATCAAATGTTCATTTCATATGACTGGATAAAAAGGGAGGGGGGAAGGGAAATCAACTTTCCACAGAAATGCAGTTTGAATATTCTTGATAATACACCAAAAGTGCTTCCAGTATCACAGGTGTGTCTCAAAAACCTAGATCCCTTTCTTTTTAGTTTTCTGACTTTTTTGATGCAATAAAAGAGACAAAATGTCCTAATTATATAGACTTTAATGAATCAATAGGACTCTTTTTTTAAATTGCCCTCAAGTCAAAACAGCCTGTGCTTCTTAATTTTCAAGTTGAAAGATTTAATTTTGGCATGTCAGCTGTAGCTGCAATGGGGATAATGGCCATGTACAAGCACTACGTTTCTACCAGGAGAATCACTGTTCTTCTGGTCAAAACCCCAGATATACAGGCATTCATATTGTTTCTCTTGGACCGAAAATAGTGATTCCAGGAGAAAAATAACCCAACTCCAACACAGTAGCTGTTGCTCCCCAGAGAGTTTTTGCCTAGAGAACAAATGCTTGTACACATTATGCAGCTTAGCTTCTTTTGGAAACCAGGAGGAGTCAAGCCCAAAGGAAAGGCTCCCATGCCTTCCAAAAACTGGGGCCACCCTTGGCTGGAGAAGGTGCAGGACAACAGCTGCTAGTGCCCTGATGTAACCCGGGACGAAAGAAATGGGGTGACTGCCAGCTTCTCTGCACCAGCTTCTTCAACCCTGGGGACTCCGATATAAGAAGAGGCAGTACTGCTGTCTCTGCTCAGCTTCCGGTGCCCAGGCAGTAGGGCTGTGCGAAGCTTCAGTCCCTGATTCGATTCAGTGAAAATTTAGCCTGATTTGGTCACTGAATCTCAGAATCCAAATTGAATCAGAAGACCCTTTAATCTCTCCAAATCAAATCAGAACTCTCCAAATTGATTTGGAGAGATTCAGAAAGCTTCAGTGATTCAGACATAGAAACAGCTTTAAAAGTTTTTCCCATATATCTCTAGGTAGCAAGCAGCTCATGAATGCTGCAATGCTGCAGTACATGAAGTGTCCCACAGAAGCACGGGGGGCTCCCCAGTGCGCTCAGCAGCAGACCCAGAAGTGGACCAGCTATAGTTCTGGTCCACTTCCAGGTCCACTGGGGAGCATGTTGTGGGGGCCCCCTGCACCCCCCAGCTCAGCAACTGCTGCCTCCTGGGTCTGGTGTGGGGCACCGGGGTCTCCCTGCAGCCAACTGCCGAGCCGGGGGGGGACTCCCCAGTGCTCTCCCCGGCAGACCTGGAAGTGGATTGGAAGTGCTTCTGGCCCACTTCTGGGTCTGCTACAAAGCACACTGAGAAGCCTCCCATGCTGCCGTGGGACACTCCATGTGCCCCAGCATCACAGTGATCACAAGTTGTACCTTCTACCTTGAGGTATGTAGAAAAAACTTTTAAAGCTGCATCTATGAATTGCTGATTCTCTGAATCAGCATAGAATCTTCAGATTTGGCCAAATCGAATCAAGGACAGTGATCCAAATCAACAACTTGAATCACTGTCCCTGATCAGGCTGAATCCGAATCCAAATTGAATAGGACCTGCTTTGCACACCTCTACTGGGGAGCATTCATAAGACAGAACTGGAGTAGCCGCTGCTCCCCATGCTTTCCCCAGACCAGTGACATCAGTCTCAGAAAACCACAAGGAGTCATGGACTCTTAAAAAAAAAAAAAAAAAAAATTGGATAAGAGAAAAGTAGTCCAAATATCAGAAGAAACCAACCCCTCCCCTCCCCACACCTTTTGAAATAAAATCCATGTCCATGAGTTCCCAGAGTTTGCTAAAATTTGGTTTTCTGAAGTCCTTATTCTGCCATTCTCTTTTCTTGCTCCCCTTAAACTCTTGCATCTCCATATAATTACACATGAGAGTAAGTCAGGTCACATCCTCCACCAGATGTATGGTAGCACTGGAGATTTTACAGCCCCATCCAAATATATGACACACATTCACATGATTGCTATGCTTAAATGAGACATTTCTGTGGAGGATTATGCTGCAATTTTCTAAATATTTTATGTTGTCAAAACTTAGAAGGAATTTAAACTTATATTAGTCAAATTGGTCACAGAAGAGTAGGAATCTGATTTCATGAGATAAATGAGAGTTTAGAAGACTGACAAGGAATTTTGAACAATCTGGAAACGATTGTCAGTGAAGGCTAAAGTCAAACAGACAGAGGTATAATGATTCTTTAGCTGGCAATCCAGTAACTAAGTTTGATTGAAGACATCTGCGGTAAGAAATTGTATTCTAAATTAATTGCATCAGCCTCTCTGGAAGAATGAAACTGCTGGATAACTGGAATCAAAATAAACAAGTTGGTAGGATACAGACCCAAACATGAATCTGAAGTTGAATGAATTAGGTTAAAGCAAAAAGTAAAATCAGATCAGACAGTTCTGTATTAAGAAAAATCTGAGAAGTAAAGCCTGGATTGCCCTCCAGCAGTGGAGGAGGAAGAGGGAGGGGGTAAGAGATAGAGAAAAAGGGTGGGTGCAGAGTTGCCGGACTGATGGAGGGGGGTGGGAAGGGAGGTGGGCAAGTGGACCTGGCAGCTCCCCATTCTCCAAATTGAGCCTGCACTACATTTGTCAGGCCCTGTGATTACCTAGCAACTTCCTATGGGGGTAGGGAGGTTTCTAGCAGTGACAGGTGTGTCTGGCAGTTCTGTGTAAAGCCAATCAGGCTTGTGCTGCCCTGCAGCTTCCCTCTACCAGAAAGATGCTGGGCAGGCATGGGGCCCAGCAGGGCCTAGATGCGAGTGTTCAGGGGCAGTGTAGGCTGAAGAGTGCCCAGGAGCAGGCAGAAAGATGAACCTTCCCTTTTCTCTTTCCCCACTGCCACCTCTGCTCTCAGGCTCATAGGAGCAGCAGGGCAGTGATCCAGGGGTGGAGGAGCCAATGGGGGATGCAGGGGACAAATGGAAGACAATTCAGGGGCCAGGGGATTGACTGGTATGGCAGTGGTCTGACCCAGGACTGATGTCAGCAGAGATAGAAATTTGTGGGGTGATCTGGGAACATGATTCAGAAGCAGAAGAGTGATCCATATGGCACAAGGGAGGTTCTTCCCCATTCCTCATTCACTCCCCATGAGCACTACTGTGCCTAGAGAGCTGGTGAGAAGGGCAGGAATAGAACAGGCTTGGCAGCTCCTAACCACAAGACACTCACAAGCCCACTAGCTGTAGGTTTGAACAGAGAGGGTATTAACTTTAACACAGTCTAACATTCCCTAGAGATAGCACATACTAATTGTAACATGTAATCCCACCCTAAGGAAACTATAATAAAGTTATTGTAATTTTAATGATTTCTATTTCACACAATTCTGGGATTAGTGGTTGGTCAAGTAATATCACTTTATTGTATTTGTACCCCTGTTTGCCTCCTAAAAGGAAAACAGACTAATTGAAACATGCCTCCCGAGAGAATCCTCAGCAAGAAATATGAAAGTAATGTGTGATGTCCTAATTAACCTTCTAGTTAGGGCTGCATGAAAAATGGTTAAAAAGACAACTTGTAATATGCAAGGGGGCATTTTACTTATTTATTATTACTATTAACATTCTGGTAGGTAGTGCTGCAAACTTACTCATATTTCATTTTTTTCAGCCTATCTTCTAAACATTTAAAGAAATTGGAGAAAAGACAACTTTTATGAAGCTATCCGTCTTTTAAAACATTAAAGCATTACTTTATTTAAAAAACAAAACATAACTAATATTTATTCAGTGTAAACTGTGAATGTTTCACTTTTTTGTTGTTGTATACTGAAATGCTCAAGCTTTATCTAATGAAAGATATCTCTTTCATACATATGCCCATGTTTACCTGTGCAGTGTTTAAGTTCTACAGTAACCGCTGTTATGTAAAATCATGTGGTAAATCTGATGCTAGAACTGTCATTGGCATTCATGGAGATATGTGGCCTGAGCACATCCTCACAAACTCAGACTACTTATTTGGGTGCCTAAGTATGACCTTCAATGATCAACTTTGAAAATGTTGGCATTTAGGACAAATGTTGTGCTTTTGGGGTCCTGACTTGTGACTTCTGAACACTATGATTTTCAATGCTGCTGTTTCAACACTGAAGAGAGGGTACAAGGAGATTCCCATCTCTTACTTTTATAAAGGGATGAGTAAAGTATTGTAGCTGACTCAATAAAAATAATAAAAAGATGACTGGTGATGTGCTAGTGTGATCAGTTCCCTGGTTTCAACCCCTATGTTTTACTTCTAAATCCTCAGGATTTCCTTCAGGTTTTTTTTGCTGGAAAAAGAAGCAATGAAAAGACAGGCTGTGTTTGCCTAGACTAATACAGTCAAGCATCTAAAATTTGTCATACATATAAAGGTCATTCATATGATACACCAGGCCCTTGATCAGATTTGTTCATTAGTTACATAAATCTGCATAAATCAAATAGGTATCAGGCTCAACACAGACATAATTGGATAAAAGATAAATGCCTGTGATATATGCAAGGCAGGATAGATGACCTAATGGTTTTCTTTGGCTCTAAACCCTATGAATCTATGAATGAGTAACTCACAGCTAAAACATCTTACAAGAAATCATCTATAAAGCAAGATCATATGTAATAAAACTAAGGCCCTTGGTGTATGTTAATGGTGTGACAGGATCTGATCCCTGATCCCAACAACCATGCCCCCTACCATGTCACATATGCATGCTACAATGCATGATTTTTGGATCAGGATCCTAAAAGTCACAAGATAGTGGGCTCCCCCTGCATCAGCAAGTTGAAAGGAAGGTGCTAGCTGCCTCACTGAACAAGAGGTTGTTTTGTGGGGTTTTTGTTATTTCTTGTCCATGACTATAATTTTCATTAGAAAAACTAAGTGATTTTTGTCTTTGATGAAAGGTTATATTTTGTAGTGTAACTAAAAAAAAAAATTTTATTTTCCTTAACTTCTATAAAACTCATTCTGTATCTTGCAAAATACTGTATATTTGTCTTTTCCACAAACACCTTGCCATCTTGTACCAGGGCATACTTACACCTACACATGACCAGTATTAGGCAGGGTTACTATTTCTACAGGTGGAATAGTGTTTCTCCTGGTAGAAGTGACAAGCTTACAAATATTCATTCGATTTCTCCTGGAAGAGACATGCACTTTCCTGGAGATGATCTTTTTGGTCTCCATGAGTGAACATTTGTACACTGTACGCTATCAGGTATGGAAGTGAAGAAGCAGGGCAATGCTCCCCTCACTTCCCCAGACTGGGGACTTCTGAGTCAGGTGACTGGGTGCTGGGGGTGGGG
>NW_017729030.1:3237323-3246681 GCF_001723915.1 Gavialis gangeticus | reverse complement strand
GGGGGAGGGGAAGGGGGAGCATTGTCCCATTGCTCCAGTCACCTCCCTGATAGAGCCTATGATCTGAGGAGTGAGTAGGATGGTTGTGTTACTGCTCACTCCACTCAGCTCCCAGATACCAGGAGCCAAGGGGAACACAGCTGTAAGGATTTGGCTGGGACATAGGCAGTTGGGCCTGCTTGTAGGCCGTGAAAGGCAATGAAGAGGTCAGCTAGGTGGGGGCATAGGTTACCATTGTGTCAGGTCAGGGTCTGGATCAGTGGAGCAGAGAACGAGGGGCCAGGTCCCAGGAGAACCAAGAGGGAGATCCAAGAGATGTAGTCTGGGGTGCAAGTTGAGATCGGAAGCCAGAAAAATCAGTGCCAAGTTCTAGGGAAGATCCCAGAGCAGGGTCAGGGAAAGGCAAAGCTGAGCCAGGACCCAGGAGAATCAGAGAGAGCAGCGAACATGAGGCTTGATGAAGCAAACTGAGGCTGTTGTCAAGATGTGCCTGCAGCCTGAGGCTGCCAGTCTGTTTAAAGGGCTGAGTGGTGGTCTCAGCAGGGAATCCAGTTACGGAGAACTGAAGCAGTTGCATGCACCCAGGATCAAGGTTAGGTTCTTTTTCTTTCATATGACATTTTAGGGTTACAACATTCATAGATTGATACCTACATCTGATAACCATTCATTTGCTTCAGGGGTAGCTGCAAGGACTGATTTTAGATTGCCATTACATGATCTAATCGGGCAATCATTCACAATGTGTTGCAGTGTCTGAAAAATTGGACTACAATCACAACCTGGACAATCTTTTACTCTACATTTATGGAGGAGGTGTCTACATTTGCTATGGAGTGTCTGGATGCGATTCAGGGAGGACCAAATCTTACTCAATAAGAAAAATCCTGGCTCGGGGAATGTAGCATCGCTGACAATGTATTTCTGTGGCAGGTTAGTATTTGCCCAGGCTTTCATCCATTGTTCTTCAGTGGCTTCTCATGGTCTTCAGTCTTGCATGCTAAAGCACAACTAATGCCATCAACTCAATGATCAAATGCCCGTAAAGGGCCTTCTGATCAGGGTTACAATGCCAAAGATCAAGTGTGGAAGCTAAACAGATCATTCCAGCTGGGGCTGACTGACCAGAAGTCCTGACAGCAGCTGCTGCAAGTCCCTGGTCTGAGGAGTGGACAGAGGGCTTGACCACAAAGTTCCAGTCCTCCAACGATCAGGGGCACTAGAGCAGCCATTGCTCCCTACACTTTCTCCATGTAGAAATCAACCCAGTCTTGGGAAGGTACAAGAAGCAGGGGAGAGGCAGTGGTTGCAAGTGGAACACATGTACTGCTCTGTTGCCCAGAATCATTCCTAGCAATGAAAATTTTCCACCACCAAAAATGAACTCCTGTTCATAGCCATTGTCTATCCATCTATCATTCTATCACTGCAAAACGTTATAATTTTCATGTGTCAGTTAGATTTCCAATCCTTAAAAACATGCAACTAATTCTGTAATCTTATTGCTAAATTATAATTCTGTGTAAGAATATCCTTTCATTATCAGTAGCATCTGGTGTAGTTTAGGACTACATTTGAACTTCTGTTCTATAATCACTTTTTCATCTATACTTTCTTAAACTGTATATTTGGACCTGAAACATTCTATACCTGATCATAGTTCAAACATACTTTATCTGTATAAAGGTTCAGCAAAACTGGTTAAGTCATTTTTTCAGAATAAAACAAGTGAAAGAAAAGCCTACTTGTATTTCATAAGAATAAGATTTTACATTAGTATGTTTTCTAAATACAATTTGGGCCTTAAATTGCACAAGAAGATAATATAATAAAGAGGGATCAGGTTTCTGATCATTTTTGTAAAACAGAAAATAAAGCAGATGTGGCTAGGATACTTGAATGATTCAGAGGGCCATAAAGAAAGTTTGCTTTTGAGTCAGGTAAATTAAAGAGTTCTAACACAAAATGGTTGTGAACAATTCTAGAGAAAGTATTTGCATGAAGTGTAAACAGCAGTACAATACTGTTTAAGCAGCAGATTCCGCCCCCCCCTCCGAGGCATTGTTTTTATATCAGCACTTTTTCTTGCCTAGAATTCAAGTTAATGCAGTTCTGAGACCCTGCTACACACTACATATATTACACAATGAACTGGCTAATTATGCAATAAATTAAGACTAGCCACAAATGCAAAGCAATTATCACACAATTAATTGGTTAATTGTCCAATACATTTAAACCAGCCACAAATGCAAAGTAATTATCACATGATAAAAATGACTATCCAGCTAAAAAAGAGCCAACCAACTCTAAAGTTAGTGCTTGAAAATGTGTAACAACTCTAGAGTTGGTTTCAATCCAGCTTTCATTTGAGTATTTTGCAGGGCTCAGAAAGGAGCTATACATTAGGATCCTTAAGAGTACATCCAGACACTTCAGTTGTCCAATAAGGTAAAGTGACATCTGGCGCAGCTATGAAATTCAAAGGTCTTTGCCAAAGTGGAGTTTAGAGACCCATTTTGGCCTGGTATTGATTTTCCTATCAGCTCATGTATTTAGCAGTATCAGAGTGAGGAGGAAAACAAAATAAGCAGGGATACACCTTTGTAATGGGGAATTGGGATCAATGCCCAAATCCAGTTAACAGCAGAAAGGGCAAGTTTCTTGGAAGTACATGCCAAATGGAAACCACATCTCAAAATAATTTTGTATAGAGTTCCCAGTTACTAGGATTGAAAACTTGACAGCTGGACATAGGTAGGTATATTGTTATATCAAAGAAAGTAGAATGAAACCAATGCATGATATATCATCATACCTCAACAGTCTCCTATTAACTGTGAGACTCATGACAGAAATTATTCTTTCTAGGCTTACTGTTCTCACTAAAAGGCCATCATTTGCTTGATGAAATATCTTTCAAGAACGCTAGAGACTGAGGCTAAACTTATGGTGACCAAAAAAAAATTAGATTCCTTCGGTCTTTCCTTTATTTATGATGCTGCTTGTTTTATCTTTCTTCCACAGCAGGTTTAAGTATTTCCCTTGGAAAGCTGACAGTGTTCCGGATGTAGTGTATCCAGACCCTCAATGATTGCTTGGATCTGTTCTAGATAAGGCTATAAAGGATACTTTCATTTTAAAGAAGTTGTGATTCCAACAAAATCATCCTTAAGCATTTTTTTAATTTGAAGAACTGTGTTTAGGTTTTCTTCTTACTCCCTTTAAATCTATACCAGGGACCCTACTTAGCTCACCCAGAAATCCTCAGTTAAATTAGTATCTAACAACTATGAGGAACAAATGAATAAAAAGATTTCACCTTATTCAGAGGAAGGAGAAGAAAAGAGTGTGACAGCATTTTGGGTTTGTTTCTGACTTATTAGCTAGATTTGTAATATTTTGAGGTCAACTGTACTACTTATTTACATGGATAAGTAGAGTCAAGAGTCTCAGACTCCAAAAGGAAGCTTACTGAAGACCAGTAATAGAGGGCTTTATTCAAGAATAGGAAGAGCCAAGTTCAAATTCACTTTCTGCCACAACTACTGGTATTCTGAGATAGACCTCCCACAATTCTACAAGTTACAACTATTCACTTTTATATAAAATATTTACATATTCATTTAAGACAGAAAGCAAAAACACGAAGGCAAGACTAAAAACAAAACAAAACAATACAACCACTCTAAACTGGTAGTTAGAACATTCAATGCAGAGATTAAATCCAAGTCCCTGCTCCAGTGATGGTTTAATTACTTGTATAAAATGGAATAGTATCAGCAAGATAAATGAAATACTTTATTTTCTCCTCTGACCCTGGAATACCTTATAGGGTGATGGTTAGCTGATGGTTGTGTGAAATGTGGAGGAGTGGTTTGTAAATCAGGCCTCCTACATCCTGGGAGAGTGGTCTCATCAGTCTTTAGATAAACCGTGGCTAGGGAAGGGACTCCTTCTTCAACAGTGGTTGTGTGATTCCAGATCTCCTTTTCTTACAAGTGTTGGATACAATGCATTTCAGAGTATTTTTAATTACCAGTTCAATATGATTGTTCTCCCATTTCTGTCCAATTTGGCTACTAAAGTGAAATATAAATTGGTGAAATAACGACTGGCCCTACTCTAAGTGCTATGTTTGACATGTTTGACATCCTGAGAAGTAGAATACACTTTAAAGGTCCAATACAGTTGCCTACAGTTAAAAACAGCCTACTGTTGGTTCTGTATGCTCTTTGCAAACAGACAAGCATATTTAAAGATTTTTTATAGAAAACATTCACTTTAAACCCATCAAATTTAAAAAGTGAATGAATGAATGAAAGGTAATTTGGGGAACCAGTGATGTGTAGGATTCTTTATAAAATGTTAAATGTACTTTTTAATATTAGTTTTAGTAAAATAATAGGGGGTTCTTTTACTATTATCGCTACCAGATGGTGAATCTAAGTTGGATTTACTAAACTAGACTTTTAAATACCTCCATTCCAGCACAGTATTCCCAAACTATTCTTTTTTCATCTTTTCATTTTCTAATTTCCATCCCTTTCAGGTGGAAATCACTTCAGTAAAATGGATAATTGGTTATGCTTTGCAGTGTTGAAATATTTGCCTCAGGTTATGGCAGTCTCTAAAATTAAGACAGAAAAAGGCTTCTTTTTTTTTCTCCTTATCTTTCTCACTTGCAAGCACCCTTTCATCTCATACTGTTCAATGGTGTCCAAAGTCACCACTTTCCTTAAAAAAATGCTTTTCTGTTTTTGTTTAGTCTTTTCCCCCTCCTTTTTAATTTTCTTAGTTGGTTCCACTTTAGTAGTCAGCCTTCTCAGTTAATCTGTCAACTCCAAGTTTGAATGCCAGGCTTATGCAATGGTCAAAAAATTCTGGAAGGTACTGCAACCCAACTATTCAGTTCACAGCTGCCAGCTCAAATAATCAGTCAAAAAAAGAAAGTAAATAATCCATAAGACTATATTCCCCTGTAGTCATTTTGTTTTCTCTCATAAGAAGCCATTCACAACATAACATTTTTCCACTAGTATTTCTCAGAATGTTAGACAAATCACCACTCCTAGACCTATATATCACCTGTGATGATATATAACATTAGGAATGTTTTAGTTTTTTTGAAAACTGGAAGCATGTGTTTTATATAAACACATGCTTCCAGTTTTCAAAAAAACTAAAACATTCCTAATTAATTCTTTCTCTATCCCACATTCCTAGTTATTTTCTTTATTTAGGTAAAAAACAACAAGCTAAATTAAAATTACATCCCATTTGCCATTTTGTCAGCTATCAGCAACAGTCTCTGAATACTGGGAGGATAATCTTCCAGCATATACGAAAGCCATCCATGAGTCCATAGATGACTGACGAGACCAATCTGAGAGATGTTTGTTTGACTGTGGACATGGCAAGTATTTCCAGGTGGAAGAAGTAAATCCTTGTAATGACAGGTCACAGCTCTTTCTCTTTGTCTCTGTTGTCTAGCTATATCCATAGTGGTGCAGTTTCTTGCAGTGACTGATGTCTTGTCATACACTACAGTGCCACTAGGAACAGTTCAGCACTTGAGTCCCCTGGATATTGATATTAATATTGCATTTATTTAGACTGGCCTTCAATGTGTCTTTAAGTTTTTTTGCCCACCTCAAAGTGGTGACCAGCAGTGATTTGGGAGTAGAGGACCTGTTTTGGGACAGGTCAGTCATCTTTATGGTATGTCTTGTCCAACAAAGCTGTTGCTAAATAAATATAGCTTCAATGCTGGCGGTGTTTGCTTGAGCCAGAATGCTGGCATTCATTCTTCTGTCCTTCCAATCAATGTAAAGGATTTTCTAAAGACTTCACTGATGGCAGTATTCCAAAGCTTCCAGGTATTTCCAATATATTATCCAATTTTCCCACCTATACAACAGGTTAGGGATGACAATGGCTTGGTAGACAACAAGTTTGGCTTCAGTTCTGATGTCATAATCAAAGACAATATGATTTCAGAGACATCCAAAAGAAGTACTACAAGGTTTTATCTGGTGTTGAATATTATTGTCTATGTTTTCTTTTTCCCTGCCTACCCAGGTGGGGAAAATGCTCAATAGTCTCCCTGTAATTGTAATATGTATAATTGTAATATGTGGAGGAGCAGCTGGCTGTTTTGGGACGCGCTGGTAAAGGATTTTGGTTTTCATGACGTTGACATTGAGTTGAAGCATTTCATACACTTCACAGAAGCAACCACGAGTACTTGGGGCACTTGGATTAAATTGGCACACATGATACAGTCATCAGCATACTGAAGATCAGCAAGTTTTGCTTAATCTGGATTTGAAACGTAACCAGTTAATGTTTAAGAGATTCCTGATCATGAGATACAGGATGTTGCCTACAGATGGAAGTCAACATACAATGAAATAACTATGATACAGATGGCAAACAGTGTTGGTGCAATCATACATCCTTGCTTCATTTTATTTGCGAGAGTGAAGGAGTCCATTTCCAAGGCACTGCTTAGGGTGATTACTGTTGTGTTGTCATCAAGAAATTTGATAATGTTAACACATTTTGGTGGGAATCCAAATCTCATCAGTATCTTCCATAGGACCTCTTTGTTGATTGAATCCAAGGTCCTAGTTAAGTTAATGAAGGTTATGTACAGATATTGGTGTTCCTCACAAGGCTATTTCTGCAGCTATCTAGCAGCACAGTTCATATGTGTTATGCCTCTGAGTCACCTGAAACCACACTGGGAGTCAGGCAGAATCTCTGCAGAGAGGAACATGCATCCATGTTGAGGACCTGAACAGATGTGATGATTGGTGTTAATTTTATACTTGGAACTGAGGCATGTGTACAATTTGACAGTTGCTATTATGATAAAGCGGGATTATTTAGGATCTATTCTGCTCATCCTGTGTGAGGAGGGGGCTAGAAAAGGTGCCCTAATTATAGTCTGTCTTGCTTTACTTGCCTGGAAAAATCACATCCAATGGAATCACTCTATCTGGGCTCCAACTCAACTAATGAAGTGTGCAATCTGGAACATCTGCACCCTGATGGACAACCCTAACAGTGACCAGCTGAAGTGAAGAACAGCACTTCTGGTCAGAGAACTTGCAAGTTTTGATATTTCCATTGCTTTATTTAGTGAGACCAGACTTGCAGAAGAATGGAGGCACACAGAGCATGGTGTTGTCTACCCTCTTTTTTTTGGAAAGGAAAAGGCAAAAAAAGACAGACACATCCACAGCATTGATTTTGCTATCAAGGCCAAAATGTCCAGTTGGCATCAATGAGTGCCTCGTTACCCTCCATCTTCAACTCACCAGCAGACAACATACAATGGTTATCAGTGTGCATGTCCTGACCCTTGATGCAGATGACAAAACAAAAGAACAATTCTATTCTAAACTCAACCAAGGCCTGTCGTCTGTCCCTCAAGAAAGAAAGAACAGTTTTCTTCATGATTTAAGTACAAAAATTGGCAGGGATTCTGAGCTCTGGAAAAGAACACTTGGGAAAAAAAGGAGTGGGGCAAGTCAATTTACCATTTAATTACAATAATAAATATTGTCTTTATTACTTTTATACATGGAATGCATCACTAAATATATTTCTTTTACTTTCAAAAATGTGGCACATGTACTCCCAGTCCAAGGTAGAAACAGAAGGTAGCTTCAAATCCCATAAAATCTTCTGATTCTAAATTACTTAATTAAGGAAATCACAGAGAAACTGCATTATGTCCAGAACTTCTGCCATGTTTTTGTCTACCCTCAACTACATGACCTATATTGCGGCTTATTGAGAGAGATTGTTGGAGCACAGTCTTGATGAAATTGATAGAATCTTCAGGTGCGTCCAGACGAATGTGGCTATGTGGTGCCACAAACACATCTACAGCACTACATACCGCATGGTCAGGTGTTCTCCACTCTGGATATCCAGGGGTCAAAAAAAAACCTCACAGAAAACAAAACAAAGTAGTGCACTCATGGGCAGCACACACTGTTGAAAAGTGGAGCTGGACCACCCAGAGCTGCACCGCAGCTGCCAGCTAGGCTCTGCCCAGCAGGATTGCTGCTGCTGCAGCCCCAGGAAGCCCCAAGAACTCCAAGTAAGGCTTCTGGGGCAAGCAGAGTGCTGGCCACAGCCTCCCCTGCTGCCCTCAGGGTAACTTGTTGCATGCCAAAGCGTGCATGGCATTGATGTTCCCCAGGGACAAGTAGCTATGGCGCAAGGTGCGCCACTGCTACTTGTTCCTGGGGAACCAAATGTCCATGCATGTCTGGATGCAGCCTTCAAGGACAGAAATGTCTTCTATCTTGTTTTAGTGAGCCAGGATCCTTTAACCTGGTGCAAAACCTGCACAGTGGTGAAATATTTATTTCTTTATGCAAAAAGTTTTCCAGTTGTTAAAAAAAAAAAAATGAGTTTTTTGGTTTCAAAGTTAGACTGTCATATCATGCACACAAAATTTGCATGAAGAGATCAATATATAAATCTGTATTAGGTACTCAGATAACTATTTGTATAATCAAAAAAGACATCAGATGCACCTATGAAAGAGTTGGGACACAAAAGTCTATTACCCCACCTAGCTTTAGAAATCTGGTATTTGATTCAATAAGAGAGCCTTTATGCATATAGAAAGTGGGAAGTGCCTTCAATATCAGTTATTCAAAGGAGCCTGTGATGTACAGTTATGTTTGGTCTGTGTTAGATTCAGTTAATTCAAAATAGTCTCCTGCCATACTCTATTATATTGGTTTGAGGAAAAACACGTCATCAGCACAGTGCCCACTAACAGCTATCTTTTAACTTTTTGGAACAGATAAAATAATGCAATATTAATTACATTCATCCTTAGCTTTAGTCTTTTTTTCTCCTGACATCTCCCTGTTGTTCAACTCACCTCCCTCAATCAAACTCATAGTAATATAATAGGGAGCTCCCCTATCACTGCCTTAGCTAGACATTTCTTTTAATAAATACAGTCTGAAATACAGGCCATAATAGACATACGAGTGTACTAAGTTTAGAGTTTCAAATCTATCAACTTGTAGAGTACTATTCAGCTTTGATTCCAACACAAAAGAGAGAAAAAGGAAATGATGCAATTAGTTTAAAGCTAGGGATTATTCAAATACTCTGAGTTTCCACTGTTGTAACCGTAAACTGAAGCTGGCTTTTAAATGCAGTACTATAAACTACAAATGCCAACACAGTGCATGTAGCTGTTACTATTTTAATCCTTTAGTGAATCTCTTCTTGCTTAGGGATTTCACTCAGGACTCCTTTTAATATAATTTTATTAGATTTTTTTTTTTTTTTTTTTTTTTTTTTTTTAATTTTTTTG
>NW_017729030.1:3209720-3237225 GCF_001723915.1 Gavialis gangeticus | reverse complement strand
TTTTTTTTTTTTTTTTTTTTTTTTTTTTAAGTATTTTAGTGGATTTACATAAGGATAATCTTATTTAATTACAAGATTACTGTAAATAAAGGTACAAAGTACTAACTATGCAGTTATACAATTTTTTAAAAAGTTTAGTCAGTTATTTCCAAAGCATTTTTTTCAATACACCAAAAGCAATTATTGCGTATCACAAACTATTAAGCTGGACTTATAATTTTGTTTTAAAATCACAAAATGGAGTGAATAATTCATATATTCACTGGGTAAATAGTTAACTTTTAATACTGACCTAGCTTTTGATTTGCTTAAATTCATTTAAAAGTAAAATCGCATACAACATAAGTGTGTATCATATTACAATGAAAAAAAATAAAGTACAGGTTGCCAAGTCAAGCATTCAGAAGATAGGACTTGCTCATATTAAGGTTTTTCATCTTCCAGTATTAAATGATGGCACAGTAACAGCCGTTACTGAACTGTGCTGGTGGCCCACAGTTATTTTTAGCCCCCTACGTCACCATAGCAACACGCTATACCAAGGGTGCATGTCACTACGGTGACGTAGCTGCAGTGTCATGGCTTGTGCCTGTCAACACTACATCACTGTAACATGTTGCTATGGCAATCTAGCATCACATGTAGATGCGTCCATTGTCTGTAAGTAGATGTAGCCAAATGAAGATCAGCTCAGCTGATCCACATCTTCCTAGCTATACAAGGAAGTACAATACCAAGTGCTATACAAAGAAGTACAAACTCACTGAGCAACTCAGACATTGCCCACTGTCCTTCAGGGTCCTGCCCCTGTTGCTCCTGGGAATTCAGAAACCCAGTATTGTGGGACAACAGCAAATGGGAAAATGCTTGGTTCCCCTGCTTCTGAGGTGTGCCCCAGGAATCCCCCGGATGTGTTTACCTCAGTATGTAAATGGAGGATTGGGAATAGGAGAATGAAAATGAGGGAACAGAAATATCCAGGGTGCGCAGGCCTCTGAAACCGCAACAGTGCTTGACTGTTGACAGTGAATGACTCATTATTTAATACTTGTATTATCTTCCCTATTCGATGTATAAATTATTTGCTGCACACTATCCCTGTGCTGAATACAGGATTCTTGCAATTTCCTCATTGACTTTTTCTATGGTGCTATCACTATAGTGCTTGTATGTTTCTCAAAAATGAAAATTTTACAAGAGCCTTGTAAAATAAGTAGCTACCTACAAGTACGCTGACCATATGGAAACCTGGGATATCATCTGAGAAATCTGGGACACTTCCCATTCCCACTGTGCTCTCACAAGTTAGCAGTGAGTGGGGCTATGTGCCAGGCAGGCAGAGGTGCCTGCCTGCCTGCCCACCTGCAAGGCATCCCATATCCTTGCATTTCTGGGACTTCCGTTATATATCCCAACAGCCAGTCATTGCCAGCCTCTGAAATCAAGGACTGTCCCGGCTAAAACAGGACATATGGTCAACCTAACTACAAGTCCTAATGTACCAATAGGAAACTGAGGCAGAGTGAAATTAAGTTGACTGATTTTTCAGAGTATTCAGTATTACAGACCACTTATGCAATAATAGCCACCTATGAAATGTTTGGTTTAAGTGATATAAGTGGTACATGCATCACACAAAGACTCTATGGCAGAAGCAGGAATAGAATTTCAGTTTGTCAGGGAAGCTTCAACACCCTGGCAAATAGAAACAACAATTTCTGGGAGACTCCTGTTCAGCCCTGCATTCTTGGTTTAAAGCATACCCTCCTGCATTTAGAATCTTTGGAGAATTTATCTGTTAACCTCTAACTAGATTCTGAGAATGATGCCAAACAGATATAAAAAAATCATCACTTTTTAAATCTGGGCCTTTTTCCCCTACTAAGTATCATGTCCTGGTTCCAAAGAATTCTTAAGACAGTTGTAAGAACATCTTTAAAACTGGACAAAGCTATTTATTTTTCTCTGATCCTATTCTCTGAAATGGATAATTAATTATTTTTCTTTTTTTGCTGAAACTTGCCCTGGCTTAAATATGGGAAGATGTCAGTCCTGGAAAATTTTCTCTTAAATGAAGTCTGGCAAAGTTGTTAGCTTTAAAAACAAGATCTTATGGGACATGTCAGGCAAACTCAGATGTAAGTGCTGTCACTAGCTCTGATAGGAAGAACATCTTTATCAATAAACCAGTGGTTTTCAACCTTTTGAGACTCACTGCACCCCTCTTTAGACTCTAACCTGCCTTGGGAAATACCAGATCTTAACTTTTGCATGAGTTGTGAGTATGGGAAAATAGAGCAATTCGTCTTTTGTAAAGAATACAGAAACACCAAAACAAATCAGAATTCTTTTAATAAGATGGATTCCTGTTTAAAATCTTGGTGTTACTTTTTGAAATATGTATAGGTGTTTGCATACCTAAGAGTGCTAATATTGTGCAGCACCTCACAACATACTTAAAGGATCTCAAGGAATCCTGGTGAGGAATCACTGCAATAAGCAGAGAAGCTTGAGGAAAAAAAACTGGAAAACAAATGAGGACTTGGTTACTTTTTTAAAGATAATTGTATTGCAGTTTATATGGAATATGATGTTCTGTAACAGGGCACTGTCCTCAGGCCCCGTTACGATGCAGACTGTCCCACCAGACCAAAGCTCCAAGAAAAAAACTTCCCGGCAGAACCTGGGATGGTGGTGCAATTAATGGAGCTGAGCAGCCAGTGTCCAGAGTTTGAACTGTGTCCCCTCTGGTCCATAACAGCTGCTCAGGGTCACAGACATCCAGAACCAGCTCCTGTTGGCTAAGGCAAAAGGGGCTGCCAGCATAACTGAAGTCCCCTGGAGAGGGGAAGCATGACAGGAGATGGGTCCTGTAAGCAATGAGGAGGTGCAGAGACAGTGCTAGGAGACAGAACAGTAAGCCAGAGCCAGGGATGAAGCCAGACCCAGGAAGGAGAAATTCCCCTACTGGAGAGGCAGCACAGAAAGATGCAGCACAGGGAGAGAGCTACCTGGACTGGCAAGTCAAAAATTTCAGAGTGCTTGAGCACAGGGGCCAGCAAGGTAAACCTTAATGAGGAAAGGGATCAAGATAAGCTCCCTTATGACTAAAATATAAATAAGGACTGAGGAACGATTAACAAGTTGTTCACTACAATGTAATTGATTAATTGGATGTTGATAAACCTATTGGTTGATGGAATGTAAACATGGATTAATTAAGGGATGATATTCATTAGTTGATAAAAAATAAATAAGGACAAAATTGAATGAGGATAAGGTTGTTAATTGATAAGAGAAAAGATTGAAGAATCAATGGTACAGGGATGTACATACCCAATGGCACAATATAAATAAAGTGCAAAATTGTTATGTGGACCAGTGGCAACAAACTCACTAAAAAGGAAGCAAAATATAAACTCGCATGGGTGGCATATACCTGCAGGTACTGGACTATTAACTATCTCCCTGTGGGCAAGAGACCAGCATGACTGGTTGGCAGCTGGCCACTACAACGTATTTAATGTGAGGATGAGATGCCAAAGGAGATCATGGGCCTGAGCCTGTATAGGTGTGGTAAGCCCAAGGTATAAGGGAGGTGAAGCCCTGTGAAAAAACATCTTGCTGTGATTCCTACCACTAATAGTAACACCTCCCTTATTCTCTTTCTTTTCTTTTGAACATCAAGGCATGGCAGAAAAGTAATAAAGGAGATCCCAGAGTCAGGGATTAAGCAAGTGAACAGAGATATCTCGAGGAGATAATTCCCACATGTTCCAATAACATATGAAGAAGATTTGCAGCAAAACTTCAAATGACTATAAATGTTAAAAAGTAAAAAAAAAATATGTAAGACAAACACACATAACATTCTATGTACACACATTCAGCTACAGGGGGAACATCTCAAAACACTTTACATGTGAAGATTTTCAGACACTGGCAAATATGCAGTTAAATGTACATATTGTTGTACAACAGTTGTGGTAAGTAAATGAGTATTACATGTAATGTATATGCCAATGATTTTCTGCAAGGAAAAAGGTCAAGCAACATTGACAAGCTTTCACCCATGATATAACAGTCAGCAGATCCACAGGTACCAGATCTTACTACAACTTATTTCCTCTCCAAAAAGAATAACTGGGTAAGGATATTTACGTTATACAGTGCTCCTAAGAATGAAGAGTTTCAGACTATTTCAGAACAACAGAGGAAGCATATTTCAATATCTGCTGACCTAATATGGAGAAACATTTTTCTATGCATTCCTTTATTTTATATCAAGTAGACTTCAGTTCAAGTACCTTAGCTTAGCTGCAGAAATAAGGCTAGGTAATAGAGATTACCTCACAAAAAAAAGAAGTTGTTCTAAATTAGTTAATGTTTGTGTAGAGGCAAAAAGCTAATATCCAGAATGCCTCTTAGAAACCAGTTCTCAACCATGTACATCAAGCATTACTTAGATGATATGTTCCCAAAACGAAAAAACTGTACCATATTCTGCACCTGCTTCCATTTCTGGATTGAAATTTTACATGGCAGCAAAAAGGTTCTTACTTTGTACTGTGGAAAAAGACCTATTTCTTTCAGGCACCTCATTAGTTTAATGTGGCAAGAAAGCCAATACTACTATTTGTTACATGATGAAATTAATTTGAAATAACAGTAAGAAAACAAAATGGACCTTTATTTTAATCAAATACAAGAATAACAGCATTAAAATACTTTGGAGAAAGAGAAAGATTATATGCTTCCATTGAGACAGATAAAAACAATATTTGTTTTATGCTTTTATGGATCTTAGTGTTTTTCCGTCTTAATGTACATCACTATTATTCCTTAGCATTCAAGATAACTGATGTGTGTGTACATATATCTGCAAACTAAAGCCAAAACCCGCCCCAAACAGTGTTATACACAACGTCCAGGTTTTTATTTGCAGTACATTACAGTCTGTGCTAATATGTAGTAAGACAGATGCTTAGATTTGTTCATCAATTTTCAGTTTTTTATATAGTTTACTCTAGATTACTTGACTCTAACCTTTTTAATAACCAGTTAAAACTATGAAACTATATCTTTTAATTACAAAATTAAAGTATGGGATTAAATACTGAATAAATTCCAGTTTTGTTATTCAAAGTCTATAAGATGCAGATAAATGAAGTAAGCATACCTCCACAGCTCTCAGGTATTCTGTCATGCTGACTTACACATAGGCAGGAGTCTGAAGTGCTGACAAAAGCTGCAGCTACAACAAAATGTTAAAGCTTGTGCACCTAAATCCTGCCATGATGGTTGTGTACTATAGGCTGTTATAATGGTCAGAAATGGATTTATCGGTTGGCTGAGGATCTAACCAATTTGCCTTCTGTGGGGGTTGCAAGGGATTTTTCCTTTTTTGTTCATATACACAAGGAACACCAGGATAGTTTTAATCTCTCACAACATTTCACAAGCCTGATTAATTAGAATAGAGTAGGAGGCAGCAATGTCTTTCAGAGGGGGGCCAGATTGGGTGCAAGAAGAGTGGGCACTAAGACCAGTTACCTCTGTCGCTTCTCCAGGCTGCCTTCCCATGGCGGGCCACAGGGAGAGTTCTCCTTTGCCACAGCCCCAGGCAACTGACTGCAGTACAGCAGAGGGAAGGCTCTCCCTTCCGCTGAATCCCCAGGCCCAACTGATTTGCAGTCGCAGGGAGTGCCCAGCTGCTGAATACCTCTGAAACCACAGCTTGTGGCCTGAAACCAAAGGCCCCACAGGCTGGATGCAGCCTGTGGGCCGCAGGTGGCTGGCCACAGATGGCAAGAAAGCATTTATTTATTTTATACACATATATTATAGGAGTGGGTGAGGGCAAATGCATGCAACTAACACTACTGAGATTTGCGTTAGCTGGTGCAAAACAAAAGATGAGAATATTAACTTCTGGGGTGACTGTCAGAATAGGACGTGAGAGGAAGCAGTCATAGTCCTTAAGGCCTTTCTGTTATCCATGGCCTGCAAAAGCTGAATTATTCCTTATCTATGTCTTTAGTTTTACTCAGAAACAGAGAAATGGAGAACTCAGTAGCAGAGCTACATACCCTTAGAAGGGTAAGGCAAATTGTATGGCTAAGGATCTGCTACACTTGCACATTTTAGAAGGCTGTTAAATTGAATAAATAGAGGGAGTTAGCTGTGTCAGTCTAAAGTCAGGCAGAAGGCAGGATAGATTAGCACCTTATAAGTAAATTTATTGTAGAGCTGCACCTTATAACTAAATCAGAGATGCAGAGCTTACGCTTTCATAAGCAGCAGGTTGTCATCAGATGATATAAGCCCACTGCTTACGAAAGTTTACGCTATGCTAAAGCTTATGCATCTCTAATCGAGTTAGTCTATGAGGAGAAAATGTAATAAAGTCATAGGCTATTTGCCTTAATTCTGTCCCTGGGCCTGTCTCTAGCACAATGTTTAGATTATATTTTCTTGAGCCTGCATCTAATCTTTATGGGCATAGATCAGGATCCATATGAAGATGACATCTTAATAATTAGGTTGTTAAACAAATGTATACATCATAATTTCATTGAGAGAGATATATTTACAGAGTCAGAACATATTGAATTACTTGCTGGGACAGGAGAGGGAGATGATGTATGGGATGAACTCAAGCTGTCTTTTAAAATTTCAGAGAGGAAAGGATGTATACTCCTTAACACAAGGCAAAGCAATAAGGAAACAAATTAGCAAACTTGATAACCAGGGGAACAATAAATCTGCCCAGTAGCGTCAGACATGTAGTGTATGGATAGCTGATAATTTAAAGGCATGAAAATGGATTACAGATCTGCAAGGATACACTGAAGCTCATGTTTCTAAACAGGATTATGCAAGTTATGCAAGGCAGTAGCTCTTGACAGAAGGTAACAGAAAGAAAGCAGAACTACGTAACCTTAAATACTAACAGGCAAGGAGAGTAGGTATCTGTCTACTAACAGGCAAGGACAGATAGGTATCTGACAAAAAATTCTCTTCCTGTTTGCTTAGTTTCTCTCTCCCCGCTTTCAACACTATTTTTGTTAACCATTTAGAAAAAGAGTACAGACTGACATTTAAATACAATTAAAAATGCTTCTAAGCAAGCTTTGGAAACCTGAAGAATCAATGCTACATGCCTGCAGTTCCACTAATATGGTTTCTTCACTACCTGAATTAGGCCTCACATGATAGACACATTAAGTTAGGACTGTGTCTATTACAACATATTTGGAAGACAGAAAATGAATCTGATGCTCCTCAGCTACTTCAGTGCTAATCTCTATTTCAGAAATAGATCAGCAAACTGTGCGTTTTCCCCAACCTACAATTTTAAATATCTTATACGTTCTAGCAGTAGTCTTTCAGGCTAGGTCTGAACCAAATGACTTAAAAAGTATGAAAGTATCTTAAATATTACTTAATCCCATTTTCTTCACTCCACTACTGCTCCCACTATTTTTCCAGAAGTTTCAAATGCCTAACTCTATTACAGCAACTGTCAGTAAACATGAGGAAAAGAATGTGATTAAAATAATCAAATACAGATACCAAACAGCAAATACAGCACCACACACCTGTCACACATTACACTTAGCACATAATTGCACTTAAAACACTAGTGTCTGAGCACGTATTTTAGTGCTTAAATGTTAAGTGCCATCGTAGCATAGGACTTTTCTGATAATGAGTACCCCTAAACTGTATTACCTAATGTGCTGAGCTAATATCCAACTGCTCCACGGAGGAATAGGATCAGGAGACTCCAGTTCAGTTCTTATCCTGAGACCGACAAACAGCTGGTTTTGGTCACAATCCTGCCCACCACATCAGAGTCTTGAACCAGCCCTAGTGCAGTGGGTATGTTGAGACTGACAGCTGTTTATCCATCCCAGTCATCTCATAGCACCAAAGGGGCTCTCATGAGTTGCAGGAGCTGGGACCAACAAATAGCTGTTTGGCAGTCCCAGCCCACCCACTACACTGGAGTCTTGAACTGGCTCTGGTACAGTGGGGAGGCTGAGACCTACAAACAGCTGTTTGCTGGTCCCAGCCCAAACCGCAACAGAGTCTTCAAAGGCTCTGGCACTTAGGACATGTTTTATTTTGATTGTAGTAAGCATTACCATGCGAATGCTCAGAAAACTTTCTAAATCACGGTAATGCTTACCACGATCAAAATAAAATACATCCTAAATTTAACATGCAATAAGGCCCATAGTTTGAAATGTGAGTTATAATGATGGTATAAATGTTTAAATGATTTCAAATATAAAAATAATTCATTCAAATCCTTATTTGTTTGCTTATTAAAAGGAGAGTGACTACTTTGCATTAACTATTTACTTCAACCAAATTTCCTAACAATGTTGAGTTATTTTTTTTTTAAACATAGACACTTCAATAGTCTTTTGTATTCAATTTGAAAATGTTTCCTCATACACCTGACCTTTGTCAGTGGAAAGGGATTCAACACTCAAAAAAAATGACAATAAAGCTTTGTAAGAACAAAGTTATTTAAATGGCATTTATCTGCTATTTGTCTTATTCTATATTGCCATTTCCCCCCACAGAGTGCTAATAAGTGCTTGCTGTTGAAGAGGTTTACATTTAACATCTGTCACTTGTATCCAGAAGTAGCACCTACAGGGAACCGTCAAATAGATTGTTATTCTCTTCTGTAGCACCAGCAAATCTGTCTCACATCATTTACATACAGATAGTTATAGGCATTCATCATTTCATTATGCTGACTGCCTCACTATTCTGATGCATAATGCATCTTTAATGAGCCTCAAAAATACACTATTCTTTGATTTACGACTGCTTAACTAAAAAATTATACAAATTGACAAAAACTTATCATAATGCATTTTTGTTTTTCCTCTACCTTACATGTAAATTTAACAGTGACTCACAAGTTAATCTCATTATTTGTTTCTTTTACAAAGAGATCAAATTTTTTAGTGTCACTACTGTTAATAAGAATATTTTCAGCTTCTTGAGAAAGTCAGACTAGTACTAAAATTTTGGAAATTAAAATTGATCATTTTTCACAGAAACAAATGAAATGGACATCCTCTTTCAATATTACTATACTTCAATTACTCTAGGCTTTCTCAATTATAATATGGAATATTGCTGTACTAGTCATGCACAAGTGACTCATAAAAGAGCCAATTTCCATGTTCAGGTAAATTGAACTGTGCTTTATAGTATGAACGTCAGCTATGTCATGTACACAGACGGTTTCCACTAAAGAAGGCATGTTAGAGATGCCACATATTACAAATATATCTAAAGCAACAAGGGAACGCTGAGGATTAATGAAGTTTCTGCTTCTTTCACTCAGCTCACTGTGCAAAGATATTGCAAGAATTTTATCAGTAAGCATATTAGGTCCCCAATGACTCCCTCTAACCCCACTGTGATCGTTAGGACTATGAATATAACTAGGGTCCTCAATTTTGAGTATCCAACCTGAAAAGGGCTTGAAATGCAAAATATCTTTCATCTGAATGTCATGCACCTTTAAATTAGCCAATAGGGGGGGAAAAAGCCCTTATGAATGCAATGGAAATGTATAGAGAATTAAAAAAAAATAGCAAAATACTTTACATTAAGGTAACAGATGGCAAACTACATTCCCCAGATCATTCTAAAAGTCACCTTTAAGCAAAAAATCCTGAAAAAGTAACTTGCAGTAATACTGCATATTCAAGAAGTTTGAACATTTTTCATTAGATGCAGAAATATTTTTAGATGACAAAGAGATTTAAGGGTTGAAAACATACTGATCTATTTGACCCTGCGGGGATAAAAAAGAATAAATATATAGAACACAATCAGAATTCTCATGTTTTCAGGGTTTGCTAATACAATAATTTCAAAAAGAGAACGCCAATTAATAATGAGGAAAATTTCTGCATTTCACTTAGTGCAGAAGTCAGGCTTTTAGGAATATAAACATGGTCACCCCTGGGCTATATCAAATTCTTATAAACATATGAATTCGTACATCTGCATGTTTCTATCATTTCAAGAAATCATGTTTAGTTTTGTTTCCATCACAAATCTGGGGAGTAAGATTTTTGTTTTGTTTTGCTTATATTTAAGATGCACCTTTTTTCCCTATCAATAGGATACATGGTACTTACTATAATAATAAATGTTTCCATGCAATGCACCAGAAAAAACATTTCTTGCACCCAAACAAGAACCTCTAAAACAGCCAGAACTTCAAAACCCAAATAATAAGTTCAGCTACAGAGTAACGCCCAAAAATGTCCATCAAATTCACTCTGGTTAGCAAAATGAACTTTCTATCTTGTCTTCAACCACTATGGCAACATTCAGTTTAAAACACATCTAAAAAACTTAGTTGCTCTGTTGCTCTCACAAGTTCAGTTTACACTTTTACCAGGCAGGACAGCTTTCCTTTCTCCTGGGCCCATTTCAAACATGTCCTTTTCTACACATGCATATAGCATGTAAGGGCATGTAACTGAGAAGAATAACTGGGTATTTACCATATCTGTTACTTCTAGTTTCCATACAGTGATTCTACTCAATACTAAATGAGCAGAGGTGAGACTGTGATTCTAGACCATAAGAAAAGAAGTATGGGAACAGGATGATATCCAGGCGAATTTGTGACAATATGTCTCCCTGCACAACCCATAGCGGTTATACCATTACTTCCTCCTTCCTTTTGTTCATGGAATATTTTTAATATTCCTTCTTCCAGAAGATAGATTAGTGTAGGCTATGGAGGAGAGTCTACAAACAGAGGAATAGAACTAGATTTTCAGAAATATCAGCAGGTGTGTCTACATAGGATGTTTACTGCACATTGACCAAATAACACTGCACAGTAGAGCGTCAGAGCACAAACTGTGCTAATAGCCTACTTCACAGTGTTACTAAGTTAATGTACAGTAAGCATCACTAATTCACGGGGCGCCAGTGCTAATGCACAGTAATTTTAGCTACTGAGCATTGAGTTAGTCCTTTATTAATGAAGTAGTAAACCTCTGTGAAGGTTTGGACATCCCTAGTGTTGAGCACTTTGTAAAAGTCTGGTCAATGTCAGAAATTACCTTGAACAACATACAATCAGTAAATATTTCCAACATTTTCTTTAAACAGTTTGTAAGAGCATAAGCATAAGGGACACTTTCTCTGGAAGAATATTAAATTATCCAGTCACACAAAAACATTTATAAATGATGTTTCATTCTGTTCAGATCTACTTACAGTTAGCTGATCCTATAAACTGACTGAATACTTCAGCCAGTATACTGTTCACATGAGAAGAAAATCCAGAGGGTATCCTGTCCTTTCATCTAGTTTTTAGTGTTTCTTGATATATGTCTACAAAATAAACAATTCAGAATAAATAAAAATACAGCTGATATATCTTAAACCAGACCATTAAATATAAAAAGGATAAAAAAGTTTTACAATAATTTCTGGCAAAGTCTGCCACTTCCCTCAAGGTATAATTATCACTTTGCAGGAGATAAAAGTTTAAATTCTGCTATTATTTTTAAACCTCTGCAACCTAACTGACTTCAGAGTTCTTGGATCTCATGGTCGACATGTAGTATTGAACAGCTGTTATTGTTACACCTAAGCAGCCATCTGGTGGTCTGAGGGAAGAAGCATAATGACTACAGAGGGAATTGGTAGAGTCTTCCTAAGCAACATAAATAGGCTTCCATGCAGTATGTATGTGAATTTTAGTACATATTACAAAGGTATGTAAAGCAAGCAATATTCATTTTAACAAAAAGATAATTCCACTGAAAACTAAAAATAAATTGAGCAAACTGCATAAAGTATTTGTAAACTACACAAAGATCAAGTCCTATATGGACTGAAAGTGATGAAGCCAATAAAGGAGTTCATGAATTCCATTTCTTTGAATAACTTATCTTGTACATTTGATACCCTGTAGATTCTCTACCCTCATTTGCCACTTCCCATTTAGTTTTGGTTCTCCCTTTTCATTCCTGTATTATGTTGTGTAAACCCAGATGCATTTGCCCTCTTTAACCTTTATGACAGAAATCCCAGTCTAAAACCCTTGCCTACCCAATGCCTTTTAAACTCTTCCTTTCTCCTTTTTAACGACCTCAATGTTCCACCAATCAAGAGATCCTCTACAATTCGTCTGGTTCTTCACTATTCCAGGTAATAAAGAGCCTATTTCACAGCCCTGCAAATTGTTCTCAACCCATTCCAACAAAGTTATATTGTTTTTACTTCCATCTTAAACTCAATAATACAGGCCTAGTCCCCTAGCATATTAATAAAGCTTCTAATTTATTCTTAACTGAAATAAAATATGTGTTGTTTTATATGGGATGATGCACCTCACCACCAGCACACTGCCTTTTCAGAATTCTAGATCCACCCATTGCCCTACTCAAAGAGCAAAATTTGATAAAGCTCCAAACAATTCCAGCACATGGAATAGAGATGTTTGGTACAGCTGCACAGCATAAGATGAAACTAATATTTAGTCACTAGAAGGGTTATCAAAATCAAAATCAACCAGAGCACACTCTTTTGTAAGACGCATCATAAAAACTAAAATTAAATAATTTTGTCCTATCCATGCAATCCTTTATTTTAAAAGGGGCTAAACACCTTAGGAGGAAGAAAAATATCAGCACACTCTTTACTAAGAAGTTTTTTTTAACCACACTTTGAGATAAAACTCAAAGGAAAGGGCTGCTGCTTTTCCTTTTAGCAGGAAGTGAGAAAACTATATTAGTGAGCAGACTGTATTACAACCTGAGTTTTCTTTCAATTGTTGCATTATATTGTTGTGAAAACAGTCATAGATCTTTCCCTTCCACTCCACAACAAGCCTTTAGTAAGATTTGGCATCTCAACAGTTGGCCAACAAGTCCCCTGTAGTTCCATCCCTAAACATTCCAGCTAAATAGCATCTGTTAAAAGCCCCCAAATACTGTAGCAATACTTAAGGAATTAACTCAAGGATATCATATTTAGGTCTGGTGAAGTTTACCTTTCCTACATTTGTACTCAGAATGGGAGGTCAGGGCATAATAACAGCAGCTATGTATAAACTCTGCTGTAATTGCTATGACTAAGGACAGACTACACATAAACCAGTATAAGCGATCAGAAACTGGTTTAAACCCATAAAAGAACAGATGTTCACTGCACATAAACCAGTTTGAGAATGGCTGAAACTGAGTTGAGATAAACCTGGTTGAATGTAGTATCAGACTTAACTGATTTGGCTCAAACTAGTTTATGCAATGTCTGTTCCAACTCCTTGCTGGTTTAAATTAAATCAGACTCCCCCAGCATCCCGCCATGCTCTCTGGGCTGGGCGGGGTGAGTGTTCCACAACAGGGCTGGCCCCTCCCCTCCCCTCTGCTCCCTGGCTGCAGCTCCCGTAGTCTCTTCAGGCATCTGCCTGGCTTCTGCTCCCCTCCCCACCCCCAATCCCCTGCTTTCTTCCCCACTCTCTGCTAAGTAGGCATTCCCCCATCCCTCACAGATCCCTCACAGAATTAGCTAACAGACCACATGCTGGCTACCTCCGAGCTGTGGCACATGGGACAAAGGCAGGAACTGGCCACTCCTCCCTCAGCTCAGCCCTGTGGAAGCGAGGGGAGAGCTCCTCTAGCACCCCCCAGCTTCTAGCCTGAGCCACTATAGGCATGTGCCTGCATTTCTGGGATGTCTGTCTGGTTCCAAAACTGATTTAGCCTAGCCAGGTTAGACTAACCTGCAAAGATTGAATCAATTCAGGCTCAGGCTGTTTTGAATGTCTGTCCCTAGCCTGTAAGTTCATTTTATTCCAATTGCTTCTTCTTAAAACAGGTTAAAAAAGTAAACTAGATACATATAAAATTCAAAAATTTAAGGTGAACTGCAATTTTATTAAACTATCAACATAGAAAATAGATCAAGAAAAAATTATATCCAGTAATATTTAAAAACTTGACATTGAAAAACAAACCCAAACCCCCTGCTCTACTTCACCGAAACCAGTAATAAAAGGCTAGAAAACTATAAATTGTACATAGATTTATAATATACAAGGCAAACACAGAATAAAAATTTTGTTGATTAAATGAGATTTACTTGCTTGTTTCCTAGTGCTTTGTTCAATTTTGACTGTATAAAGTCTCATAGGTAAATTATATAGCATAAATGCCATGGACTATTCATAGTATCTGACAAAGTAGCTTGTAGCCTACAAAAGCTCATGCCCTTCTGAACCCCTTAGAATCTAAAGGCATCTTTACACACACTCCAGAAGAGGGGAAGGGGTAGCACTTTAATTAGAGCAGTTCTTGGGAGTTGCTTTAATTAAAGTGCCTGCAGCGTCTTATGTATTCAGGATCCTGCACTTCAACATGGTGGCAGGGGTACTTTAACTAAAGTTCATTGAACAAGGTTTAGTTAAAGCACCCCCACCACCATTTTGAGGTGCGGGAACACTAAATACACGTGACACTGAGGCTGCTAGAGTGTGCTAATTAGCAGGCTACAGAAGAGTTGATTAATCAAGTCTAATTAGCTCCTAGTATGATAATTACCACTCATCGGAGCAGGCATCCGGCATGTATGTAGGTGCCATCCTACCTTACCTTCTGCCAATTCACACTAACAGAGCTAACCACATCTCTGCTTAGGGTTTAATTACTTAGAAATATTTTCTCTGATCCAATGCATCTCAGTATATTATCCATAAAGTTAGCAGCAAACTTGCCAATTGAATAGTCCCTTCCTGCCAATGAGTACAGTATGTTCTATTGCCATCAATGGAAAGATTACAAGTACATCCTTTCCCCTTAAATTCATGATTTTGACAGCAGGATTTTTTTTTATTTTGGAGGGAGGTTTCATTTCAGAATAGTAGCATACGTAAGGGTGGGGGTAGGGGTGGGTGACCAGAGTAGCAGCCCTGAAAGCCCATTTTGGGCAGAAGGAAGAGTGTTGTGAAAATCAATTATACCAGAGTGCCTGGCTGGTTGCACCATCATGGCTAGCCTATGGCACAGAGCTGCCCTGTTCTTTAAAAAAAAAAGTATGCCTCTAGAATTTAATATAACACAATTAGCAACACAATAATAAAAGTCAAATTATGGAAGAAATGATGTTTCCATTGCTTGTACAATCTTTGTCATGTCTAGAAAAAAATGACTTGGGGCATTTTCTTTGGATCTGAGAGATGTGCCATTCAGTCATCTTTGGCTGAGGACAGGGAAACAGCAAACAGGAAAATAGGTATATTTTCAGGAACACTTTGCAGGAAGGAACCCTTTTCTTCACTGAAAAATTTAGCAATTTGAATGCTTCTGTTTATATGCTTTTTGGACAATATACAGGCAAGGAACAATAGCTATGTAGCTACGTAGAATATGTAGCAGAAAGCTAGAAGGGTAACAGATAAGCATGTACAGAGAATTTACAGATAGGTACTTGATGGATTAGGGCCTAAACTTAACTTTCATGTTATATTTATGTTAGTTCAATTTACATTATGTTTGTCAATAATTCATCATGACTATGCTAATTAAACCTAATCTGAACTCTTTGATAATGATTAAACATACAACTGCTGAATGTTACAAATGGTCTTTAAGATACTAAGTGACATTGTTTAACATAGGAATATTGATTACAACTAAGCCTTTCACTTGTAGTTCTTCTCTTGTAAAGATTCTTTGTGCAAATTAATTATAAGATATGAAATATAAACATCTCATTGTAACTTTCTTTAGCATTTCACTACAGCTACAGTTCTTTCATTTTTATTACCAAAGACCATCACACACTAGAAACAATGCATTGTGATTTAATCCATCAATAATGGCATGCCTTTATTTGTGCCTTGACAGTGTACCACTGTAGTAGGTGTACGATTTTATGCTTTCAGGAAGTCCCTTATGATTTTCACTAACTCATAAAACTAATTTTCACTATCCTCTTCTAACAGGACTGATGACAAAATGTAACTTTTTATTACAAGAGAGAAAATGTCTAGTGGTAGCTTCTATAGTAAAACATTTTTCTTTAGTTATTTAATTTATAAAGTTTTGTCTCTTCACATGAATCATGTTCAGTGCTTCAAAGCATGTTGTAACCTTTCAGTATTTCACTGAGCCTCTTTCAGTATACTGTCTAAACCCTCAGAAGTGTCATATCATCAAACCATTAAAGATATTCTTGATGCATGTCAAAGCTTTGCAATTCAGAGCTAGTGAAAACAGGCACCAGAGCAGTAAAAACATACCAAAATTTTACTATATATCTTTACTATAATGTATCCTTCTATGGCTACATCAGCAAAGTAGTAATAGCTCTTGGCAGAGAGCATTCATCTTGGCTGAAAAGCTGTCAGTAGCAACATGGTGGGTGTCAATTAGAATAAAGTATGAGATGCAAACACATTTGCCAATTACATGCATTAGACCTCATAATGACTGATGTCACCAATGTAGTATAGCAATAAATTATCTTAAGGAGACTAATTATATTTTTTCCATCAGCTGAATTTATTCATTTTGAAGTTACAAAAGGAACATGCAAAAAGTTTCCTTTTAGACAAAGCTATATTCATTTTTTCCCCACTTCAGAACCAATCTGGGCTTCTTAGAATAATAAAAAGGAAAACAACAAATAAATAAAAATAAAATTATTGCCTCTTAATTTTATTTTGATTACCAGTTATTTATAAATAGAATGTAGTGTTATGTTCTGCTTTAAAAAGCAAACAAAATGGCAGACCTTATAAATGAGTTCAGACAAATTCAATACACAACACAAAACTTCAAGGTGAAGGAAACATATGGTTCAGTTACATGTCACATATAGTACATGCTATATTTAGATCAGGGTTGTCTGCAGTCCAAATGGAGGTTTCTGGTACACTGGATCCAGCCACACTGGAGCCAGTGGGCAGAGCTGGCGTAGTACAGTGCCACATGCAATATGCTTCCCATGCTTGGCACTCTGTGCCTCAGGCAGTGAATGCCAGCCCCACCCAACGGCTTGCACTGCAGGCAGACTGTAGGCTGCATTCAGTACCATAAGCACTGCCCACAGCCCAGGAGGCTGGCACAGGGCACATGCTGCATGCAGCATCCCACTGGATCAGCCCCAAGTGCTGGCTCTGAGGTTGCTCAGGACTGGGTCCCAGGCTGTCTGTGTGTATGAGAGCTAGCGCAGGGCACTGTCCAGTTAGGTGCCACATGGAGTGTAAGCCCTGTGCCAGCTTCTATGCTGTGAGCAGGAAACATGGTGCTACGCTCAACCCATGAACCACAGGCAGCCTAGGCCCTGAAGTGGAGTTGGCACATGGTACAAGAGCTGAACGCAGGGCCACAGGCTCTGTTTACAATGCAGGGAGCCAGCATGAGGCACATGCTGCATACTGAAGCCCACCAGACAGCTGTGCTTGCTCTGCTGTGCATGGATGGCCTGGAGCCCGATCCAGACCAGCCTCAGACAGTTTTCAGGCTTGGTCTGGCACAGAGGCCACATGCATTTTATACCCTGGACCAATCCCTTGTGGGGTGAGAAGCACCCACAGCATCAGGTCCAGCCTGTGCAACAGACTGGCTCCATATGTCACATATGGCATGCAGGGTCATCCCAAGACCCATGTTCCAGATCAAGCTTCTTCACAAGCTGGATCCAGCCCAGGGACATATGGTTGACACTCTTGATTTATATCGTAATAGGCATTACTACAACTAAGGACATTTCCTGAGCAGTTGCACATTAACACTGACTATGATCTAAATATGCATCATAGTAAGCCAGTTCAAGGCTCGGGGGGGGAGTTCAACAAAGCTATTTGTCAGACTCTCATCCACCCTCTCCCCATGCTGGAGCCTTGCCAGTTCAAGGGTCCAATGCAGTAAAGAGTCTGGAAGCCTGGCAAACAGCCGTATTGGGCTCCCCACCTCACTGCAGCAAAGTCCCCGATCTTATTACCTCCATGAAGCAGTCTGAGATTAGCTGAACACGTTAGGTAGTACGATCTGGAAATACTCCTCTAGAGTATTATACTAAGTTTATTACACTACGAAGGCACTTAGCATGTGCTTCATTGCTTGAATGCTCGGCTGCTAACACTGGAAGTGCCATTAGAACATACCAAGCGTAACGTGCAACAATACCTATAGAGCAGTACATTTAATTAACGATTCAGTGAAAGAAGCCAAAATGCAGGAGGGCGGGGGGAGGTTGTTTGTTTGTTTTTAAAGGAAACATGTTTATGGGAAATGGAAAACTGTTCTAAATATTGGGACTGGCATGATGCACACCTCAAAGGATCCAAGTGAGGGAGTGATTAGATTGGGAGAAGTGTAGGGAATCATAAATGTGAACAAGGAACCAAGAAGAGAGATGTAAGCAGCAGTGGAGTTGAACAGCACTTTTTAATTGAGGATGAGAAGCTTCGATTATCCCTGACAGTTTTCAAATCAAAACTGAATGTTTTTTATTCTATGAGAGATATTCTAGTTCAAACAGCAATTAATATGGGAAATTGAACAGCCTGTGTTAAACGGAACATCAGACTAGATAATCACAAGAATCCTTTCTGATCTGTGAAAAACCTAATGCAGAAATACATGAAAAATGCAGTGAAAGATCTGAATAGGTCAGAGGTGTGAAGTAGTTGGGATAGAAGCAAATAATATGCTCCCCATCCTTTAGGGCCTTGTTATACCTTACACTGTGAGCCTTACAAATGTTGATGGAAGTTAACAATAGTTTGAGCTTGGAGTAGTCACATGTTCAGGCCAGGAGAGGCATAGAGAACTGAAAAGTAAGACTCCTTACCTTCCCATTCAGGGCTTCCCCCTGCGCTCTAGGGCTCCCCTGATTCTCCACTTCCCCTCTCCCCGTGAGCCCCTCAGTGTCCCCCCCTGCCTTCCCCCACCTCCGTGGCATTACTTGTGGCTGCCCACACTGCCTGTCCCCAAGGAGCAGGCAGAGAAGGGTTAACCTGCCCTGATGCTGCTGAGCTGCTGCTGCTGCTCTTGTGGATCAGAAAGCAGCAGCAGTGGCAGCAGCTGGACAGGCAGCTTGAGTCTTCCCTGCCAGTTCTCCAGACAGACAGCTGGGCAGCCACAAGTAAACGGGGAGGACAGGGGGCAGCGAATGGGGATCTGGGGTGCTGGAGAGGACGGGGGGAAGTGGGCCCAATTCTCACCAGTGGAGGAGGGGGAAGGGTGTTGTTTACACTAAAACGTGGCCTCCAGTGACTACACTTTCGTGTAGCACGAGCTGAGTAGCACCAATCAGAGATAATCCTGCCCTGGAGTGGCATAACTTTGAGACATATGAGTGCTTCAAACCAGTGTCAGGTATAAATGTGCTAACAATCCAGGGCTTAAGAGCTCCAAGAGCCACCATGTAACAAGGCCCTTAGATAACAGGAGATGGGTTTTGAAAAAACAGTAGAGAATGTAATCTCAGAGAACATGAATAGGGTTACCATATTTCCAGTTTCAAAAAAGGACACCTGTGGAGGTGGAGGGAGAAGGAGGTATATGATTGTAGAGGGGCAGCGATATGCCCATGCCCTACCCCCACCCCTCATTCCCAAGCTACACCCCCCCAGCCCTGCTGCTGTCCCTCATTCCAGACCCACAGTCCCCCGATCGCATAGCCCTGCCAGTGTCCCTCACTCCTGACCTGCAGCCCCCAGCCCTGTTCTCCATGCAGCTCTCCACCAACCTCCCCACCCTGCTGCAGTCCCAGCACACACACACACACACCGCCTACAGCTGCCAGGGCCTGCATGCAGATGCACGTGATGGCCCTGCCTCCAATCGCCCTGTCCCAAACAGCTCCTTACTAGGACAAGCTGGGAAGTGCTGGGAAAGCATATGTAGAGCAAAATCCCACACGTATACTAATATTAAAAAAAAAAAAAAAAAAAAAAAAAAAAAACACAGAAGGAGATAGGAGGACCCAAAAAGAGGATATGTCCAGCGAAACCCAGAAGTATGGTAACCCTAATCATGAGTGACATAGGAAATAAAAGAGGAAGACAAGGTTTTTCCTCTCTCCTTAGACCTTTTTATTGACTGGAGAAAAGGAAACCAGAGTAGGCAGTTTATAAATCACATATCACCCTCAGAACTACACACATATTTAAACACTACCCAAGCTGTTCAAAAACCTTTTGCTCCTGTTAGGTTCAAACTATATGAAGCACTACTTTCCAAGCCATCCAGGGAGCAAAAGAATATGTGAACAGTGTCAGTAAATGCAGGGGATCAGAAGCAGCATTTAAGGGGAAAAATATTAGAAGTTGAGGGCAGTCACTGGAGTTTCCATCCACTCTTTCCTCTTCAGTGGGTTACAGCACAGTTTTAGAGACTGGGCAACTGCAGATGACCTTGGGATTGAACAGTTGCTATGGTTGGAATAGTAACTGCCCCCTCCACAGGCCTAGGCAGAAAGGCAACAAAGGATGGCACAGACTTCAGCTGCTCCTGGTGTGTACAGGTTTGGACAGCAACTGCTGTGAGATAGAGATGTCTTCTGTAGTTAAGGCAGTGCTTTCCTGCACAGACAGTTCTGGGGCTCAGACAGTTGGAAAGGAAGCTATTAGAACATAGGCACTACATACAGTCTTATGGGTAGCTTTCAGGCAGAGCGGAGCTAGGCCTGTTTGGTCAGGCACCTTGAGTCAACCACTCTTACTTTTGCTGCTGGCTTTAGCTAAGGACTCACTGTTCAGGGGCCTCACTTCTGATGCAGCCGAGTTAGTTTATAGCACCACCAGGCCACCCTGGGTTTGTAAGAAATGCAAAAGAAACAAACAAAGTTCAACAAATAAACTGCCACTTAGCTTTTCACTGGTTCCACATCTCTGGCTTGCTAGCTTTTCCCTGGCTTCATTTCCTCCCCCCGGCCTTTTATCTTTTCAAGGCTTTGTAGAGAGCCTGCTAGGCTTCCATGCAAACAAATTAAACCAATGCACAAACATTATAGAGGCCTTGTCCATGGCCCTTCCTGGCAGCTGCTTGATCTCGACTGACCCCAGGCTCTGGTAGCCCCATTCTCTGTCTCTATAGCCCCCAGAGGCTGCTTTCAGCATCTTTTATTTCCCCACCCTGTTTGTTCACATGGGCTGGCTCTTCCTCATTCCCCACACTTAAGTTAGCTCCCTGACTGGGAAGCTCACTGCGTTCCTGGACCCAGATCCTCAGGCTCTGGTGAGTCCCTCCATGTCTGGGACGAGCAGCAGAATGCTTCCAGGGCGTGGGGCCGTTCACACTCCTCCACACCCACAGTAACAGGATCAGGCCCTGATACACACTGCCATACTTTGTGAGACCAACGGGCCATCAGCCTAGAGTCTATCCCTCTTCAACCCCTCCCTGGCATCTATCACACACAAATTTGTGTAAATCTTTCTTAAACCTGGTTATGGTACCTGACTGTATAACCTCCTATGGCAATCACTTTTACAAAGTAACCATTAACCATTAAAAACACACGCATGCAATGCACACACATCCAACACACATGCTTCCTCATTTGCTTTCAAATGGTCTCCTGTTAATATCAGTGAGTGCCCCCTACTCCTTGTATTCTGGGACTTAGTGAATAACAGCTCCCTATTCGGCTCCCTATTCACTTTATCCACACCCCTCATGACTTTATAGACCTCTATCATATGCCTCTGAGGATTTCTCCTTTCCAAAATGAAAGGGTTTTTTAGTCTCTGCTAGTACAGCAGCTGCTTCATCCCCCTAATCACTGCTCTTCCCTGTACATCTTCTAATTCTAATTCTTCTACATTCTTTTTGATAGAGAAACCAGAATTGCACACTATTCAAGATACAGGCACACCGTGGATTTGCATAATGGTATGATGCTGTTTTATATTCTGTTTTAAATTCCTTTAGCTACCTAATGGAAAGTCCTGGTCCACCAGAGGCAATCAATGCCTTGGCTAAGGAAAGGAACTAGAGGCCACTAGATATATGCATACCATCAAGAATTAGGATCTCCCAACATCAATTGGAGAAGGCCAGGGTCTAGTTTTACAGGCACCCTTTTGAACATTGGGTCCACAAAAAGGAAACTAGTTCTGTAAAGTGTTGTTAAGGAAGGAAATGGATGGTTGAGTGGTGCAACTTAGCTAGCTGCTGACATCTGCAAAAGCCAACAGGAAGATGAAATAGGAAAATAGTGAACCTTGTGCCTATGGGAAAGGAGAAACCCAATAACTCTACCAATGGTGAATCTCAGTTGATATCCTCTATCCACCTGCATGTGGGACAGGAAAAGGAGGATTCAGAACTGAGTTGCATCCTAGGTTGAGGCTAGGAAGGTTTAATCTCTGTTAATAACTATATGACCAGAATTGTAGTGTGAGGGTGGGGATGGGTGTCCTCCATAGTGTTAAAATGCTAATGCTGTGACCAGGAACTTAAATCCATCCCACATGCCTTGTGTTAATTCACCTGTAAGTCTTGATCACACTGCGTTAGTAGCAGAGTCTTCTGAAGACCGGTGGAAAGCATTGTAACAACAAATATCACTATGCAGCAGAACTTCTAAAAATGTGTCAATGAGCAAATACTAAGAAAGCTTCAAAAAGTAACTGAAATGGGAATTAGGATCAGATTCCCAACTCAGAGTTTAAAAGAATTTAACATCTGTTTTAACTTAATAAATGCAGGATCTATGTTATCTCAGGAGGCAAAAATAAATAGATACCCAACGGGAATAAATTGGAAGTCACAGCTCAGTAAGAGCTAACTAAAAAAGTAAACGCATGTTGTGAAAAGTTTTGAGATTTACAATCTCTGCCAAAAAAAATGAAAAAAAAAACCCCTGAATGGAGTAGTAGAAATAAAACAGTAATGTTCATTCAGACACACAAAATAAATTCAATGTACGTCAAAGCAGAATTGTAAAAAGCAACAGCTATACATGGAAATAGAAAGACATCCCTGCAAGTTAACACTAACAATTTTTAATTATGTTTATGTTTTAACATAACATAGAATCAACAGTAGCAGGTATCACAAAATATCCACTAATTGTATTCGTATTGGTAGGGAGCTACTTAATCAAAATTTTTGGAAGACATCAAGGTCAAGATTCTAAAAGGAACTTAGGAGCCCTACATAGAAGTTAGGTTGAATGTATGCATATGTCCAGAAGAGAGATTCAAAACAAAACACAACCACCAAAAAACCCCAAAACTCTGCCTTTGGGTAGTATATGGAAGATCCTTTAGGAACTTTAATTTCAAATAGCAAAATCTACAAAGGCACAAAAGTTCAGTCACTGAGGATAATGAGCTAAAAGTTTCAGTGTTTTATTTCATGCCTCATGCTCTTTCTAGGATGACCATCCATCCAGGACACTGCCCCTCCTCCCACTGCGACACTGCCCTTCCTCCCCAACTCCCTCCTCCTCCGATGTCAATGGTGCACTACAGGGAGAAGCAAAGGAGGAGTGGCATGCTGTAACAGGCAGGCACAGCAGCCACAGTGCTTGCCTGGCCACCTTCCTGGGGCACGGCAGTGCTTCCCTTCCCATGCCTGGGATGCTAATTTTAATCTGTGCCCTGCACCTTGGTCCAGCCTCCAAAATCCAGGACTACCCCAGGAAAAACAGGTCAGATTGTCACCCTAGTTCTTTAGGATTCACATACTAAATGTCTCTGTGCTTAAAATATCAAAGGAGCCAGGCACAGCAGGTATGCTAAGAGTGTACCTGACATTTTGTTCAGCTCTCACAGTCACTTTCTTCCACAGTAAGAGAAACAGGTACTGTCTATTTTTTACATAAATGCCCAGTAGATAAAGCACTTGAACAGGAAATCTGGGCTTTTCTGCACTGTGGAAGAAAGCCCCCTTTGTACACTTCCCTTCTGGACACGGATATGACAGGAGCCCCTTTTTGCCTGCACCCCCCATTGTGTGCATTTCTTTTCCTTCTAAGTATTGGCAGAGACATAGCACACTCGTTGCATGGGTGTGGCAAGGCTCAGAGCAAGCCAGAAAGCTGAGGTGGCTTTCTGTAAGAGAAACCTAGAAACTACATCTACATATCAATTTAGCTCAGTGTCACTAAAGAAAACAAAAGAACTAAAGTATCCACTGCAAAATCTGTAAATATATCCTGTGCTGACCTAACTCACTTACTGTCCCCTGTAGCCTTGGATCCTCAATACCTCGTACTGCATTTTTATATATTTCTCACAGTGCATTTTCATATTTCATCTGTCTCATCTTTACCATGGCATTTTGTATTTTGTATTTTATACTTTTAAACTCTTAAGGAATGTACTCCCTGTAGAATGAAGTTACACCCTGGGCCATTGTTAAAACTGCATTGAAATTGTAATTGTAAAGTGATATAATCTATTGAGTGAATGCGAGTGAATGATGATCATCAGTAGACAATGACCTAGCCAAAGAAATTCCATTTTAAGCTAATCAAGCCTGCTGCCTCAAACTGATTCTTGGAACTCAGCACTCACCCTATGGACTATTCCTGTAGCCCATGACAATACAGCCATTAAGTCAAAAGTCAAGGGTGGACTCCCAAAATTTCAGGTACCAACAAGCAGAGACCCCTGCGATTAACAGCTGTCAGGTACTACTAAAGACCCGTTGGACTCCAGGGCCTCAGATAGGCAGATATACTGACACCAGTGCTCACAATCACTACAGCAGCCACTATACACTATACTACATGGGTTAGAATGTGTGTGTGCACACGTGCGCACGCACGAGCATGCGCGCGCACTAAGGTTACCCGTACCACCCATAACTCAAAGTTTGCATTCATGATTTTATTGGTAACTTCACATCCCGTCCAATAAACTAGAATTTATTGTGATCCCGTGAGTTGGTCCTGTGTAGCCAATAGCGCTCGTCTCTTACCTCCTAGGAGAATGTCCAAGCTGGAAGGCAGGACTGGAAAACCTTTCCAGTCCTCTTGTCACTGTGTAACCAGGAGTCCAAAATTTATGGGACTAGCAGGAGAGCAAGCAGAGGCAGTCAGTCTGACTCTGTACTATACTCATGAGGACACTGTCTTCTGGTCCAAATGACTTTATAATGCATAAATACTAAGGGCCAGATGATACTTCTCCTTCACTCAACTAAGGGGCACTTACACAGCTGCAAAACTGCAGTCTTTGGCTGTTACGCACATTTTGGGATTCATTGGAACTGCATTTGTCCTGCACTTCCCTACTGAGCATGAGCTACCATGCTGATAAGTAGCTGTTTAGGGTTGGAAGGGGGGTCAAATTGCCTAGGCACACGTATAATGCCAGGCAACTCCTGAAAACTATAGTCACAGAGACCTGCTAGTCAGCAAGTAATAGAAGCTCTCCCACTTTTTTGCTCAATGTTTTGGTTAGGACACTTGCCCAATGAGCAGGAGACCCAGCTACCAGCCAGAGGGGCTTGAATCTGTGCCTCCTGCAAATTACTTTAAGTACCAAGTCATAGGCTAGGCCTGGTCTAAAAACTGGATCACTGGGCAAAACGTATGTTGCATAAGGAGGGAGTGTCTCAGTAAGATGATTGTGCTCCTATATTTCAGTCTAGGACCATGCTCACAATGATGCAGGAACTACTATACCAGTGTATAGTGGTTTCAGGGCACATCCTCAACCCTGAGGCCTCAACCTGACCAGAACAGCTGCTCATCCTAGCCTTCCACCCTTCAGTTGATCACCTGGACTAGTAATGAATAGCCTGAACCCTGAATCACGGCCTAGCCCTCTGCCCATTCCATCACCAGCTAATCCTCCACTTCCCCCATATAAACCCATGTATAGGAATGGGAAGTATCTGGGCAACAGGGCTCAACCTGATATCAAACTGTCTCACTGTTCTCTCTAGCTCAGGGGTGGCCAACCTGTGGCTCCAGAGCCACGTGCGGCTCTTCAGAAGTTAATGTGTGTCTCCTTGAATCGCTGCACAAGCACACAGTGACCAGCTTCCCCAAATGGAAGCTTCTCAGCTTGGCTTGCTTCTGATTCTGCTTTCTGTCTGATCCCCTGTCTCACTGACTTGGATTGTTCCTAAACCCCAACTGACCACCTGGCTTGCTGACTTGGCTTGTCCCTGGAGTCTGCTCATTCTTCCTAATGCCCGTCAGCATCATGATCCCAGAATGGCCCAGACCTGGCTGCTCACAACCTGGCATCACAAGTGGTTACAATGAATAGGTAATGCAAGGCGCAGCGAGCCAGCTGCAAGATGTGCTAAAAGGTACCTCCATTCTACTTCCAAGCAAGTACATTTGCAGGGTGATTTTATGTTGCCACAAGTGGAAGTGAAACCCAAACCTGGGACTCAAGGTCTATAAAATATTGCTTTCAAAAGCATAATTTAATCTTCAACTATCTCCTTCTGGACAAAGATTTTCTCTTTAAACATCTGGAGGCTTTTATTTCTGAATTATAAACCTGTCCATAGAATTCTGAGAAGCAGAATGTTAAAAGAAGGAAGGCAAAGGATTTTTGAAATTTTTAAATTTTCATTTGACAATGATGACTTAAAATTTACAAACTTAAAATATATGTTGTGAGTATAAAACTGTGCTACAGTTTTATTTTGTTTCCCTCCTAATTGGAAAATAGCATGTATCAAACAATAAGGTAGTGGCTTAGTAATTTCTATTAAAGTTAACTGGATAATACATAGATCATATGATACTCCATAATAGTTACTTTCTATGGTAGTGATAACAAGGATGAGGAAGTTAAGTTTTGTCTAATTTCAAACCTACAGTGACAATAGGAGTTTGAAATATAAACAAGAAATAGATCAATTCGGGATTCATATACTGATGAAAGCTGGCAAAGCTCCCCTCCTCAGATGGTTCTGACAGCAATAATAGCTAGTCTCTGGATTTGACTTAAGCTAGGAAAGCATATTTCCACCTCCCCAAAGACGCTTTCATCCAAAACAAAGAATCAGAGTGGGAAAGAAGCATACTCTCTCAACTGAATCTAGAAAAGTATTCACAAACCTTACCACCTGTGTCATTGTGCAAAAAACCATATTGCCAGAGGAGAAGGGAAAGAGGTTCTTTTCATATCGCTTTTTTCCTCTCCACAGTTTCCAGCTTCCATCACTAATTTTTCACCATTTTTGTCAGGAGAAGGAACGGTCTACATCTCTTTGCCCTCACCTCTTGCTTTTAGAAGTGGAACCTGAGTACATTTCTATATTGGATTGGAAGGAGGGGAATGAGGATAAGAGAGCACATAAGGGAGCTGGCAATCTGCCACCACTGGAAAGTGGCATTAGTTTATGAGTTTAAGGGCTTGTTGCACATCAGTTTTAGGTGGCTTCTAGAGGTCTTAACTCCTAGATTGTCCATACATTAATGCCTGAAGCTACTTTTAAACAAACTATAGGTGGCTTAAAGTTAACACCACTTCACAGCAGGGTTATCTTTGGCCTATATT